>NC_052153.1:193214324-193514324 GCF_902713615.1 Scyliorhinus canicula
CCCCTCCATCTCCCTCCTCCCTCTCCCCTCCCCCCTCTCCCCTCCATCTCTCCCCTCCCTCTCCCTCCACCCTCTCCCCTCCATCTCCCTCCTCCCTCTCCCTCCTCCCTCTCCCCTCCATCTCCCTCCACCCTCTCCCCTCCATCTCCCTCTACCCTCCATCTCCCTCCACCCTCTCCCCTCCATCTCCCTCTCCCCTCCATCTCCCTCTACCCTCCATCTCCCTCCACCCTCTCCCCTGCCCGTCCAGGTTTCAAATGTGACTCACCAACAATCTCCGCTTGTTCCGAAAATGATCCAAAAATCCCCTCAGCTCCTGGTTGTCGATTTGCTTCGAGTTCCTGGAGCCATTTTTCTTGTTCTTACGGTTTCTCCTGTTCTTCCGATTTTTTTTTCTCTCTTTTTTTTTCCGGTTCCCTCTGTGCTTCCTCTCCTCTTTCCTGCCGCTGGATGGAACAGATTCCGGGTTCTCCTGCCTCTGTCCCTCTCCCCTCCGCTCTGATTGTGGAGACAGGTTGGGGCTGGGCTGGGTTAATGCTCCCCTTACCTTGCTGTGGCGCCAGGTTTCAGTGGGTTGAGCAGTGGCAGGAACCCTGGGGGATTTGGGTAGGGTAGACCCAATGAGGGGGTCTTCAGGCGGGTGTGTGACACGAGAGGCCTGGCCAGAGGGGGTTGAGAGTCCAGGAAAAGAGGCTTGTGTACTGGGTGACCCATAATCCCAGTGTCCTGACTCGGGACGCTGATGTGCCAGATCTGTGGGAACAGTGGAGAAGTTTTCCAGAGTTTGGGAAGTAGGAAGACTGTGCCAGGCTTGTCCAGTAGCGGACTGGGTCAGAGGAGACATGGTTGACATCACTGAGGTTGAGCCCTTCGTTTGGACCTGGGGTCTCTGATAGGTATGAGACCCTGCCCGAGACACAGGGTTCCTGTGCTTGGCTGTTAACATCTGCTGCACTTTCTCTCTGATCTGAACCATCAGACTTTCTACCGTCTCCTGTCCTGGTGACACTGGGATGGTGGAAGACTCTCTGGGGTTAGCCCCACCCCGGAGGCTCTCAACTCTTCTCTTTCCAACTGAGTTTGGGGTGAAGGCTGAACCCTTCTGCTTGCCCAGTGTTCTCCCACTGGGAAAACTGCTGTGTGGAGCCAGTAATCCTGGTTTCCCTGGGGACCCAACACTCTGAGATCTGATGGGTTTCTTAGAGTAGGGAGAGGCTGATCTCCACATGCCGTTGAGCGTTGTCCTGTTGACCATTCCCCTGTTGACCAATGTCCTGTTGACCATTCCCCTGTTGACCAGTGTCCTGTTGGCCATTCCCCTGTTGACCAGTGTCCTGTTGACCATTCCCCTGTTGACCATTCCCCTGTTGACCAATGTCCTGTTGACCATTCCCCTGTTGACCAATGTCCTGTTGACCATTCCCCTGTTGACCAATGTCCTGTTGACCATTCCCCTGTTGACCAGTGACCTATTGGCCATTCCCCTGTACAGCAAACTCCTGTTGTTGGTATGGTGTTGTCCTGAGCCCAATCTCCTGGCCCCAGCACCTTTGCATCTGAGATGTTGGCCCCTCCTGGTCACACTCTCTATCTTCCTGAGGGGCATTTGGTCCACCGTCTCCAGGACAGCCTCCATCCTCACCGCGTAGGGGAAGCGCTCGTACAGCTGCATGGACTTCCTGAGCAGCACCATGTTGAACTGCCCTTCCTTCAGCGACAGGAGCCGCATGATCTGGGCCACCCCCTCGGCTTCCAGCTTGTCCTCTGACACCTCGCCCTCCTGGGAGACGGTCACCACCTTGCCCATGTCCCCCTGGAACAAGACCAGGAGTAAAAGGTCCCTGGCCGCCAGCTGGCACCTCAGCTCCGGGCTCTTCACGTCCATCTGCTGCTCCATCAGCCGGTACGAGGTGTCCGAGGGGCCCGGAGCAGCGAGGATCAGCAGGCGGAACTTGCCCAGGTAGCCGGCCAGAGGACCCAGCTCGGCCCGGGGGGCTGGCAGAGCCCGGGAGCCCCCCTGCCCACCCCCGGGGGCAGGGGACAAGCTGCCAGCACCCGCTGCCAGCCCGCACAGCAGCACAAGGCAGGCGGTGAGGGCGTTCATTCTGCACACAGATCACACACACACACACACACTGACTGCAAGATCATCCCCAGCCAGCCCAGAGGAAAGAGCTCCCTGTCCACACCCCAGAGAGAGAGAGAGAGAAATCAGCCAGGCTCCCATTCCAACTGTGCAACTCACATTCCCAAACCTGGGGGAGTTTTCATTGCAAGCAGTGTGTGGATTGTCAGCAGTGTTTTAGTTGTCTGCAGTGTGTTTGCAAGCAGTGTGTTTGTAAGCAGTGTGAAGCAGTGTGTTTGTAAGCAGTGTTTTAGTTGTCTCTAGTGTGTCTGTAAGCAGTGTTTTAGTTGTCTGCAGTGTGTTTGCAAGCAGTGTGAAGCAGTGTGTTTGTAAGCAGTGTTTTAGTTGTCTCTAGTGTGTTGTTTGTAAACAGTGTTTTAGTTCTGTGCCGTGTGTTGATTGTAAACACACATTTCTGTGCGGACACGGGGAACGAGTGCAACAGTTGGTATCCAGGTGTGACACACACCAGGAGATGAAGTTCAAACAACCACAAAATAGCCCAGAGGCACACAAGAGGCTGAGATTCTCCCTGAGCTGCCACGTGTGCACAAACAGCTGTGATTCCACCCCCACTGGAGGCAACACACGACCGCTGTGCTACTTCAACAAGTCAGTCTGCATGGGGATCGCCAGCTGTGGTTGCCTCAGTTCCCCGTCCTTCCCTGGGCTTTTCAAAAATAGATTTTTTTTTGGGGGTGGGGTGGGGGGACCCATTGCTTTTCTTTTCACAAACTCCCTCAGGGTTTTTAATCTTCCATACAGCCACTTCAAGAAGAATGTGTCACAAATTACACAATTTAAGAGAGGGGTCTCTCTCCGCAGATATAAATCCTGAAATTCTTGCACCATCTCCCCTCCAGGGGCGTTCAGAGGGCTAGACTGAGAGAGAGAGCAGAGAGGGAGAGAGAGAAAACTTACATTTATATCCCAACCCCCCATTGCAAACATCTCATTCCTTTTTGAAGTGTGTGTGACCATTGTTGCAATCTGGCGGACGCACAGAGGTTTACGAACAGCAAGGTGACGATGATCAGATGCTACAACCTATTTTGGTAAAACAAATGCTGCAGATCTGATTTTTTTTAAAAGGCAGAAAGTTCTGGAAGGGCTGAGCAGGTCCTGCTGTCTGCCTCTGTGGACAGAGAAACAGGGATTTCAATCCCAATGTGACTTTCCTTTAGAACTCAGTTTTAGATTAGCGCTTTTCCAATCTATTTTAGATGTTGGTGTGGGATAACTACTGGCCAGAACGCTAAGCCGACCAACTCCCGTGCTTGCCCTGGGAACAGTACCATTGGAGTTTTATTTCAAAGCCATCCAAGAGGATAGACTGCGCCACTGTTTATTGAAAGATTGACAGTTCAGCACTCCCAAAACCGCACGAAAGTGTCAGCATATTTTAACATATTCAAATGCTCATAATTGTGAATTTTAAAATTATTTTATACTTTATTTTTGCTTTAATGTTTGTTTATAACTATATATTATAATCACTTGCTTCATTTGTATCTCACACAATCCTTACAGCGCAGAAGGAGGCCATTTGGCCCATCCGTGTCCACACCGGCTCTCCAAATGAGCAATGTATTAGATCCTTCTTGGGCGGGACGGTAGCACCGTGGTTAGCACTGTTGCTTCACAGCTGCAGGGTCCCAGGTTCGATTCCCGGCTTGGGTCAATGTCTGTGCGGAGTCTGCACGTTCTCCCCGTGTCTGCGTGGGTTTCCTCCGGGTGCTCCGGTTTCCTCCAGTCCCGAAAGACCTGCTTGAAATGAAATGAAAATCGCTTATTGTCACAAGTAGGCTTCCAATGAAGTTACTGTGAAAAGCCCCTAGTCGCCACATTCCGGCGCCTGTTCAGGGAGGCTGGTACGGGAATTGAACCCGCACTACTGGACTTGTTCTGCTTTACAAGCCAGCTGTTCAGCCCACTGTGCTAAACTAGCCCCTTGTTAGGTGAATGGGCATTTTAAATTCTCCCTCCGTGTACCCAAACAGGCGCCGGAGTGTGGCGACTAGGGGCTTTGCACAGTAACTTTGTTGCTGTGTTAATGTAAGCCTCCTTGTGACAATAATAAAGATTATTATTAGTATCCCAGCACATTCTTCCTTTTCAGATAACAATCTAATTCTCTTCTGAAAGTTTCGATTGAACCTGCCTCGGCCACACTCTCAGGTAATGCATTCCAGTCCCAAAGCACTGGTCGTGTGCAAAGAATTTTCTTCATGTTGCTTTGATCGTTTTTCTTTTTAAAAACCTGTTCCCCCTGGTTCTCGATCCTTTCACAAGAGGGGACAGTTTCACCCGATCTGTCTCGATCTTTCATGATGCTGTACACCTCGATCAAATCTCCTCTCAACCTTCTCTGTCGCCGAGGCAAATAATCTTCACCCGCGGGGTCCCTTCTCATGAATCTTTTCTCTACCTTCATCACAACCCTGCTGTCACGACAACTTTTCAGTAAATCTATTATCTCTCTTTCAGAGTCACTGCCTGGTACCTTGCCCACTCTGCTGTGTATCGGGGAGCAGGAGAAAGGGAGGCCCAGCCACTCAGTGCTAATATTTATCTTCCAAGGGCAGCACAGTGGTTAGCATTGCTGCCTACGGCGCTGAGGACCTGGGTTCGAATCCCGGCCCTGGGTCACTGTCCGTGTGGAGTTTGCACATTCTCCCCGTGTCTGTGTGGGTTTCACCCCCACAACCCAAAGATGTGCAGGGTAGGCGGATTGGCCACGCTAAATTGCCCCTTAATTGGAAAAAATAATTGGGTACTCTAAATTTATTTTTTTTTAATTAAAAAAATATATATATATATTTATCTTCCATATGAGCAATATCCTAATCCCATTTTCTACCTTATGCCTCTTCCCTTTATCCTCCTTTCCTCCAGCCACATATCAAACCTATTCTAAAGTTTGGCGGTGTCTGCTTCAATCACTAACACTGGTACTAAAGTCTCACAACAAAATGTTTATTTTCTTTGACATTCTTTCATGGGATGTGAGTGTCACTGGTTAGATCAGCATTTATTGCCCTACCCTAAGTACCCTTGAGCAGCTTGCTAGGCCATTTAAGAGTCATCCTGTCTTACATTTTATCATATATCCGTTTGAGTGGAGAGACTAGGATTGTTCCCCTCAGAACAGAGAGGTTTCAGGGGAGATTTCAGAGGATGTTCAGAATTATGAGGGGGTTTTACCAGAGTAAAAGAGGAGAGATTGTTTGCCCTGTCAACAGGTAACGAGAGGATGAAAATGAAAATCGCTTATTGTCACAAGTAGGCTTCAGTGAAGTTACTGTGAAAAGCCCCTAGCCACCACATTCCGGCACCTGTTCGGGGAGACTTTTACGGGATGCAGGATACAGATTTCACATAATTGGCAAACACACAGAGCAGAAATCAGTCCAAACGTTTTTACACATCAAGTTGTTGTGACTGAAACAATTCAATAACATGCAAAATACATGGAAGAAATTTGCATTTAAGGGGGGTGGGGGGTGAGGCAGGAGAGTTGAGGCCACAATGAGATCAGGCAGGATCTTATTGAATGGTGGAACAGGCCTAGAGGGGCCGAGTGACCTACTCCTGCTGTTAATTTGTGTGCACATTCATGTTAGATTTCCTTGGTGTGCGGGTTTATAACAAGCATGAACCTGTTTATTGTTAACCAGTTAATATCTGCGGTAAAATAGCAATGCACAATGACACACTGCCCAGATGAAATTCAGCACCATAGTGAATTCCTTTTTCATTTACAACTCAAATTAACAGTGCAGCATGATATTCGCAATCTGTAAAATACTCAGAAATATTAGTTCCCGGGCTCCCTGGTCTCAGACTTCAGTGAAGTCTCACATCATTCTGCACTATTTTTAACTGACTGCTATCAAAGCGAAACAAACCACCCATTTCACATGAAAAAGAAATCTCCCTTTGACTGCAGTGATTATGAATACCAGATGTTTCTGGTAGGATCTAGACTGGGCTCCTAGCCAACCCCAGGGTTCAGAGAATGAACACAGGCCACGTGCCCTTCTTGTGTATTGCCATTGAAATTGTAACCTTTTTGAAATAGCTGCCAAAACGAAAAGCCACATTTCTTTCGGTGTCCGTACAAAGGAAATTATTCTGACTGATGGCTCTTCTGAACTTCTTTGTTTCTCAGGAGACTTTGAGGGAAGAGAACTTGCATTTACATCTCACCTTTCACAACCTCTCTGGGCAGCACGGTAGCACAAGTGGATAGCACTGTGGCTTCACAGCGCCAGGGTCCCAGGTTCGATTCCCCGCTGGGTCACTGTCTGTGCGGAGGCTGCACTTTCTCCCCGTGTCTGCGTGGGTTTCCTCCGGGTGCTCCGGTTTCCTCCCACAGTCCAAAGACGTGCTGTTAGGTGGATTGGCCATGCTAAATTGCCCTTAGTGTCCAAAAAGGTAAGGAGGAGTTATTGGGTTACGGGGATAGGGTGGAAGTGAGGGCTTAAGTGGGTCAGTGCAGGCTCAATGGGCCGAATGGCCTCCTTCTGCACAGTATGTTCTATGTTCTAACCTCGCAATATCCCAAAGCACTTTACAGCTCTGAAAGCAGTCACAGGTGTGTCATCCAAACACGGGAGTTATTTTACAACAAGGTCCCACAAACAACAAGGATGCTTTAAATTGAGGGGTGGTAGATATAGGACAGATGTCAGAGGCAGTTTCTTTACTTAGAGAGTAGTAGGGGTATGGAACGCCCTGCCTGCAACAGTAGTAGACTCGCCAACTTTAAGGGCATTTAAGTGGTCGCTGGATAGACATATGGATGAAAATGGAATAGTGTAGGTCAGATAGGCTTCAGATGGTTTCACAGGTCGGCGCAACATTGAGGGCCGAAGGGCCCATACTGCGCTGTAGTGTTCTATGTTCTATGTTCACTAGATGATGTTGATCGAGGAATAAGTATGGGGGACACCAGGGAGTACTCCCCATTTCTTTCAACAACCCCATGGGATCTGTTATAACTGTCTGAGAGGACAAAAGATGCCTCATTTAACATTTTACCGGGATGACACAGTTCCGACAGTGCAGCAAGAGAGCCCCTTCAGTACTGCACTGAAGCGTCAGCCTGGATTAATGGACTCAAAGCTCTGGGATAGGACCTAACCCCCCCCCCCCCAACCTTTTCAGCCATATGAAAGTAGAAATTAGGATCAGGAGTAAGCCACCCGGCCCCTCGAGCCTGCTCCGCCAGTCAATAAGATCTTGGTCGCTTTGATTTTAACCTCAACCCTGCTGACCTCCGATGACCTTTCACCCTCTCGTTCATCAAGAACCTTTCTAACTTGGCCTTGAAATATTTAAAGATTCTGCTTTTGAGGTGGAGAGTTCCAGAGACTCACGACCCTCGGAGAAAAGATTTCTCCTCGCCTCCGTCTTAAATATGTGAGCCATTATTTTTAAGCAGCGACCCCCTAGTTCTGGTCTCTCCCACAAGTGGAAAGATCCTCTGTACCTCCACCCTGTCAATATCCCTCAGGATCTTATGTTTCAATCAGGTTGGCTCTTCCTCTTCTAAACTCCAGTAGATACAAACCCAACCTCTCCAACCTTTCCTCATAACGCAACCCACACATTCCCAGTATTACTCTGGTAAACCTTCTCCGAATTGCTTGCGACGCATTTACATCTTTTCTTAAATAAGGAGACCTATACCGCACACAATACTCCAGATGTGGCCTCACTAGAGTGCTCTCACAGACTCGAGGTTAATACTTCCTACCCTGAACAGTGTCTGCTTGGCTCTGTTCTCAGCAGAATTCTTGTATCAGGAGCAGAAGCTTGTGGATTCAAATCCCATTTCTGGATGTCACTACGTAATATCAGCCAGCCCGTGGCCCAATGTAATAATGAGGGAGTGACACACTGTTAAAGTTCTCCCCTTTGGATAGAAGTGACAGCACAGAATGGAACCAGCACTATCTCCTTATCTATCCTGTGTGTACCAGTGTTATTTCCTTAACTGAGGTTATCCACTGCCAGTGTCCTGACCTTTCCTCTTGTTCCTAATCAAATTACTAGCCAGTTCCTTTTTAAATGATGTCATAATTTCCTGCCTCATTAGTCACTTGTGCATTCCACAGTCTAAAGAACCTTCAAATGCGATGTGTTTCTTAGTGCTCTTCCAGTACTGCATTTTTGAGTCATGCTGCCTTGCTACCAACTGTTGGAAATGAGAGAAACATAGAAAAATAGGAGCAGGAGTAGGCCATTCGGCCCTTCAAGCCTGCTCCGTCATTTCATAGCCATAGAATTAGCTATAGAATTTACAGTGCAGAAAGAGGCCATTCGGCCCATCGAGCCTGCACTGGCCTTTGGAAAGAGCACCCTATTTAACCCCACACTTCAACTCTATCCCTGTAACCCAGTAACCCCGCCTAATCTTTTTTTTGGGACACTGAGGGCAATTTTAGCATGGCCAATCCACCTAACCGGCACATCTTTGGACTGTGGGAGGAAACCGGAGCACTCGGAGGAAACCCACGCAGACGCGGGAGGACCTGCAGACTCTGCACAGACAGTGACCCAAGCCAGGAATCAAACCCAGGACCCTGGAGCTGTGAAGCAACTGTGCTAGCTACTGTGCTACCCCCGTTATGATCATGGCTGATCATGCAATTCAATAGTCTAATTCCGCTTTCCTCCCCATATCCTTTTGATCCCCTTTGCCCTAAGTGCTATATCTAACTGCTTCTTCAAAACATACAATATTTTGGCCTCAACTACTTCCTGCGGTAACGAATTCCACAGCCCGACCACTCTCTGGGTGAAGAAATTTCTCCTCATCTCTGTCCTAAATGGTCTACCCCGTATCCTCAGGCTGTGACCCCTGGTTCTGGACACCCCCACCATCGGGAACACCCTTCCTGCATCTACCCTGTCCAGTCCTGTTAGAATGTTATAAGTTTCTACCTGTCGCTAATTACCCTCACAAAAATCATAAAATCTTACAGCAACAGAAATCTTACAACACTGTGCCTGTGTCTGCTCTTTGAAAGTATTCATTTTTTGTTTCATTAGTTCACAAGATGTGGGCATCATTGGCACGGCCAGCATTTATTTATGGCTAATTGCCCATGAGAAGATAGCAGTGAGCCACCCTTTAACTGCTGCAATCCGTGTGGTGTAGATACACCCACAGTGCTGTTAGGGAGGTAATTAATTTCAGGACGTTGGCCCAGCAGCAGTGAAGGGGCGGCTGATATAATTTCGAGTCGGCACAATGTGTAACTTGAAGGGGAACCTGCAGTGTCCCATGCACCGGCTACTGCTCTTCGTCCAGGTGGCAGAAGTCGCAGGTTTGGGGGATGTTAAGTCTTGATGAATTGCTGCACTCTGCAGATTGTACACACTTCAGTCACAAGATGCGAGGAGGGAGTGGATGAATAAGCTGGTGATTTTCCGAAATATTTAAGGTGGAGATAGAAAGACTTTTGGTCTCTCAGGTGATTAAGGTAAACGGGGAGCTGGTGGGAAAGTGGAATTGAGGCAGCTCAGCCATGATCATGATGAATGGCGGAGCAGGTTTGATGGGCCGAATGGTCTACTCCCATTTCGTATCTTCGTATTTCAACTCTCTACAAGACAGAGAAAGGTGACATGAGGCTTCCTTTAGATCATTAAGCTGCTTAACTTGACAAGCGTCCGTACAGATCAATAATTCTAAAATGAACAGCACTAATTGGTTTACTTTGGTTTTGGATTGATTTATTGTCAGGTGTACCGAGGTTGTTCAGCGTGTAGCTCAAACAGATCATTCCGCACATGAAAAGAAAATACATAATATGGCAAACATTAAAAATACAGACACAGGCATCAGGTGAAGCACACAGAGTGTAGTACTACTCAGTAGAGTAGATGTGTGGAGATATCAGTTCAGTCCATAAAAGAGGGTTATTTAGGAGTCTGGTAACAGTGGGGAAGAAGTTGTTTTTGAGTCTGTTCGTGCGTGTTCTCAGACTTTTCTATCTCCTGCCCGATGGAAGAAGTTGGAAGAGTGAGTAAGCCGGGTGGGAGGGATCTTTGATTATGCTGCCCGCTTTCCCCAGGCAGCGGGAGGTGTAGGTAGAGTCAGTGGATGGGAGGCGGGTTTGTGTGATGGACTGGGCTGTGTTCACAACTCTGTTCAACCCCATTTGTTTTCACGTTACAATATAAAAATAATAAATGTGCTTTGCTGTCCAACACCAGCAATCCATTCTGCTCTACTTCAACTAAACCCCTAGAATCTTCCTGCTGCACTTCATCCTTCTTTGTCCACGGATCATCTTGCAGGACGCAGTGGGAGATGGTAACGTTGCGGTAATGCCACTGGTAGCGAGCACTAGGATCCAGAGGCCCAAGCTAATTTTCTTGGGGAGGGGGGGGGGGGGGGGGGGGGGGGTTCAAAACCCACCGCAGCAACTTGTGGAATTTAAATGTAATTAATAAATCTGGAATTGTAAACTAGTCTCAGTAATGGTGACGACAAAACTATTATTGATTGTTGTAAACACCCATTGAGTTCACTGACGTTCCTTTAGGGGAGGGAGTTCTGTCCTTACCTGGTCTGACCTACATGTGACTCCAGTAATATGGTTAACTCTTACCCGCCCTCTAAAGCAGTGATCTTCAAAATCAGGAGCACAACCCGCGAGTGGGTGGGTATTGGGAGGGTCGCAGAGCCATCCGTAGAGTAAGGTTGAGTAGATTAGGATTGTTTTCGTTGGAAAGACGGAGGTTGAGGGGGGACCTGATTGAGGTCTACAAAATTATGAGAGGTATGGACAGGGTGGATAGCAACAAGCTTTTTCCAAGAGTGGGGGTGTCAATTACGAGGGGTCACGATTTCAAGGTGAGAGGAGGAAAGTTTAAGGGAGATGTGCGTGGAAAGTTTTTTACGCAGAGGGTGGTGGGTGCCTGGAACGCTTTACCAGCGGAGGTGGTAGAGGCGGGCACGATAGCATCATTTAAGATGCATCTGGACAGATATACGAACGGCGGGGAACAGAGGGAAGTAGATCCTTGGAAAATAGACGACAGGTTTAGACAAAGGATCTGGATCGGCGCAGGCTGGGAGGGCCGAAGGGCCTGTTCCTGTGCTGTAATTTTCTTTTTCTTTGTTCTATGCCGGCTGCGAATGGCCTTTTTACCATATTAAAAAAATGTTTAATGACTCCCTGTCCTGGGATTTGTTGCCTGTTACACTTGTGCAGGCCTCTATTTCCCTGGTCCTGATAAAGAACAAGAACCCTCCGGAATGTTGGTCGTATTGAACTCTTTGACTTTTGAACGCAGACATTAAATTACGCGCAATCGCTGCGGTTGGAGTCCTGCCTCCCAGAGGTGATTGCAGAAGGTCAGACAGGGTTCGTCAAGGGTTGGCAATTATTAGCAAATGTACGTCAGCTATTAAATGTTGTCCACTCTTCAATACTCGAACCGGGGATGATTGTTTCCCTGACAAAGGACTTGAGAAGACGACACTGAAAAATAAATAAAAATCTTGGGATACCTTCATGTTAACATGATGTGGAGATGCCGGCGTTGGACTGGGGTGAGCACTGTAAGAAGTCTTAAAACACCAGGTTAAAGTCCAACAGATTTGTTTTGAATCACTAGCTTTTGGAGCGCAGCTCCTTCCTGCCTGCCAAGGACAGAGGGAGGTTATCCCACTTTTGTAGGTCAGATTTGACCCCATTCACCACATTAGTATAATTTAATTTATGAAGCGAGGCTCAATTGTGGGTCACCGAGATAATGAAAATGAGACCTGGCAAGGCGAGAAGGTAAAATCCCCAGATGGGCTCCCCTCCCCGGGAAGCATTCGCTCTTGTCCAAATTCAACTTATACCCCGAGAAGGAGCCAAGTTGTTTCTCTGGACGCAGAAAAGACGTTTGATAGGGTACAGTGAGGATATCTGAGATTCCTGGGAGGTTTGGATTTTATATCCTGCATCCGTTAAATATCTCGGGGCCCCCACTGCCAATGCTCAGACAAGTGCTTAGAACTCGGGCTACTTTCCGCTGAATCGGGGCATGGGGCAGGGATGCCCATTGTCTCCGCTCCTATTTGCCATAGCGCTACGGTTTTCCAGTAAGTGGAGGGGGATAAAGTGGGGAGGGAGCACAGGGTGTCTTTGTACACAGATTATCTGCTTCTTTATATTACAGCCCCAGGATCAACTATATTTGAAATAATGAAGCTACTGAGGCATTTTGGCTCCTCTCGGGGTATAAGTTGAATTTGGACAAGAGCAAATACTTCCTGGTTAACAGAGCCCATCTGGGGATGTTACCATCCTGCCTTGGCAGGTCTAGCTTTCGTTATCTGGGTATCCGTGTTACCCACAATTGGGCCTCGCTTCATGAATTAAATTATACTAGTCTGGTGAATGGGGTCAAATCTGATTTACAGAAGTGGGATGACCTCCCACTGTCCTTGGCAAGCAGGGTTCAAAAAATTAACATGAATGTGCTCTGAGATTTTATATTTCATTTTCAGTGTCTCCCCACTTTTCTTCCCAAGTCCTTTTTTGTCAGAATTAAAACTTAGTGTCCTCTTTCATTTGAGCGGGTAAGACCCCAAGGATCCACAGAACGCTCCTTCACAGAAGGTTTAGATTTAGCCAATTTATTATTTTTTTATTGGGCAGCCAATATGGAGAGGGTACCGGGGTGGTTTAGTGATCCTGGTTCTATACGGGGCCAAATGGAGGCAGGTTCCTGTCAGGGTTCCAGCTTTGATGCAAGATTTTCCTCGAATCCGGTCATGATGCCCACTGTAAGAATCCCGAAGCAGTTCAGGCTTTTTAAATCTTAGCTCCATGTCTTCACTGGCCCCTATCTGCAGTAATCACCCCCTTTTGCCAGCGGGTTTAGACTCGATGTTTAGGCCATATTTAGGTTTATAATTCAAAATTTTCATTATAACTAAAAATATTCAATAAAAATGTTTTTTTTTTTAAACTCACCCTTTTACTTCTTAATTCTTTTCTTTGGAAAAAAAAATTAAATGACCAAAAGAAGAAAATGACAGAATTGTACTAACAGCAAAGTGCACAATGTGCTGCTTTACAGGAATGGTTCTGTGGATGTTAAATAAGTCAATCCATGTTTCACAGTTCTGGCAGGGACATGTAACTGAAACAGGCCAAGGGACACACCCAAAATAGAAAATAATTGTGCCAGGGAAAGCAGAGCTTCGAGCCAGAATACAGAGAACACAGCCAGAGTAACAAAGCCAGTTCAGCTACAGAAAAAAAATAAACTGTTAACTGCAGAGAATATTCTCGCATCCCAAATTAGAACTGAAACACCATCGTCTTAAGAAGCTGTAAAACAGCAATTGGAAGGAAAGACCAACCAGTACACTCCCTGTTTCATTGATTTCAACCCCACCACTCACTACCTTTGCTTTCTCTTTGTATGGCGGCACGGTAGCACAGTGGTTGGCACTGTTGCTTCACAGCACCAGGGTCCCAGGTTCAATTCCCGGCTTGGGTCACTGTCTGTGCGGAGCCTGCACGTTCTCCCAGTGTCTGTGTGGGTTTTCTCCGGGGGCTCCGGTTTCCTCCCACAAGTCCCGAAAGACGTGCTTGTTAGGTAATCTGGAAACTCTGAATTCTCCCTCTGTGTACCCAAACACGCAACAGAGTGTGGGACTAGGGGCTTTTCATAGTAATTTCATTGCAGTGTTAATGTAAGCCTACTTGTGACAATAAAGATCATTGGAAGGGCGGCACACGGCACAGTGGTTAGCACTGGGACTACGGCGTTGAAGACCCGGGTTTGAATCCCAGCTCCGGGTCACTATCCGTGTGGAGTTTGCACATCCTCCCCGTGTCTGCATGGGTTTCGCCCCCACATCCCAAAGATGTGCAGGTTAGGTGGATTGGCCACGCCAAATTGCCCCTTAATTGGAAACAAAATTAATTGAGTACTCTATAATTTTTTTCAAACGATTGTTATAATTACAATTACTTTAAGAGTGGCACAGTAGCACAATGGTTAGCACTGTTGCTTCACAGCGCCAGGGCCCCAGGTTTGATTACCGGCTTAGGTCACTGTCTGCGCGGAGTCTGCACATTGCCCTCGTGTTTGCGTGGGTTTCCTCCGGGTGCTCCGGTTTCCAGCCATACAAGTACTGTGGTTATAAGAGCAGGTCAGAGGCTGGGAAATCTGAGGCAATTGACTCAACAAAAGCCTGTTCATTACGGGAACAAGTCAGGAACGTGATTGAATACTCTCCAGTTGCTTTGATAAGACATCCAAGATAAAGCAGTAAGCTTGACTCACCAGCCTCCCTCCACCACTGGGCAGCAGTGTGCACCACCTAAAAGATGGGCTGCAGCAACTCACTAATGCTCCTTTGACAACACCTTCCAAATCTGCAGTCTCTTCCATCTAGAAGGGCAGTGTGGCCGGCTACATGCGACACACACACACACACACACACACACACACACACAGGTTTTCAAAATTCCAAACAATTTTGACAGGGTAAAGAGGGATATTCTGTTTCCACCACTTGGCATGTCAGTGACTGGGGGGGGGGGGGGGGGGGGGGCGCACAATTTTAAGATGGTCAGTAAGAGAGCTCGGAGTGCGATGAGGAGAAACGTCTTTACTCAGAGAGTTGTTGGGGTTTGGAATGTGCTTCCTGGGAGAGCGGTGGGGGTGGATTCCGTTGGAGGTGGATTCCATAGAAGGTTTCTTTTTCTCACATGTGAAATTATAATTTCAGTGGCTACGGCATTTTAAACTGCACAAGAAGGTTCCGATCATAAAAACAAATGGAAGTGATTTTACAGAGTAGCTAGAATTTGGAACACATTCCGAGAGTGGCTGAAACAAAAAGCGTGGACGCATTTCAGGAGAAGCTGCATAAATACATGAGAGAGAGAAGGAGACAGCGATAAGTTGATGAAGCGTGTAGAGGTTGGAGCATAAACACCAGCGTTTCTGTGCCGCAAGTTCCATATAGCAGTAAGCCTAACCATCAGTGAAAAGGCTCGGATCTCAAAACGCATTCAACAACATCCCCCATCCCCAATGAGCATTCAAAGCCTTTCCCCAGTATCCCAGATAGTGGGTACGTATGCACCTGAACACAAAACAAAACAGGGATTCCAGAATTCTCAATCTCACCAATCCCTACAAGGAATTTAAATTAAACGACTCGTACTTTTTATTGAATATCACAAAGTTAAAAGTCACTGTTAAGAATCTCATTAGAACACTAATCGATTGAATGCAAGATGATAGTAATTTTTAAAAAGCACAAGTTTGTTAGCTCCGATTGATGTGCCACTACTGTTTAAACCCCATTCGCAATCAAAGAGAGATAAGAGTGATTGAAAGAATGACTTTCGACAGTCACCAATTCTACTTCACAAAACTTTCACAGATGGTGAGTGATTTTGCTGTGCAGTGCCTCTCGTTATGTAGGCGATATTTCCAGGTCACGTATTTAAAGGCTTCCTTTGAAACCTGTAAATCCTCTTCCCTTGAGGGGAAAAACCCATTTCCCTTGCAACATCTGGAAAGCTTTACTATCAAATGACTGGATGAAGCCATTGGACTTGAAGGGAACCGGGGTGTGTGCGTGTGGTTGGGAGGGGGGGCTCCTAACTCTCAGGTTGTGTTGCCTGCTTCAGACTAATGTAAAAGCTTTCCTTACCCCTCTCCCAGCTGGGACTTACTGCAGACCGCTTCTCATCAATTGATATCAAACAAACTGGAGGACGCATTTTAGCTTTGGAATGGTTTGCCAGCTCCGGTTGTACTCAGTGCTTCACTATGTGGTGCTCCGTGACATCCAGGTGTGTG
Source organism: Scyliorhinus canicula (assembly GCF_902713615.1). Taxonomy (NCBI): domain Eukaryota; kingdom Metazoa; phylum Chordata; class Chondrichthyes; order Carcharhiniformes; family Scyliorhinidae; genus Scyliorhinus; species Scyliorhinus canicula. The sequence goes on from NC_052153.1 coordinate 193,230,298, forward strand.
AACCCAGGTTCCCCATTGCAAAACTGGCGCACAAAAGCACATTCATCAAGTATTGCTTTTTGTCTCTCTGTATATTGCATTAATGGATTTAAAGCAAATTGGTCTGAAATTGTACTTAATTTAGATGGACTGATTTGGGTAGAATAGTTAAGTGCATTCATTTGCAGTTCATTATCGCATGGGTGTTGTCCACTATTCTTCCAATCAGTTGCAAAAGCCCCATCAGCCTGTTTCACTTAAACGTTAAGAGATCTTCAAGCACTAATTAAAGGATGGGGGGATTTGGGGGGGGGGGGGGGGTTTCTCACAGAGACTCTGGGCCAATATTTTTCCCTCAGCCAGCACCACGAAAGCCGCCAGATTATCGCCTGACTGTTTTTGGGATCTTGCTGTGGCCAAAACAGCTGTTGCCGGTTGTGCACATAAAAGCAACTGTTCCTCAGGAGTAATTTGCCTATAGTTCCTCCAAATGTTTCTCGGGAGCATTACAATCAGGAGGCATGTTTTATTTCTGGGATTGTGGGCTCAGACACGGTTAGAATTCCGCAGGTCTGATTCTGGGACTCAGCCCATCGCCCACCCCACTCCAAACAATGCCTGACCATCAAAGGAACTCCACGATATTTTCATTCAACACACCTCAAAACACTTTTATTCTCCGTGGACAATTATCCCCAATTATCTCAGAAATACTACTAGATGCACAATAACACAAGAGGCTGCGAAAAGGTTACCCGCATCTGTATAGCATCGAGTCACAAACTCATGATATCCAAAAGAACCTTTTGAATTGTTGTCACTGCTGCATTGTAGGAAACGCAATTCAGTTTGCGCACAGTAAACTCCCACGAACAGCAATGTGAAAATGATCTGATAACCTTTGTTGAAATAGGTTGAAATATTTATCAGGACACCAAGAACCTTCCTGCTTTTAAAAAAAAAATAGCAGCCAGGATTCTTTACATCCATCCAAGACCGAAGACTGGGTACGGGGGAGGGGCTCACTTACTGAAAAGACAGCATCTCCAACCACGCAGTGTTCCCCCCAGTGAGTTTCAGAATGGATTCCATGCTCAAATCTTGGGACTTGAACCCTTGACTTTCGATTTTAGGGTCGAGGTGCTACCCCCACTCAGCCATGGGCCCACCGAGAGATGAAAGGTCCCATCAAAATCATTCACTGCTAACTCACCTGGCAATGCCACTTCTGAATGAGGTGGAGTGTGCCACTGCCTTGGGATCCAGCAGATTTTGTTTTAAAGTGCACAATGAAATAACGGGGTTGCAAGGACTTGGGGAGTCAAGTCAGCAGGTACTCAGCATCAATGTCGAATCCACAATCCTAAAGTGCATGGCACTTATGAAAGCCTCCCACCGTGAAGCACCAATAGGCCTTAATCACAGTCTCAGAGCCCGAAGTCCTTGCTGCACCAGTGGGACATTTCCAACCTCCCCCCTCTGTTCTCCCATGATTCCTGCACTCTTTGTCCCTCTCGTTGCCTTTACACTCCTCTTGTTCACCTCCAGCAGCAGCTCGATGTCTTCGATAGTTTGGCCTGTCTGTCTCAGTGCCATTTCCACACTCTGATTCCCCGCTTCGTGACAGAGGCTGAGGGTCTCTGTAGGTTGAAGATCAGGACTGGTGTGCGATAGGGGGCCTTGCTTCAGGCAGTTGGAATTCTCCAGGAGAACTGAAGGCAATACTATTAAAGAAAACTCAAGTTGATCAATTTATCAGAAAAATAAAAGTGAGATCTCCTGGTGTTACAGAGGTGTGTTGATGTCTATGGTTATATTTCAATTCATTCTGCTGCACACATATATATGGAACATTAAAAAAAAAGGCAATTTCAACTGTTAAAACAAAGGCACATACTTAAGATGGCTGCCACATGCCACCTGACGTTTGAGTAAGTTTGGCCAAGCTTCATTACAATGAACATGCATAGACCACTTCTGGTGGAATGTTGCACCTGCCCTTATCAGGACTTATTCCAAAACAGCCAGCCCAAAAGGTCTCATTTTGTGGCTCTAGGTCACCAGAGAATCCTCAAAACTGATTATGCATACAAATGGTAAGAACCCCTCACTGCCTCTATTGTATGTCAATGGCTTTGAGCATAAAACTCCTTCATTGATAAGAATAGACCACTGTTTTTCTTTCATCGTGTATCTATGGCCTCTCAAAGAGAAGCTGACGGGGCTCTTCAATGAGAAACTGTTCAAGTCAAAAAGCAAGATTGAGAGTGACCTCTCCAGTCTCTTCAACAAGTGTAAAATGCCACATCCTGTGACTGCTGAAGCCAATCTGACACGACTGTTTGAAAACCAGCTCTTTCTACCAGAAAAATAAGCTTAATAGTAATCATCACAGACCAAAACACTTCATTCTTTAAAAGTTTTTCATGATGAAACGCTGCTGATTTTGGGGAAGTCTATAGAAGAACATTTGAAGGCAGCAAAAAGATGTTCGTCCGTCTCTCTCTTTCAACTATATCAGACTGTGGACAGCAGACAGACACATCCTAAAGACTTTAAATTCCAAGCAGCATTTCCAGCCCATAAAACCCAAAGACTCTCACTTTAAGATCCGTCTCTGCCACGGACAACGAAAGATTCAATCAATGAACTCTTTATATCGGTGTCTTTTATTGTTGAATCTTAATTTAGCCAAACGTTAACCTTCTCTACTTTGCACGTGCGGTGCTGAGGTGTTGAGGTGTTTTTGTTAATATCTTTATTTGAGTGGGTTTGTAGCTGAATAAAGACAAACAGAGAATGCCCGGAGTGCAGGGGCGTGTCCACCAGGTCAGTATGGGTGATCCCACAGGACCGGGGGGGGGGGGGGGGGGGGGGGGGGGGGGTTAGGATTGTTACCTGAAATGTAAGGGGACTCAACGGCCCAGTGAAAAGATCCAGAGTGTTCGCCCACCTCAGAAGCCTAAAAGCAGACATAAAGTTTCTACAAGAGACGCACCTGAGGGAGAAGGACCGACTGCTGGTAAGGAAGGGCTGGGTGGGACAGACGTACCATTCATGCTATGGGACGAGGGCTGGGGGGGGTGGGGTAGCAATATTAATTAGCAAAAGTACGAGGTTTACGGGAACCAAGACAGTTCTAGACCCGGGGACAGTACATCATGGGCAGCGGTGTCCTGGAAGGGGCACCTGGTGTACGCTCCCAACTGGGACGACTCAGAATTCATAAAGAAGACCATGGCAGAAATCCCCGACCTTGACACACACCAACTGATTATGGGGGGGGCGACTTTAGCTGCGTGCTGGACCCACTGACCGGCCGATCAAACCCCAGAACGGGGAAAACGTCCGGCATGGCTAGGGAGTTAGGGACCTTCATGGAACAGATGGGGGCAGTGGACCCATGGAGGTTCCTGCACCCAGGGGAAAAGGAGTTCTCGTTATTTTCACAGGTGCGCAAGGTATACACCCGTATCGACTTCTTTGCAGTGGGGAAATCGGTGCTTCCAGGGATCACGGGAACGGACTACTCCGCAATCGTTATCTCCGACCACGCTCCACATTATATGGATGTGAGGTTGGAGACGGTTCGTGCCCAGCACCCCACATGGAGGCTGGACACGGACCTCCTGGCCAACAAGGCTTTCTGCCAAAAAATATCACAGGCCATTGGCGATTACGTTAGTAACAACCAAAACGGGAAGGTCTCACCCACCATGTTCTAGGAGGCACTGAAGGCCGTGATCAGAGCAGAGATCATAGCCTACAAGGCAAGTAGGGATAGGGATAGGGAAGAGAGGTAACAGCTAGTGGACACCATTCTGGAAATCGATAGAAAGTACTCCAAGGCCCCGACCGTAGAGCTGCCGGCGGAGAGGAAAAAGCTGCAAATGGACTTTAACCTGCTATCCGCTAGGAAAGCAGTGTACCAACTCCGCCAGACACAGGGGACCTTCTACAAACACGGAGACAAGGCTGGCCGCCTATTGGCTCACCAGCTCAGAAAGCAGGCAGCCACGAGGGAAATAGCGCAGGTTAAGGATAGCAAAGGCAGACTGGTAACAGGGCCAAAGGAGGTCAATCAGGCATTCGAGACCTTCAGAGACTATACACCTCCGAGCTTCCCGAAGGGGATGCGGGAATGAAACAGTTCCTAGACAGACTGGAACTGCCAGTGGTGGGGGAAAGACAGGCGGGGGGAGCTGGAAGCACCAATAGACCTGGGAGAAATCATGGAGAGCATCAGCTCCATACAGGCGGGGATGGCACCGGGACCCGACTTCTACAAAAAATGCGCACCAGTCCTGGCCCCACACCTGAGGGACATGTTCGCGGACTCACTGGCAGGGGGCACCCTGCCCCCAACGCTAGCGCAGGCCACAATCTCACTAATACCCAAAATAGATAAAGACCTGACGGAATGTGGATCATACACACCCATTTCACTGCTGAACGTGGATGCAAAAATACTCGCAAAGGTCCTGGCCAAAAGGCTGGAGGGCTGTGTACCAGAGGTGGTCGCAGAGGACCAAACGGGCTTTGTCGAGGCAGCTCACAGCGAACATCAGGCGGCTGCTAAACGTAATAATGACCCCCTCCGGGGAGAGAACACCAGAGGTTATCATCTCCCTAGGCGCAGAAAAGACCTTTGACAGAGTCGAATGGAGCTACCTCCTCGAGGTACTGGAACGGTTTGGGCTGGGAGCAGGATTCACCGCCTGGGTGAGGCTCCTGTACAACGCTCCCAAAGCGAGTGTCCGAACTAACACCACCAGCTCTGAATACTTCCAGCTACAGAGAGGAACAAGACAGGGCTGCCCCCTGTCCCCACTCTTGTTCGCGCTAGCGATCGAACCCCTGGCGATAGCCCTGCAGGACGTAAAAAGCTGGAAGGGAATCCGGAGAGGAGACAGAGAGCACTGAAACAAATGGGAAAATGCTGGAAAATCTCAGAAAGTCTGGCAGCATCTGTAGGGAGAGAAAAGAGCTAACGTTTCGAGTCCGATGACTCTTTGTCAAAGAGAGCAGAGCCTCACTCTATGCAGATGACCTGCTCCTCTATGTCTCAAAGCCACAGGAGGGACTGCAGGCAAAACGGCAAATACTGAAAGAGTTTGGAAACTTCTCGGGCTACAAACTTAACCTGGGAAGAAGGGAGACATTCCCAGTGAACCCAAATGGGGGAGGGGCAGAGCTGAAGGGGCTACCGTTCAAAACAGCCCAGAACTGATTCCGTTACCTGGGGATCCAGATAGCCAGACACTGGACACAGATCCACAAGTGGAACCAGACCGGCCTGGTGGAGGAAGTAAGAAAAGACCTTCAACGGTGGGGCTCACTCTCACTGGTGGGGACAGTGCAGACAATCAAGATGAACGTACTGCCAAGGTTCCTCTTCCTGTTTAAATCTATACCGATCTTCACTCCCAAGGCCTTTTTCCAAAACATAGACAGGCTAATCATGGTGTTTGTGTGTGTGTGTGTGTGTGTGTGTGTGTGTGTGTGTGTGTGTGTGTATTGGGGGGGGGGGGGGGGGGGGGGGGGGGGGGGGGGGGGGAGGAGAGAAGAACCCGAGAGGGGGGGGGGGAAGAATCTGAGAATTCGCAAGCCGACATTGCAAAGAGGGAAAGTCAGAGGGGGCTTGGCTTTACTGAACCTACAATACTACCACTGGGCAGCAACAGCAGAAAGAGTGAGGGGATGGGTACAAGAACCCGACACAGATTGGGTACAAATGGAGGAGGCATCCTGTAAAGGAACAACACTCCGGGCCCTGGCCACAGCAGCACTCCCATCCTCCTTAACAAGGTACACAACGAGCCCAGTGGTAGGGGCCATGCTGAGAACGTGGACCCAGTTGAGACAACACTTTGGGATAACCAAAATGTCCCGTATGGCCCCCACCTGCGGCAACCACAGATTCCCCCCCCCCCCAAGCCATGCTAGATATCATCTTCAAAAGGTGGAGGCGGGAAGGGGGCATAGTGACAGTCAGGGACTTCTACGTAGGGCGCAGACTGGCGACACTGGATGAACTGATGAGGAAGTGGAGGCTAGCAAGAGGACAGGAATTGAGACACCTCCAAATAAAGCACTTCCTCCGCAAAGAGACAGTAGGGTACCCTGGGGCCCCAGAAAGCACATTACTGAGGCTCTGACAGGCACACACAGCAAGAAGGGGGGGCTATGTGGGAAAATATACAGACAGCTACTGGACAGAGCCCAAAGTCCACTGGACGGAACCAGACAAAAAAGGGAGGAAGAACTGTGGACAGAGGTAGGATGGGGACTCTGGAGCGAAGCACTGAGCAGGGTGAGCTCCAGCCCCTGCTGCGCAAAGCTCAGCCTAATGCAGCTCAAAGTGGTGCACAGAGCCCACCTGACCAGAACCCGAATGAATAGGTTCTTCCCGGAGGTGGGGGACAAATGTGAACGGCCAACCACACCCACATGTTTTGGGCTTGTCCCAAACTTGCTGGGTTCTGGCCAGCCTTCTCCGAGGCAATGCCCAAGGTTGTGGGGGTGAGGGTGAAGCCATGCCCGATAGTGGCAATCTTTGGGGTATTGGAGCAGCCAGAGCTACACATGGGGAAAGGGGCCAACGCCCTCGCTTCCCTAATCGCACGCCAGAGAATCCTCCTCGGCTGGCGATCAGCAGCACCACCCACAGCTGCAGACTGGCTCGCTGACCTCTCCGAATTTATCTACCTGGAGAAGATTAAGTACGCCATCCAAGGGTCAGAGGAAGGCTTCCCGGATACTTGGGGGCAGTTTGTCGGCCTGTTCAAAAACCTGTTCGAGGCCAGCAACGAGGAGTAAGCCTGGGAAAAAAGAAAAGATGAAGAACCAAAGGACTGTGCAACCTTGAAGGGGGGGGGGGGGGGGGAGACAGCTGTTTATAAATATCAGAAAAGCCAATAAAGAGATTTTCAAAAAAAAAGAATAAAGACAAACCCCGTACTTGTTTAAACTCAAGAATGCCTCTCGGATTGATTGTTTTGGAATCAGCACTGAACTGGCACATTCATCCTTAGAAATATTTTCAAACCTTGTTGCGGTCAACTGAGAAGTGGAGACTAAACAAGTGGGTAACACCAAATCCACAAGAATAATTGGGGTGCCAGCCTTAAGGACTGTCCTGGAGTTTCCACAAATTGATGATTCATCTTCAGAATCTTGTGAGCAACACCAGAAGACAATAAGCGACATTCAAAAAAAGTGTTACTTCTCATTTTCTTCGCATCCTGTTTATTAGTTATAAAAATACCGAAGATGAGGGTTAAGTGGGGGAAAAGTCAAGAAGATTTAAATTGGCTAACAGAGTTTGCTAGCTTCCCAAGAATCCATGAGAAGATGGGCCAGCGGGAGGTTGGGCTTTTCAGCTGGTCAGTGGCTGGGGTCACAGTGGCTGGGGCCTCAGTGGCTGGGGCCTCAGTGGCTGGGGCCTCAGTGGCTGGGGCCTCAGTGGCTGGGGCCTCAGTGGCTGGGGCCTCAGTGGCTGGGGCCTCAGTGGCTGGGGCCTCAGTGGCTGGGGCCTCAGTGGCTGGGGCCTCAGTGGCTGGGGCCTCAGTGGCTGGGGCCTCAGTGGCTGGGGCCTCAGTGGCTGGGGCCTCAGTGGCTGGGGCCTCAGTGGCTGGGGCCTCAGTGGCTGGGGTCTCAGTGGCTGGGGTCTCAGTGGCTGGGGTCTCAGTGGCTGGGGTCTCAGTGGCTGGGGTCTCAGTGGCTGGGGTCTCGGAATATGAGGGATTGGCTGATGGAATCTCCAGGAGTATACCCATGCAGAGTAGCCGACTTTACCTATTGCTGATTCGTCACCAAGCTAGATTTTTGTGCTCAGGTTGGAGTTCCTTACCTCAGGAAGAATGTCAAGGTCATGGAGAGGGCACAGAAGTGATTCAGGAACAGGATGTCAGGGGTAAGAGGTTTTAGTAATGATGAAAGACTGAACCAGAGAGACCGTAAGAAAAAAAAATCATTCAAAATGCCGAGTAGACTTACAGCAGGTGACCAGTTTTGGAACAGCAAGGACTGTCCTACAGCCAAACTAACAGTTTTAGGGGCATTTGTTTTCTTTAATCTATTTATTTAAACAGATTTCTCCCATTAACTTCACTATTCCAATCCCCTTCAGAAATGAAGAAAGCGGAAGGTTGGTTAACAGGCCCAGCCGAGAGATCCTCACCACTCTGATTAATCCTCCCAAAATGGGAATCATACACATGGCAGATCCCAAATGGATCCCAGGCTAAAGAGGCTGTTTCTGTTGTCAGCTCTGTGATATACGGGCAGCACGGTAGCACAGTGGTTAGCATAATTGCTTCACAGCTCCAAGGTCCCAGGTTCGATTCCTGGCTTGGGTCACTATCTGTGCAGTCTGCACGTTCTCCCTGTGTGCGCGTGGGTTTCCTCCGGGTACTCCGGTTTCCTCCCACAGTCCAAAGATGTGCAAGTTAGGTGGATTGGCCATGATCAATTGCCCTTAGTGTCCAAAATTGCCTTTAGTGTTGGGTGGGGTTACTGGGTTATGGGGATAGGGTGGAGGTATGGGCTTGGGTAGGGTGCTCTTTCACAGAGCCTGTGCCAACTCGATGGGCCAAATGGCCTCCTTCTGCACTGCAAGTTCAATAATCTATACTGTACTCCTGGTGAGGACCTTTCCTGTAAACCAGTCACGGTTTGTCAGCATACAAGTTAATACAGTCTACTGTCAGTGACAACTAAAATCTGCACAGAACAGGAAGCCATTTAGCCCATCGAGCCTGTTCCCACCATTCAATTCGATCACAGATGATTTGCTATCTTGAGTCCATCAATCCGCCTTGGTTCTATAATCCCTTAATACCCTTGTAATTTTAACTCAACCCAGGCTTAGTCTCATCCAATTTAAGGTGCTGCATCGGGCCCACATGTCCGGGACTAGGATGAGTAGGTTCTTTGGGGGTGAGGACAGGTGCACCAGGTGTTCGGGGAGTCCGGCGAATCATGCCCATATGTTCTGGGCATGCCGGGCACTGGAAGAATTCTGGAAGGGGGTGGCGGGGACGGTGTCGAGGGTGGTTGGATCCAGGGTCAAACCAGGGTGGGGACTCGCGATTTTTGGAGTTGCGGTAGAGCCGGGAGTGCAGGAGGCGAAAGAGGCCGGTGTCCTGGCCTTTGCGTCCCTAGTAGCCCGACGAAGGATCTTGCTGCAGTGGAAGGATGCAAGGCCCCCCAAGTGTGGAGACCTGGATCAGTGACATGGCGGGATTTATAAAATTGGAGAGGGTCAAATTTGCCCTGAGAGGATCGATACAAGGGTTCTATAAAAGATGGCAGCCTTTTCTGGACTTCCTGGCTCAAAGATAGGTATCTTGGTCAATAGCAGCAGCAACCCGGGGGGGGGGGGGGGGGGGGGGGGGGTGTTCCTTATTGTAGTTTCTATTATGTAACTTAATATTGTGTTAATTTGCGCTGTTGTTAATATGCTGTGTTGTTCATGGAGGTGGGGTGAATATTTATGATTGCTAATATTATTGTTATTTTTGGTATTTTATTATGGTTTGTTGTTGTATAAATTCAAAATTTTTCAATAAAAATTATTTTAAAAAATAAAAATTTTTTTTTTAAAACTCAACCCGAACAGAGCGTTCCTGTAATCAGCTTCAACTCTTCAACTGGACCCTTAATTTATATACCAAAGAAAATACAAGCCTAGTGGATGCAACATGCCATCATAATGTAACCCTTTTTAACCCCAGTATCATCCTGGTGAACATAAGAACATAAGAACTAGGAGCAGGAGTAGGCCATCTGGCCCCTCGAGCCTGCTCCGCCATTCAATTAGATCATGGCTGATCTTTTGTGGACTCAGCTCCACTTTCCGGCCCGAACACCATAACCCTTAATCCCTTTATTCTTCAAAAAACTATCTATCTTTACCTTAAAAACATGTAATGAAGGAGCCTCAACTGCTTCACTGGGCAAGGAATTCCATAGATTCACAACCCTTTGGGTGAAGAAGTTCCTCCTAAACTCAGTCCTAAATCTACTTCCCCTTATTTTGAGGCTATGCCCCCCAGTTCTGCTGTCACCCGCCAGTGGAAACAACCTGCCCGCATCTATCCTATCTATTCCCTTCATAATTTTAAATGTTTCTATAAGATCCCCCTGAAGCTCTGTTGCATCCTGTCCAATGTTGATGGCCATACAGGTTGTGGGTGGCGGTGGTTAGCACTGCTGCCTCACAGCACCAAGGACCCGGGCTCAATTCCGGCCTTGGGTTACTGCGTGGAGTTTGCACGTTCTCCCCGTGTCTGCGTGGGTTTCCTCCCACAGTCCAGAGATGTGCAGGTCAGGTGGATTGACCATGCTAAATTGCCCCTTAGTATCCAGGGATGTGCAGGTTAGATTAGTGGGTTACAGGGATGGGGCGGGGTGGCAGGGGAGTGGGCCTGGGTAGGGTGCTCTTTCGAAGAGTCGGTGCAGACTCGATGGGCTGAATGGCCTCCTTCCGCACTGTAGGGATTCGACGATTTGTCCTTGCTAGCCATGTCTCAATGATGTCATTATCAGAGCTCAATCTGGATCTGGTACTTAGTTTCCCTTCACGCTCTGGTTCCCCTTCCTCCTTTACAGCCTCGGCATAAACTCCTTCAAAACACCATAATCAACCACTTGGTCCGGGCTGAGCTCCACCACCACTCCCCCACCCTCACTGACCCCACCACCCGTCTCACTCTGTCCCAGCTCCAAGGGCCTGATCACTCCTTCCCTCCCTGTGCCTCGTGACAAACCAGCTTCTTTCAGCACTGGTGTCCCACCTGAGGCTCCTTGCCGCAGAATCCCTCTCTACCCAGATCCGAGCTACCTACCCTCTCTAGATCCTCTTTAAAAAGTCCTGTCATCAGGGCAGGACGAGAGATATTAGGAATCAAACAGAAAGGGCAATAATGACAAAGGGCAAAGTAAGTGGAAGGAAGACACAAAGAAGAAAAACAGAGAAGTATTTGAAGTATAGAACTTGTATTTATGTAGCACCCTTCATAACCTCAAGACACCTCAAAACTCTTTACATCTGAATTGCAGCCACTGTTTTAACGGCAGAAAAACAAAGAAGGGAGACAGGTTCCCAGAAGCTAAATTAAATCTTACAATTTCTGACCCAAGACTCACCAATCGTGCATTAGAATGAACATGTCAAAAGGATACAGTTAAACCTCTGGATTTTTTGAAGTTCTGCAATCACAGACCTGCAAAAGACAGAGAAGTTTGTGAAGCGTTTCACCCAAGGAAAGTCTGGAACAGACACTGAATATTAATGTGGCCTGGGGTGACCCCAGATCATTGCCTCATCAAAGCTGTAATTAGCCCTCGCATTCTGAACAGGAATCTCACTCACCACCCCTGCTGGGGGAAGTTTGGAAGACCATCAAAATGACTGAATGGAGGTAGATTGATTAGATGTGCACGGTCAGATGCTGTCAATATTGCACCAGAGACAATGGAGGTACTTTTTAGTGGGTAGGTGCAGAGTTTTGTACACAGGAGGAAGTTTGTGCAGAGCACAAAAAACAGCCTAGACTTACTGGAGCTGTTCCTAATGTAAATTTCTTGAGCCACACAGATTGGGTAGATCCTAGATTCCAATTCCTGGTGTGTGGCACTTAGCTGAAGGCTCCAGCTACCAGTCCCTTTGGGAAATGGAACAGACGAAGTCGAGTTCATGCTCCTCTCTGCTCTGTAGTTTTTTTGTCAATTCTTTCGCAGGATGTGGGTATCACTGGCAAGGCCAACATTTGTTACCCATCCCTAATTGCCCTTCAACTGAGTGGTTTGCTTGGCCATTTCAGAGGACTGTGAAAGGTCAACCACATCCCTGTGTGTCAGGAGTTACATATAGGCCAGACCGGGTAAGGACGACTGATTCCCTTCCCTAAAGGGCATTAGTGAACCAGATGGGCTTTTACAACAATCAATGAGCACGGTATAGCACGGCAGCATAGTGGCTAGCACTGTGGCTTCACAGCGCCAGGGTCCCAGGTTCGATTCCCGCTTGGGTCACTGTCTGTGCGGAGTCTGCACGTTCTCCCCGTGTCTGTGTGGGTTTCCTCCGGGTGCTCCGGTTTCCTCCCACAAGTCCCGAAAGACGTGCTGTTAGGTGAATTGGACATTCTGAATTCTCCCTCCGTGTACCCGAACAGGCGCCGGAGTGTGGCGACTAGGGGATTTGCACAGTAACTTCATTGCAGTGTTAATGTAAGTCTAGTTGTGACAATAAAGATTATTATTATGAGTGTTGTTGCGGTCACCATTACTGGGACTATCTTGATATTCTAAATTTTAAAAATCAAATATAAATTCCACCAGCTGCCGGGGTGGGATTTGAACCTGTGTCTCCAGAGCGTCAGCTTGGATCTCTGGATCACTGGTTCAGTTACATCACCACTGCACCAACATCTCCACCAGCCTGCACTCATACTCGTCAGCCAAGGAAACGATGGGCTCAGGTGTGATGGCCTGGTAGAATAACCAGCTGACATCCAGTGACCAGGCTCACTGAGTGCAGAATAGACACTGTACTCAATGGTCACTTGTCGACACACCCCAGTGAGGATCACTGGCTTCAGAAGGTGGGGAGAGAATTGGAAAGAACGTTTCTGAAGCAAGTGTATAACTTACTTTAATAGACTTGTTTCACTGTTCAAACCCAACTACCCTGCCCGTGATAGGACACCCATGTTAATGAGGACATCACCAGGGGATGAAAATCAGCTAACTGAGCAGTAAAGATATTAGCTGCTCACAGGAATGGCTCCAAATTGGCCTTTACATTGGGATTTGGGGGGTTTGGAATGTGCCTCCATCAGGAGAGAGCGTGGACTCTGCATGAGGAAGACAGAAAGTCTGACTGTGCCGGCTGGTCAGTAGCTCATTTTGTAGACTTGAGCACTTTGATGGATTTCTGCACGGCCAGGAAGCAATTAAAACCTTTAATCTGAACACAGAAAAGAACCGACTCCTCACCTGTTCTCATCCTGTACATTTACCCGTGGATTGGGATGGTCCACTGCTGTTTGCTCACTGCCGCCTTCGCTGACCCACCGGCACCAGTCCATGGCCGCAGTAACGTACCTAAAGAAGTCAGAGAGAACGCAAATTAAACAAATCATAAGCTCACCCCCATCATTTGATCCCATCAGGGGTACGCCCAAGCCCAATCTGCTGTTTTTCTGGTTCTCCTCTCCTATTGGCTCCTTATTGGTTGTGTGTGTACCAGGTTCACCAGTGGGGCCACGGGGTAGTGAGTGAAAGGGCAGAGCACGGTCTGAAATTCATTCTGCTCAGGCCAACACCCCAACAGGCTCGGAGCAGGTGGAGCAGCCTGTTCTCGGCCACTGTGGAACCGTTGCAGATTATACTCCATGGTCACCCCCACATGCACCACCACACCTGGTTCCAACAACCTGCACATTAGCTCTCTGCACTTAGTTAAACAGGAGGTGTTCCTAAAGGGAGAGTGTGTCCACTCTGAACCAGAGAACCAAAACTCTAGCGATGACTGCAGGTTCCTTAGGAGCTGAAATTGGAGCGTTAAGGCCCAAAGCCCTGGAATTCACTCTCTAAACCTGTCCATCACTCCACACTCCTTTTCAACCCTCTTTAAAACCCAACATTTTGTTCATCTCTTCCGCTGAATACACTCATGCAAAGCACCTGTGGGACATTTTCTAGGGTGAAGGCGCTAGTTAAATGCAGGCTAAGTGCCTGTACAACAGCAGTATGTAGGCCATACATCCAAGCAATTGGCTGATCGAATCAAACAATAAGCTCCTTTGGTTGGTCACAACAGAATACAAACCCAGACTTAATCACCGTGTGTTTGCAAAACTCAAATCAACTGTTAGATGTGTTTCCACAATTGGGCAGCACTTGCTGAACAATCCTGGGTGCGCCAAAAACTGCACTAATAACCAGTTTAAAATAATCAGTCGAGCTTGTAACATGGCTCATAATAATAATAATCGCTTATTGTCACAAGTAAGCTTCAATGAAGTTACTGAAGTTCTTCTTCTTATTATTGTTATTGTTATTACTGCGAAAAGCCACTAGTCGCCACATTCCAGCACCTGTTCGGGGAGGCTGGTACGGGAATTGAACCCGCACTGCTGGCATTGTTCAGCATTGCAAGCCAGCTATTTAGTCCACTGTGCTAACCCAGCCCTAATTTGCTTGATACACAGGAACCTGCTCTCTGCAAACAAAAGGAATATGTTCAAGCCTTGTCCAACTTTTTGAATTAACTGGAAGCATGGGGAGCCTATAGTTAGAATCATAAAATACCTACAGTGTAGGAGACCATTCGGCCCATCAAGCCTGCACCGACCCTCCAAGAGAGCGGCCCACTCCCCTGCCTCATTCCCATAACCCCACCTAACCTCTGGACACTAAGGGCAATTTATCACGGCCAATCCACCTAACCTGCACGTCTTTGGACTGTGGGAGGAAACCGGAGCACCCGGAGGAAACCCACGCAGACACGGGGCGAATGTGCAGACTCCGCACAGTCACCAAAGATCGGAATCGAGCCTGGGACCCTGGCGCAGTGAGGCCATCCCTGTTACTTTGTCCGTGGCAACGCTTCAACCAATCAGAGCCAACTTGCCAGCCAATCTGGACCCTTTTCTCCTGTAGTATAAATTGTTGTGATCGTTTGAAATTTGGCATTCTTGCATTTGTCCCGAGGAGTTCATGACGAAAGCAAGTCAGCGACATGTCTTTCTTTTCAGCAATATGCAAGTTATTTTGTTGAATGCTCATGAAGCTGTCCTGAAGCAAAGGAATCTGGCACCATTTAGCATCCTGATCTTGGGAAGCAAATCTTCCAGACATCTGCCAACATTCCGGCACAAGCAATTGGTGAGTGGCAGTAAAGCGATCATCCATCCTTTCCACGGCCCGGTGTCGAGCTTATGCCTGGCAAACCCCCCCCCCCCCATACCAGCACCACTGAGACTGGAGATTTTGTACGGGTGGGGGTGTCAGAGCCGTGAATCCACACAATCCAGCCCACCAGAGCACGGTGTGCTGCTCAGCGCTCTTCCTGCCAACTCACTCACTGAACTGAACTGATACCAGGGCTGACTGGCTTCAGTTCTGTGGAGACACTGGGATTGCTCCCCTCACAGCAGAGAGGGCGAAGGGGCGATTTAATAGGGTGTTCAAAACCATGAAGCATTTTGAAAGAGTAAAATTAAAGCAACGGTTTCCGTTGGTAGGAAGTTTGGTAACATGAGGAAATATATTTCAGATAATAGGCAAGGAATCAGAGAGGAGATGAAAAGGAAAAGGAACAGCGAGCATGTGAACGAGGGCAGGAGAACGCGAGTGGAAGCAGCGAGCGGAGAGACTGTGACAAAGTACGAGAGAGCGAGCAAGCGGGAGCCCCAGACGGTGAGGGGGAAAGAGGAGAAACACACTCAAAAGCCATGCGATGGACTGACTCTTACCCCTCATACACTCCGGCAGAATTCATTGGTACCAACTGGGAGGATCCATCTGGGAACAATAATTGGCAGCAACCAGGTTTGACGTTTGTTTGTGTTTCCCTCAGTACCACAGGAGAGAGCACGGGTTTGCACTGCTCAAAAGAGAATAAGGGCCTGATTAAGGAAAACGGCATTATGACATTGCCTCATGAACCGCCATCTGTCTGAACTTGCCAAGTGTTCACATTTGTAATGTTAAATATTCTGCACTTACCTCATCATGGACACAGGGCCTTGGGGGAACTTGTGCATGGAACACTGAAGCTAACCACAGGTACAGCAGGAAGGCTCATGGGATGTTGGCCCTTATTTCAAGGGGGCTGGAGTTTAGTCGGGAAATCTCACATGTGGGGTACCATGAGCAGTTTTGGTCCCCAGATTTAAGGAAATACTATTTCATTGAGGCGGTTGACAGAAGGTTCACTAGGATGCTCCCCGGTATGGAGGGATTGTTTTAAGAGCAGAGGTTAAACAGGTTGGGACTCCCACATTGGAATGTAGAAGAATGAGAGGTATCTCATTGAGACATATCGGATTGTCGGGGGCTTGAAAGGGTAAATGCTGAGAGGATGTTTCCCCTCGTGGGAGAGTCTCGGACCAGAGGGCAGAGTCTCAGAATAAAGGGGTGCACATTTCAGACTGAGATGAGGAGGAATTTCTTCTCTCAGGGAGTTGAAGGTCTCTGGAACTCCTTCACAAAGAGAGGTGTGGGGGCAGAGTCCTTGTGCATGTTTAAGGCTGAGACAGATAAATTCTTGATCAGTAAAGAAATCAATACAAAGGGCAGGAACGTGGACATGTCGGATCAGCCATGATCCTATTAAATGGCGGAGCAGAGTTGAGGGGCAGAATGGTCTTATGGGCCAACTTATTTCAACCAGGGTAGTAATAGGAGTGTTAACAATTGGCCCCAGTGGGCAGTGTTCTCATTCCTGAATACCTCCTGTGGGAAGTCACATAGGATCGGGTCCAACAGAGAGGAGCTATTCTTCTATGAAGGGTCCTCGTCCTTGCCCAAAGCCCAGAGGTGCCTAATTCTAGCAGCTAACTGGGGAAGGGAAGCCTTGGATAGCATCAGGACCCCTGACAATCTTCCACATCCCTGGCCTAGGGACAGAGTTCCCTGTTCCTGATGTGCCCCAGTGGAAACTGGCAGTTTAATAGAGACCGCCTTAAAATTCTGGTACTTTAAATATTTGACAGAGTGTTTTGAACAAGTATTTGATGGACCATTACAGATATCACAGCGATTGCCAAGTGCACCTGCCACAATTTCAGGATGCTCTGAAGTATTTTACAGCCAATGATGTATTTATGCACAGCAAGCTCCCACAACAAAAATGAAAAAAAAAACATGGCGGATAATCTGCTTTGTTAGTGATATTGGTCAGGATATTGGCAGGTCACCGAGAACAGCTCACTGCTCGCCTTCGAAATAGTGCAGTGGGATCTTTACACACGCATGAGGGGGCAGATTGTACAACATTTCATCTGAAAGGCAGCATCTCTGACAGTGCAGCATTCCCTCAACAATGCACTGAAGTGTCAATCTGGATTCCTTGCTCAAGTCTCTGGAGTGGGTCTTTAACCTACATCCTCCTTGCTCAGTAGCCAGAGTTGTAACACTTTGAGGAAGTGTTTTCATCCAAGTTTGTGGTTCCTGGCCTCGTACCAGAATTTACCCACATCCAGACTAACACTGTGGTGTGGTACGGAAAAAAAGCACAGTTGTCAGAGGCGACAACTTTGGGACGGGGTGGAGGTTAAAAACCAAAAGATGGTTAGTACATGGGGCGGAAAATAATAATAATCTTTATTATAATAATCTTTATTGTCACAAGTAGGCTTACATTAACACTGCAATGAAGTTACTGTGAAAATCCCCTAGTCGCGCCACATTCCGGCACCTGTTCGGGTACACGGAGAGAGAATTCAGAATGTCCAATTCACCTAACAGCACGTCTTTCGGGACTTGTGGGAGGAAACTGGAGCACCCGGAGGAAACCCACGCAGACACGGGGAGAACGTGCAGACTGCGCACAGACAGTGACCCAAGCCAGAAATCGAGCCTGGTACACTTGAGCTGTGAAGCAACAGTGCTAACCATTGTGCTACCCTGCAGTCCAAAACAGAACTGGTAGAAGAGAGTTCTCATCTGAATCTATTGAATTGAGTCATTGGAAAGATGGGCAACAGGAATTAGCCGAAGTGAAAAAGAAAGGAAATTAGTACATCATAGAAAAATTACAGCACAGGTGGCGCCCATTTGGCCCATCTTGTCCATGCCAGCCCAAGGACACCCAGGCACCCTCTGTAGTCTGGAGAGAAGGGTAAGCAATGAACTCACTGGGAGTTGCAAGTATGAAATGGTACAAATAATGACAAACTGATTATTACATTAAAGGTCAATAAAATAAGAGAAGTTCAATTTAAAAGCCACAAAGCATTTAGACAGATTGACTGAAATGTGAGGTACTGGATTCAAAGATGTCAGAAGTGCAGTGAAATTGGATGGAAGGCGCCAAATGGTCTTTTCTTACCATTGACTGTTTCTTACACAATCCTACACTTACAAAACATACTGCATACACACTAACAAATAACACAGCAAGTGTCACACAAGTTTAGATGACAACAGCGCTCTTTTCTCTCCCCCACCTCTTGCACTGTTCGGCTGTGCTGAGATATTCTACATATTGCACATTCTATCCGACTGACCTGTAATGAGGTCCTCCCCTCTCCCCGGTGCTGAGGCCCAAAGTCCCAGGATGTGTTCAGCCTCGTGCCGTCACAGAAACTGATGTGGACCTGCCCGTCAGAATGTGCCGAAAATCTTCCAACGCCCCAAATCATTTTCTCGTGTAGAAGAACCGGGAGCTGGCTGAACACTCCTGGCTGGAACAGCACCTTTACAGAGAACAGAATAATCACAAGGGGCTCACTGGGGAAACCTGGTTTCGGCCTGAAGCCTACCATATCCACAATCAGACCACAAGCATATTGCTAATGGATAGACAACTGATATTTAATAAGTTAATTGAATCAGCAACCTTCACCTGTATGTTTTTTTTTAAACAAGAGTACAAAAGGCCGTTGCGTTCAACTTAATTGATCCATCCAGAAAGATGCTGAGTCCTCCCTGGATAACAAAAATATCGGGCGGGATTCTGCCATAATCGGCGGGGCGGGCAACTCCGGCGGGAAGGAGTGGCGTGAACCACTCCAGCATCGGGCCGCCCCAAAGGTACGGAATCCTCCGTGGTTTGCGCCCAGCCTGCCGGCGGCAAAGGGGCTTGGCGCCATGCCAACTGGCGCCGAAGGGCCTCCGCCGGCCAGCGCGAGTTGGCGCATGCACGGGAGTGCCAGAGTGTGCTGGCGTCATCCCAGCGCATGCGCAGAGGGCTTCATCTCCGCACCAGCCATGGCAGACCGCTACAGCCGCTGGTGCGGAAGAATAAAGTGCCGCCACAGAACAGGCCCGCCCGCGGATCAGTGGGCCCCGATCGGGGGCCAGGCCACCGTGGGGGCACCTCCCGAGGCCAGATCCCCCCGTGCCCACCCCTCCCCCCGAGAACCCCGGAGGCCGCCCACTCCACCAGTAAGTTCCTACTCTAATTTACGCCGGCAGGACCGGCAAAAAAATGGGCGGCCACTTGGCCCATCGCGGGCCGGAATCGCCGGGGCCGCTGACCGGCGCAATTTCCGCCCCGGCCAAATCCCTGTTGCCAGAGAATTCGGCAGCCGGCGGGGGCGGGATTCACGCCACACACCTGGCGATTCTCCCACCCATCGGGGGGGTCAGAGAATCCCGCCCATCATTTCCAAAGATCTTAACAGAACTGAGAAATTCCAGCCTTCAGGAAAAATTAAACAATTAGAAGTTTTTTCTGTTTGGAAAAGAGGAGACCTAGCGGAGACTTGATGTGGAGGAAGAGGGGGGGTGGAGGCTTAAAATATGAACGGATAGACATGGAAATGTTTCCACTTGTGGGTGAATCCAGAAATAGGGGCTATAAAGACGGACATCTATCAACAAATCCAATTGGGAAATAGAGAAATTTATTTGGTTAGTGGCTAGAATATGGATCTTGCTATCCAATAAATGGCAGAGGTAAATCGCTTAGACATTTTCAAAAGGAAGCTCGACGAGGGCATGAGAATAAAGAGAATAGAAAGATAGGCTGAATGGCTGGGATGAGAGAGATGGAATGGGTAGGGAATCCTGGGGAGTTGGCACAGGTTGGTTGGGTCGAATGGTTGCAAGTTGCAAGTATGTTCAACACAATTTTCCATCGTCTATAATAACTTAGCAAGGGGTGCCTGAAGGACTGTACCTGCAGTACTGTCAAAGAAGGGTTAGCACTGCTGCCTCCCAGCGCCAGGAACCCAACTTCAATTCCAGCCTCGGGTGACTGTGCGGCGTTTGCATGTTCTTCCTGTATCTGCGTGGGTCTCCTCCGGGTGCTCCGGTTTCCTCCCACAGTCCAGAGGTGTGCAGGTTAGGTGGGGTTTATGGAAATAGGGAGGGGGAATGGGCCGAGGTAAAGTGCTCTTACGAAGGGTTGGCACAGACTCAATGGGCCAAATAACCTCCTTCTGCACTGTAGGATTCTATGGTTCTAAGTCAACAAGCAGTGATTGATGGATATTCAAAAGCCAAAAGAAGAGTGGAGATGGAGGGAGGCGACTTCCATTGAAAGTATTTCATTATTTGCATCCAGTATCTGCCCATCCAGCTTCAGACATCAAACACCAACATGCTTACTACAGATGCAAAACAGTGTCTACATAGACATATCAGACAGTGATCATCAGCCTGAAGTTTAGTTACCTTATGATTAAAAACATGAATTTGCAATTAGCTGTAATTCAATATGCCACGTGGAATAACAGAGCAGTGTCCATAAAGGCCAAATTAACAATTAACATCTCCCGGTTACAGCAGATCATAAGTATTCAGGGCTATGAGACTTGGGCTAGAGGCTCCAGTGCCAGGTCGACTCAGGTCGAGTACAGCCCATTATTCTCAACTTCACTGGGAATGCCCAACTATCCCGAAACAGCTTCCCCTTAAAGGAAAGGGGCCTCTGACACAACCTGAAATCAAACCAACAGGCTGCAGCTTGTGCACACATTCCACGTCCAGCAGTAAAGACTCTCACCGTTTTCCAACAGCACCCATTGGGCAGTCTCAGAGATAGCTTTAACTGGTTACAGCACTGCAGGATTCTGCAAAACATTAACTCAGAAGGTTACACACACACATAACCAAGAGCAAATATTGAAATGCAACCACGTACACGGTGACTAATCCCAATAACCCAAGCGTGAACATGGCCGAATGAGAACAGGCCCTCATTGCAGAATGCAAAATCTCTACCAGCCCCAGCCAGTGTTTTTGTACACTATAAGAGAAAAAATATTGGGCGGCACAGTGGCTAGCACTGCTGCCTCACGGTGCCGAGGTCCCAGGTTCGATCCCGGCTCTGGGTCACTGTCCGTGTGGAGTTTGCACATTCTCCCCGTGTCTGCGTGGGTCTCACCCCCATAACCCAAAGATGTGCAGGATAGGTCGATTGGCCACGCTAAATTGCCCCTTAATTGGAAAAAAATGAATTGGGTACTTAAAATTTTATTTTAAAAAGCAGATTTAATCTGCTTTAATGATGTTCGTTGAGGGATAAACACCATCGATGTCACCGAAGATGCCTCTCAATTCCTTGAATAATGTTACTGGATCTTTTACATCTACCCGAGGAGGAGACAGGGTCTTAGCTTAACATCGCATCCAAAAGGCCCCCTATCTCCTGACCCAAGCAAAATATTCTCTACAATCACAAACAGCTACATTTCTCAATGACAATTTTGTGCTAAGCACTCACCTATAACAAAACCAACAAACACTGGGATGGATCAAAAGTATTTGGTGTAAAGTACCTGATTGCCTGTGTGACCATGGAACAAATGGAGTATTTGGAGTTGGGCGTGTCAGGGGGCAGGCTGCTCACCATGTACATTCTCTCTTCTCTCTAAATTCAAACAAATACATCAAAGGAAACAGTTTCTCTTTAGCAGCGGTCAGTCATATCTCTGCCTGGATATCGAGGTAGTTCAGTGGGTTTGTACATGGGCCAAAGTGGCTAGTAAAGGGGAAGAAAGGCATGTATGTCAGACTTAGACTGGCTCTACTGCACATGGGATGAGGTGGGTTTGTGTGAGTATATATCTAAACGCAAACGCAACGGTATAATTAGGTGGATGAGTAAGATGGGCTTACAGCTACGTGGCTGAGCATTCAATTGCCACAGTGACTGTAATACAGGAAGAGCACTCAGAAACAGCTGGTGCTGTTAGCACACTGTGGAACACAGGACAACCCAGACTCGATCCTCAAAATGACCTTCCATTCTTTGATTTCTCAGTACTGTCCAGACAATTCATCCTCTGACTCAATCTCAGGATGCCATTACTTCAAAGCCTTCCACACCTCCCCCCCCGCCCACTGTGGTACTACAAGCTGGGATGTTTCCCAACTAGCTAACTCAGCGTAATCAGGGAATGAGATCCAAGGGCTTTGTGACCTGTACGACTCGGTACCAAAGCAGGCTTTGCATTTACACCACAGAGCAGTCAAATTTAAAGTTATTAACAGTTACCTGTCCACCACTCTGTTCCACCAGATAGTGGATGAAGTAATTGCTGCTGGCACCATAGGGTTTGAGAACAGAACCATCTCCTGGATAAACTTCCACAGAGTTCACAGCTGCAGTGATCACCCTAAAAAGAAGCAATAGGAAATTAAACCGCCAAACACTCTCAAAAAGCACAGACATGGCAGCTCCACCAGCATCTGAATGGGCCTCACCTTTCACTTCTCAACCAACACTTTACCCCAGCACTAAATGGAACCACACCTACAATAGTCAAGGATGTTTCCTCTAAGTTAAACGGGTGTGCGACAGCTCAGCGACCTCGAGTGCACCATGGGAATAGACAGGCCAGGTTTGGTCAACATCCACTCAAAGATGCGCAGGTGAAAAAAAATCAAGAGTAATGTCTCTAAGTTTGCTGACAATAAATATTGAGCTGGGAATGTAGAATCATAGAATTTACAGTGCAGAAGGAGGCCATTCAGCCCATCGAGTCTGCACCGGCTCTTGGAAAGAGCACCCTACCCAAGGTCAACAACTCCACCCTATCCCCATAACCCAGTAACCCCACCCAACACTAAGGGCAATTTTGGACACTAAGGGCAATTTAGCATGGCCAATCAACCTAACCTGCACATCTTTGGACTGTGGGAGGAAACCGGAGCACCCGGAGGAAACCCACGCACACACAGGGAGGATGTGCAGACTCCGCACAGACAGTGACCCAAGCTGGAATCGAACCTGGGACCCTGGAGCTGTGAAGCGATTGTGCTATCCACAATGCTACCGTGTTAAGTACGTAAGCTGTGAGAAGGTCACAGAGGTTGCAATATAGACAGGGCAACAAGGTGGCAGATGGAGTATAATATGCAGAAGTGTAATAATTTTTTTAAAAGACTTTTAAAAATGACATAAACCTTTTAAATGTTGGAGTCATGGATGTACTTGCCTAAGAAATAAATGTTAGCAAGCAATTAGGAAGGCAAATGGCATGCTGCTTTTTTTATTGCAAGAGGATTGGAGTACACGAACAAGACATTTTGCGACAGTTTTATAGGCTTTGGTGAGTTCATACCTGGAGTACTGTATCCAGTCTTGGACTCCACGAGGGAGAACATTTGTGCCTTGTAGGAGGCTCAATGAAGGTTCATTAGATTGGTCCCTTGGGATGAGCGGCAGCCATTCAATAAGATCATTACCTCAATGCCACTTTCCTGAGCTAACCCCATATCCCTTGATGTCATTAGTCTCCAGAAATCTATCAATACCGGTCTTGAACAAGCTGACTGACTCTCAACTGAAACTCTGCTTTTCTGAAAAATGCCTGATGCCTTAGCCCGACCCAGTAACTAGATAATCTCACCAAGCTGAAATTTAATTAACGCCACAGGGAACCCCCAAGTTTAGCTTGGGTGCAAAGCTGAAATCGGACTCAATTTTGTAATGCAAACGAGCAATCCCCACCCTGCACCCCCTGCTTCCACCCCACTACACAGGTTAACGGGAGCACACTGGGCTCAGGAACAAAAACAAGTACAATAAAAGTAACAGAAAACACAACATGGCTTTGATCGCTCATAAGAACATAAGAACATAAGAACTAGGAGCAGGAGTAGGCCATCTGGCCCCTCGAGCCTGCTCCGCCATTCAATTAGATCATGGCTGATCTTTTGTGGACTCAGCTCCACTTTCCGGCCCGAACACCATAACCCTTAATCCCTTTATTCTTCAAAAAACTATCTATCTTTACCTTAAAAACATGTAATGAAGGAGCCTCAACTGCTTCACTGGGCAAGGAATTCCATAGATTCACAACCCTTTGGGTGAAGAAGTTCCTCCTAAACTCAGTCCTAAATCTACTTCCCCTTATTTTGAGGCTATGCCCCCTAGTTCTGCTGTCACCCGCCAGTGGAAACAACCTGCCCGCATCTATCCTATCTATTCCCTTCATAATTTTAAATGTTTCTATAAGATCCCCCCTCATCCTTCTAAATTCCAACGAGTACAGTCCCAGTCTACTCAACCTCTCCTCATAATCCAACCCCTTCAGCTCTGGGATTAACCTAGTGAATCTCCTCTGCACACCCTCCAGTGCCAGTACGTCCTTTCTCAAGTAAGGAGACCAAAACTGAACACAATACTCCAGGTGTGGCCACACTAACACCTTATACAATTGCAACATAACCTCCCTAGTCTTAAACTCCATCCCTCTAGCAATGAAGGACAACATTCCATTTGCCTTCTTAATCACCTGTTGCACTTGTAAACCAACCTTCTGTGACTCATGCACTAGCACACCCAAGTCTCTCTGAACAGCGGCATGCTTTAATATTTTATCGTTTAAATAATAATCCCGTTTGCTGTTATTCCTACCAAAATGGATAACCTCACATTTGTCAACATTGTATTCCATCTGCCAGACCCGAGCCCATTCACTTAACCTATCCAAATCCCTCTGCAGACTTCCAGTATCCTCTGCACTTTTCGCTTTACCACTCATCTTAGTGTCATCTGCAAACTTGGACACATTGCCCTTGGTCCCCAACTCCAAATCATCAATGTAAATTGTGAACAATTGTGGGCCCAACACAGATCCCTGAGGGACACCACTAGCTACTGGTTGCCAACCAGAGAAACACCCATTTATCCCAACTCTTTGCTTTCTATTAATTAACCAATCCTCTATCCATGCTACTACTTTACCCTTAATGCCATGCATCTTTATCTTATGCAGCAACCTTTTGTGTGGCACCTTGTCAAAGGCTTTCTGGAAATCCAGATATACCACATCCATCGGCTCCCCGTTATCTACTGCACTGGTAATGTCCTCAAAAAATTCCACTAAATTAGTTAGGCATGACCTGCCTTTAATGAACCCATGCTGCGTCTGCCCAATGGGACAATTTCTATCCAGATGCCTCGCAATTTCTTCCTTGATGATAGATTCCAGCATCTTCCCTATTACCGAAGTTAAACTCACTGGCCTATAATTTCCTGCTTTCTGCCTACCTCCTTTTTTAAACAGTGGCGTCACGTTTGCTAATTTCCAATCCACCGGGACCACCCCAGAGTCTAGTGAATTTTGGTAAATTATCACTAGTGCATCTGCAATTTCCCTAGCCATCTCTTTTAGCACTCTGGGATGCATTCCATCAGGGCCAGGAGACTTGTCTACCTTTAGCCCCATTAGCTTGCCCATCACTCCCTCCTTAGTGATAACAATCCTCTCAAGGTCCTCACCTGTCATAGCCTCATTTCTATCAGTCGCTGGCATGTTATTTGTGTCTTCCACTGTGAAGACCGACCCAAAAAACCTGTTCAGTTCCTCAGCCATTTCCTCATTTCCCATTATTGAAACTCCCTTCTCATCCTCTAAAGGACCAATATTTACCTTAGCCACTCTTTTTTGTCTTATATATTTGTAAAAACTTTTACTGTCTGTTTTTATATTCTGAGCAAGTTTACTCTCATACTCTATCTTACTCTTCTTTATAGCTTTTTTAGTAGCTTTCTGTTGCCCCCTAAAGATTTCCCAGTCCTCTAATCTCCCAGCAATCTTTGCCACTTTATATGCTTTTTCCTTCAATTTGATACTCATGGGCTTTGTCCCTCAGTTTTGAGGGAAGAGGCTAGGCAGGGAAGCGGGCAATCGTGCCGCAATCCACAATCCAGTGCTGTAAAGCAGTTGATGTGGTGCATATGGATTTCAGTAAAGCGTTTGATAAGGTTCCCCACGGTAGGCTATTGCAGAAAATACACAGAGGATTGGGATTGAGGGTGATTTAGCGGTTTGGATCAGAAATTGGCTAACTGTAAGACAGAGGGTGGTGGTTGATGGGAAATGTTCAGCCTGGAGTTCAGTTACCAGTGGTGTACCACAAGGATCTGTTTTGGGGCCACTGCTGTTTGTTATTTTTATAAATGACCTGGAGCATGGCGGAGGAGGATGGGTGAGTAAATTTGCAGATGACACTAAAGTCGGTGGAGTTGTGGACAGTGCAGAAGGATGTTGCAGGTTACAGAGGGACATAGATAAGCTGCAGTGCTGGGCTGAGAAGTGGCAAATGGAGTTTAATGCAGAAAAGTGTGAGGTGATTCACTTTGGAGTAACAGGCTAATGGTAAGATTCTTGGTAGTGTGAATGAGCAGAGAGATCTCGGTGTCCATGTACATAGATCCCTGAAAGTTGCCACCCAGGTTGATAGGGTTGTTAAGAAGGCGTATGGTGTGTTAGCTTTTATTGGTAGAGGGATTGAGTTTCGGAGCCATGAGGTCATGTTGCAGCTGTACAAAACTCTGGTGCGGCCGCATTTGGAGTATTGCGTGCAATTCTGGTCGCCGCATTATAGGAAGGATGTGGATGCATTGGAAAGGGTGCAGAGGAGATTTACCAGGATGTCGCCTGGTATGGAAGGAAGATGTTATGAGGAAAGGCTGAGGAACTTGAGGCTGTTTTCGTTAGAGAGAAGATGGTTAAGAGGTGACGTAATAGAGGTATACAAGATGATCAGAGGATTAGATAGGGTGGACAGTGAGAGCCTTTTTCCTCGGATGGTGATGGCTAGCACGAGGGGACATAGCTTTAAATTGAGGGGAGATAGATATAGGACAAATGTCAGAGGTAGGTTCTTTACTCAGAGAGTAGTAGGGGCGTGGAATGCCCTGCCTGCAACAATAGTGGACTTGCCAACATTAAGGGCATTTAAATGGTCATTGGATAAACATATGGATGATAAAGGAAGTGTAGATGGGCTTTAGAGTGGTTTCACAGGTCGGCGCAACATCGAATGCCAAAGGGCCTGTATCGCGCTGTAATGTTCTATTCTATTGTTCTATAATCAAACACAGTTAGTACAGTCACGGCAGCTGGACATATTGTGGAGTTAAGGGAGAACAGTTTTATCATGGAGCAACAGGCTTTCCAAGATAAACAGGATGGCTTTGAACTGTTATGAAAGGAAAGCACAGCGTGGCATCTTATTTGAAAAATATGCATGGAAGGAAATAACTGACAACCGTGAATAAATCAAAGTCTAACTCGAGGAGCTTGTTATGAATATAGGCATTAACAGTAGAATAGAAAGATGACATTCAATAAAGCCTGTTCTTCAAAGAGGCAAAGAACAATTACATCAAAGTTTTGTTTAAAGGAAGTAGGTTTAGAGCAAGGCTTCCCAAACTGGGGAACCAGAGGCAAGATTCTGGGGCTGTGAGCTCCGTACAGATGGTGCCATGGAGCTCCGAATGAATGTAACCCCTATGAGGCACTTTGAAATCCTCACGTTTTAGAAAATGGTGAGTATGGCCTAAATGACCGATGCTGGAGGTCTGGATTCCTGCTCCAAAAAAAAACATTGAAAAGGGTAAATAACTGCAACTGTTTACGTCAATGGATGGGCAATTGAGCCTGCTCCATCATTCAATACCAATATGGCAGAGCTTTGGTTTCAACTCCATATCCTGCCTGCTCCCCATTTCCCTCAATTCCCCTCGAGACCAGAACTCTGTACTCCAATCCCCTCACAATAAAGGCTAACATGACATTCCCCTTCCTAATTACTTGCTGCACCTGCAAGCTAACTTTGTGTTCCTTGGGCGACCGCATCCAAGTCTCTTTGAACATCAACACATACAAGATTCTCACTTTTAAAAAAATATTCTGCTTTTTTATTCTTACCACAAAAGTGATTAACTTCACATTTCCCGACATTATAATCTATCTGGATCTTGTTGCCACTTACCTGTTTATAACTCTTTGCAGCCTCTCTGTGTTCTCCCCACAGCTTATCTTTCCACCTAGCTTGTGACACCCCACTACTCACCGTCAGCCAACTTGATAAAGCTCCATTTATGCCCACTCTCAGTCAACCAATCCTCTATCCTTGCTAAAGTATTAACCTCAACTCCATGAGCCCTAACTTGTCTCTTACCCTTTGTGTGGCACCTTATTGAATGTCTTTCGGAAATCCAGGTATGCTACATCGACCAGTTTATCGACCCTATTAGTTACATCCTCAAAAAAACTAAGAAATTTGTCACACAGGATTTTGCTTTAGTAAAACCATGCTGACTTTCCCTAATCAAACTAGGCATTTCTAAGTGCATTGTTAAGACTTTCTGAATAATAATTTCTGGTGTTTTCTCCACAACTAATGTTAGACAAACTGGCCTCTGTTTTCTCTCTCCCTCCTTTCTTGTAAAGCAGTGGAACATTTGCCAACCTTCAATCGAGTGGATCCATCCCAAAATCTGAAGAATTTTGGAAGATCATAGCCAGTACATCCACTATCTCCGCAGCCCTCTCTTTTGGAATTCCAGGGTGTCGGCCAGGGTGGCCCGGAGATCTGTGGTATAATAGTCGCTGATCCGCAGACTAGACTGAAGATGGTCTCACTCTTACATGGAACTTGTTGTTGAGAACAGTAGAATGAAAGATTGAAAATATTCCCTCTTCACATTTGCAGGTCCACAACGATAAAGTCGAGGAGTGACACCAGGGGCGGCAAGTTATCACAGTGGTTAGCACAGTTGCTTCACAGCTCCAGGGTCCAAGGTTCGATTCCCGGCTTGGGTCACTGTCTGTGCGGCGTCTGCACGTTCTCCCCGTGTCTGCATGGGTTTCCTCTGGGTGCTCCGGTTTCCTCCCACAAGTCCACAGATGTGCGGGTTAGGTGGATAGGCCATGATAAATGGCCCTTAGTGACCAAAAAATATTAAGTGGGGATTATTGGGTTACGGGAATAGGGTAGATGCCTGGGCTTGAGTAGGGTGCTCTTTGGAAGGGCCGGTGCAGACTCAATGGGCCAAGTTTGTATTGTGAATCAAGAAACCTCCTTCTCCCCCCACCTCCCCAACAGGCCCCATCCGCCCACACCCTCAAACCATTCTATGAACTCAAGATCATAAATTGCAATTGGATTCAAAAATCACTGAGCAAAGATTTACAGGGGGACGCGAGAACTTTTTACATTCGATTGTTAGTGTTGTTGGGAGGAGCTCAAACTAACTCGGCAGCGGGAGGGGGCACAGAGTGTTAGCAGAATAGGGGCACAGCCTTATCCAGTAAAGCACTCAAATCAAAGGGAGTATAGCTGTATTAAGTTTCAAGGGAGCAAGACAAGGCTGGATGGCCTCTACTTTAATGCCAGGAGTATTACACGTAAAATAGATAGGTTTAGGGTGAGGATTGACACATGGAATTGTGATATAGTATCCAGAGAGACATGTTTGAGGGAGTGGCAGGATTGAAACTCAAGATTCTGGGATATAGAATCTTCAGGAGAGACAGGGGAGGGCGTAAAAGAGGAGGAGGGATTACATTATTAGTTAAGGAGTCAGTTGCTGCAGTAAGGGAAGATATCTTGGAAAGGGCATCCAATGAATCACTTCACATTTATCTAGGTTGAACTCCATCTGCCACTTCTCAGCCCAGCTCTGCATCCCGCCAATGTCCTGTTGTAACCTGCAACAGCCCTCGACACTAGCGACAACTCCACCGACCTTTGTGTCATCAGCAAACTTACTAACCCACCCTTCCACTTCCTCATCCAAGTCATTTATAAAAACCACAAAGAGCAGAGGTCCCAGAACAGATCCTTGCGGGACACCACTGGTCACTGACCTCCAGGGAGAATACTTTCCATCCACTACACTCGCTGTATTCTTTCGGACAGCCAAATTTCTGTATCCCAACATGGGGAACCTTACCAAATGCCTTACTGAAATCCATATACACCACATCCACTGTCCAACCTTCATCAATGTGTCTCATCACATCCTCAAAGAATTCAATGAGGCTTGTGAGGCATGACCTGCCCCTCACAAAGCCATGCTGACTATCTTTAATCAAACTATGTTTTCCTAAATAATCATAAATCCCATCTCTTAGAATCCTTTCCAATATTTTGCTCACCACAGACGTAATACTAACTGGTCTGTAATTCCCAGAGATTTGCCTGTTCCCTTTCTTGAACAGGGGACCAATATTCGCCTCCCTCCAAACATTCCATTACTACTCCAGTGGAGAGCGAGGACATAAAGATCATAGTCAACATCAACGGCGCAGCTATCTCCTCCCTCGCTTCCCGTAGTAACCTTGGGTATATCCAGTTAGGCCCAGGGGACTTATAGATCCTGATGCTTTTCAAAAGTTCCAGCACATCCTCCTTCTTAATATCAGCCTGTTTGAGTCTATTAACCTGGTTCACGCCGTTCTCATGAGCAACAAGGTCCCTCTCTCTAGTGAATACTGAAGCAAAGTATTCATTTAGGGCCACCCCATCTTCTCAGACTTTAGGCACAAGTTCCCTCCACTATCCCTGATCGGCCCTACTCTCACAATGATCATCCTTATTTCTCACACAAGTGTAGAACGCCTTGGGGTTTTCCCTAATCCTTCCCGCCAAGGTTTTTTCATGCCCCCTTCTCGCTCTCCTCAGACCATTTTTGAGTTCCTTCCTGGCTACCTTGTAACCCTCTCGAGCCGTGCCAGATCCTTGCTTCCTCAACCTTACGCAAGCTTCCTTCTTCCTCTTGACTAGAAGCTCCACTTCTCTTGTCATCCAAGGCTCCTTCACCTTTCCATCCCCCCCTCGTCTCAGTGGGACAAAACTATTCAGCACTCGCAGCAAGCGTTCTTAAAAACAATTCCCACATTACTTTTGTGCATTTCCCCAAGAACAATTGTTCCCACTTTATGCTCCTCAGCTCCTGTCTAATAGCTGTATAATTTTCCACCCCCAATTAAATACCTTCCCATACTGTCTGTTCCTATCCCTCTCCATGACTATGGTAAAGGTCAAGGAGTTGTGGTCACTGTCACCAAAATGCTTTCCCACCGAGTTCTGAGGAACAAAGAGACCTTGGCATGTTTGTTCATTGTTCTCTGAAGGCAGATGGGCAGGGTAATATGATGGTGAAAAAGGTATGGGGCACACGCCTTTATCAATCAAGGCATAGATTACAAAAGCGGGGAGGTCACATTGGAGTTGTATAGAACTTTGGCGAGACCACAGCCGGAGTACTGTGTGCAGTTCTGGTTGCCATATTATAGGAAGGATGCGATTGCACTGGAGGGGATTCAGAGGCGATTCATCAGGATGTTTCCTGGGATGGAACATTTAAGTTATACGGAGAAGTTGGATAGGCTTGGGCTGTTTTGGTTGGAACAGAGAAGACTGAGGTGCACCAGCTAATGAGGGGCATGGACAGGGAGCAGCTGCCCCACCCCCTAGTTAAAGGGTCAGTCACGAGGGGACACAAGTGCAAGATGAGGGAGGGAGGTTTATGGGAGAATGTGAGGATAAACCTTTTTTCCCCCCCAGACAATGATGATGGTCTGGAATGCACATCCTGGGACTGTGGTAGAGGTGGGTAACCTCACATCACTTAAAAAGGGCCTGGATTTTACCCTCGACACCCATCTCAAAAATCATTGTGTAAACCAGAAAAAGCAAGGGGCCCAACACTAAGCCCTGGGGAACACCACTTTCAACTCGTCTCCAATTTGTCAAATGCCATCTATACCTACCCTCAGTTTTCTAATCCATGCTGCCAAGGACACATCGATCCCAAACATTTCTAATTTGTCAACCAACCTGCCAAGTGGTACCCTACCATATGATTTCTAGAAATCCAAATATACAACATTGATTGATTGATATTTGTCACCTGTAACGAAGTACAGTGAAAAGTATTTTTCTGCGGCCAAGGGAACATACACCGTACGTACATAGTAGACAAAAGAATAATCGACAGAGTACATTGACAGTGGTGCATCAATAAATAGAGATTGGTTAATCGTGATTAGAGAGTGTGGAACAAGGGCCAAACAAGAACAGCGTAGGGCATCGTGAATAGTGTTCTTACAGAGAACAGATCAGTCCAAGGGAGAGTCGTTGAGGGAACAGCACTACCCTCGTCTACTGCCTGTGTCACCTTGTCAAAGAACTCAACTCAATTTGTAAAACATGACCTGCCCTTGACAAAGCCATGTTGACTGCCTAGTACTAACCTATCTTTCTCTCAGTGTACATCTATCTAATCCCGTATTATGGCCTCCATCAGTTTTCCTCTTATTGATGTCAAGCTGACAGGTCTGTAGTTTCTTTCATTATCCTTTGCCCCTTCCTTAAACAACGGTTGTCACATTTATAATCCTCCAGTCCTTGTTAGTCATTCTCTTCAAGCTTCAATGGTAATATAAAGCACTCATTTTGATTAGATTAAAATGACAAAAGGACATCAAGGATGTTGAGGCAATTATTGCAATTGAAATGCTTCAGAGGTCTAATGGTGTATGTCGGCACACAAATGCATTAAAAGGGAAGACAGATAATTACGCTCGAGAGAAAGGAATGGAAGGTTACAGTGATGTGTATTTTGATTTCCATAAAGGTATTCCATAAAGTCACATAAAATGTGACATGTTAAGGGGGTGGGATATTAGCAAGGATAGAGGATTCGCTAAATCATAGGAAACGGAGTCTGGATAAATGGGTCATTTAAAATAAAATAATTTTAAAGGATGTGGCCATCACTGGCTAAGCCAGTATTTATTGCCCATTTTAGTTGCCTTTCAGAAGGTGGTGCTGAGCTGCCTTCTTGAACCATTGGAGTCCATGTGGTGTAGGTACACCCACTGTGCTGTGGGCCGATTTCCATGATTTTTGCCCCAGCAACAGTGAACGAATGGTGATTCATTTCCATGTCAAGGTGGTGAGTGACTTGGGAGGGGAACCTTCAGGTGGTGGCGTTCCCAGGTATCTGCTGCTCTTGTCCTTCTAGATTGTAGTGGCCGTGGGTTTGGAAGGTCATGACCAAGGAGCATTGGTGAGTTACCGCAGTGCATCTTGTAGATGGTACACACGGCTGCCACTGTACGCTGGTGGCGGAAGGAGTGAATATTTGTGGAGGGTAGTGTTCGGTTCCTGGATGAGAACACAATTATTTGCAATTCGTAAAACTCTGAGGAAATGTTACTGCCCCACAGGAGTGATAAATCTGGCCAACAGGTATCTTGTATGTTAATACAAACTTCAATTTAAATACAGAACTAACAACATTAATGACAAAGAAATAGCTTTACAGTTAACAGTTACAGCAGTCTTAAGAAAAAGACATACTTCCTCAACCTGCCACTACATTCCAATTAAGCAAACCGATATATTTCAAATACCACTGACGAATAAAGGTAACAACCAGGTTTCTACTTGCTTTCCCTGTGCAGAATCTTTGGACTCAGGACCAAAGTAAATCACCTTTACCGCCGACACGGTCTTGAAGAACGACCTCCAACTTAGGGCAGGACCAGAACATATGCACGTGATTGGCTGGGCCCCTCCCATAGCGCTCACAAGTATCCTCACGCCTTCTTCTACTTCGCCATTTGGAGTATTGCGAGCAGTTTTGGGCCCCGTTTGTAAGGAAACATGTGCTGGCCTTGGAAAAGGTCCGGAGGAGGTTCACAAGAACGATCTCTGGAATGAAGAGCTTGTCGTATGAGGAACGGTTGAGGACTCTGGGTCTGCACTCGCTGGAGTTTAGAAGGATGAGGGAGGATCTTATTGAAACTTACAGGATACTGCGAGGCCTGGATAGAGTGGACGTGGAGAGGATGTTTCCACTTGTAAGAAAAATTAGAAGCCGAGGACACAATATCAGGCTAAAGGGATGATCCTTTAACTCGGTATGGCAGCCAACATAAACCCTACGTCATCCCAATTCGGGGCTTAAATGCTAACCAGTACCACTAGGTTACCCTCCAAGGACACCAGTTACCATAACGTTTCTGCCCCCCCCCCCCCCCCCCCCCCCCCCCCCCCCCCGGTCAGCCACCACCTTCTCCACCTGAAACCTCGCTCTCTTACCCACCAATAGGGAGCTCCTAGGGCTGCACATCTCCAAAACTCTACCACATCGACACTATCACCAAGAAAGCACAACAGCGCCTATACTTCCTCAGTAAACTAAGGAAATTCGGCATGTCCACATTAATCCGTACCAACTTTTACAGATGCACCATAGAAAGCATCCTATCGGGCTGCATCACAGCCTGGTATGGCAACTGCTCGGCCCAGGACCGCAAGAAACTTCAGAGAGTTGTGAACACAGCCCAGTCCATCACAAGAACCTGCCTCCCATCCATTGACTCCATCTACACCTCCCGCTGCCTGGGGAAAGCGGGCAGCATAATCAAGGATCCCTCCCACCCGGCTTACTCAATCTTCCAACTTCTTCCGTCGGGCAGGAGATACAGAAGTCTGAGAACACGCATGAACAGACTCAAAAACAGCTTCTTCCCCACTGTCACCAGACTCCTAAATGACCCTCTTATTGACTGACCTCATTAACACTACACCCTGTATGCTTCATCTGATGCCGGTGCTTATGTACTTACATTGTATATCTTGTGTTGCCCTATTATGTATTTTCTTTTGTTCCCTTTTCTTCCCATGTACTTAATGATCTGTTGAGCTGCTCGCAGAAAAATACTTTTCACTGCACCTCGGTACACGTGACAATAAACAAATCCAAATCCAATCCAACCAATATCGCTTGCCCCGCGGCCCTACTATCAAAGCCAGAGTGGAACACCTGGCTCACCCGGCCCTTCCAAAGCCTCACCTGGTCCTTCACCCTCAGGTGGGTCTCTTGCAGCATCACTATGTCAGCTTCGATCAAGCTCTTCAAACGCTCGCTTCACCAGTCCCACAAGCCCTCATACGTTCCTCATTATCAAATGGACTAGGGGTCTCTCGCAACACCCGCCCCCTCATCCCCAGTCGACAGAACCCAGCCCTCCCCTAGTCACTGTTAGCCACCTACCCCCACCTCCCAGAACCCCCTCCTCCTTCCCAACAATTTGGCGACCATCTTTGCAAAATACTCCGTCGGCCTCCAGCCCCTCAGGCAGCCCCACAATCCTCACATTCTACTTTCGAGACCTGTTCTCCAGGTCCTCCATCTTAGCTCTCAAACATTGTTACTGTCCACCACCCTCCTCAGCTCCACACCCATTGATGTGAACTGGTCGCTGTGCTGCGACTATGCCTCGTCCACCCCCTTCAAAGCCTCTCCTTGCTCCCACACCTCCATCAACATCTTTGCCAAAGCCTCCTTCACCGGAGCAAGAATCTCATCCACCCACTCCTTGAGCGAAGCCATCATCTCCTTTCGATGCCTGTCGAAGTGCTTGGAAAACAGCCAAACCCCTCCACCATCACGTAAGCCAGCTTATCCACCGTTATGGCACCGTCCCACCCGGCGAGCTTGCTCCCGCCATCTTTCCTCCCACTGAACTCCCCACCACTGTCGCTCGAACCCTTTCTTCACGGCTTCCTTGCCTGGTATTCCAACATCCCTTGAGCGTCGCAACTTTTCTAACAATCACAAATAAAATTCTCCCCAAAATCGGGCGAAAAGATCCAAAAACCCAGCAGGAGCCACCTGATGTGCGACCTCCATCAACATGTCTCCACATATCTCCACCAGAAGCCTCCACATAGGCAAACTGGTCATAAATTAGGAAAGGGGAATGTGCAATGAGACCTGGGTGTCCTTGTACACCAGTCACCGAAGGTAAGCGTGCAGGTGGAGCAGACGGTAAAGGAGGCAAATGGTATGTTGGTCTTCATAATGAGAGGATTCGAGTACAGGAGCCAGGATGTCTTGCTGCAATTATACAGAGCCTTGGTGAGGTCACACCTGGAATATTGTCAAGTTTTGGTCTCTTTATCTGAGGAAGGATGTTCTTGCTCTGGAGAGAGTGGAGAGAAGGTTTACCAGACTGATTCCTGGGATGGAAGGATTGACGTACGAGGAGAGATTGAGTCGGTTCGGATTGTATACACTAGAGTTCAGAAGAATGAGGGGGGAGCTCATAGAAACCTATAAACTTGTAACAGAACTGGACAGGGTAGAAGCAGGAAGGATGTTCCCGATGGTGGGGGGATTTCCAGAACCAGGGGTCACAGTCTGATGATATAGGTAGACCATTTAGGAAATGTGGAGACATTTCTTCATCCAGAGAGTGGTCGGCCTGTGGAATTCATTACCACAGGAAGTAGTTGAGGCCAAAACGTTGTATGTTTTCAAGAAGCAGTTAGGAATAGCACTTGGGGCAAAGGGGATATGGGGTGAAAGGATATGGGGTAGAATGGTGGAGCAAGCTTGAAGGGCCGAATGGCTTCCTCTTGCTCCTATTTTTTGTTCCTACGTGGGACCTTGTCAAAGGGTTTGCTGAAATCCATATAAACTACATCAACTACATTACCCTCATCTATACACCTGGTCACGTCCTCAAAAAATTCAATAAGATTTATCAGGCATCACCTCCCTCTGACAAAGCCATAATTTGTTTAAACGAATGAGAGGTGATCTTATTGAAAGATACAGATCCTGAGGTGACTTGACAGGATAGATGCTAGACAGATGGTTCCCCTTGTGGGGGAATCTAGAACCAGAGGGCATAGTTTGAAAATAAGTGATCTCTCATTTAAGGTGGAGACATGGAGAAATTGCTTTTCTTAGAAGGTTGTTAGTCTTTGGAACTTTCGACCCCAGACAGGCGAGTTATTTAATATATTCAATATTGAGTTAGAGCAATTTTAATCTACAAGGGGTGTCACAGGTTATGGGGGAAGAGGCAAGAAAGTGGAGCTAAGGCCACAATCAGATTATCCACCATCTTACTGAATGGGGAGCAGGGTCAAATCATCCACTCCTGATCAAAATTCTTGTTTTTAAATTTAGAGTATCCAATTCTCTTTTTTTTTTCCAATTAAGGGGCAATTTAGCGTGGCCAATCCACCTACCCTGCACATCTTTGGGTTGCGAGGGCGAGACACACGCAGGCATGGGGAGAATGTGCAAACTCCACACGGACAGTGACCCGGGATCGAACCCAGGTCCTAAGTGCCTTGAGGCAGCAGTGCTAACCACTGCCGCCCGTGCCGTCTTTGTTCCTAATTCTTATGCTCTTACTGAGAAGGTGATCAGAAGAATAACATCAGGTGAAATGAAGGAAGGGATGGGAAGAATGGAGCTTAAACACCAACATGGACAGTGGGTCAAATGGCCTCTTTTTGTGTTGTAATATTTCTGGTGTGGGCAGATTGGCAAATTAAGGAAATACTAAATTTTCAGTAAGGACAGGGAGGTAGGATTTCGAGTACATACCTGTGGAGGTGATGCTTGGCTCTTTTTGTGCTACATGTCGAGTATTCCAGAGTCGAAGCTCGTCAGTGCTCGATATAGAAGCCCTGAGATTAATGTGCCAACTGTAAATCCTTCAGAAATAGAATCATCCCACCCCCCACAGCCACTTCATCCCCATGCTGAAAAAGAAAATCCCCTCGTCCCAGGACCAGTCACACGTTCTGCATTCCCCAAACCAACAAACAGGCTGCGCATTGAGAAAATAAGGGGTTCTGTTTAAACAGATGTTTAAGCTTCGGAAACAAAGGGAAAGAACAAAGTCAATATAAAGTTAGCGAACAGCACAGTCTTAGATCCGAGAGCCTCTTACCTGTACAGCACACCTTGGCACCAGACCACTTTCACCTGCTGTGCTTGCAGACAGGTCTCCAGGTCCAGCTTCGCCTGACCCAGCACATCCCGGTGTCGCCACCTGGGTACAGAAATCACAGTCAGCGACGGAAATAACTTCAAAAATAAACACTCTACATCCGAAGCAAAGAAGGGGTCATCAGATCAACCATCTGCATCAATATATCAGTACATTATAACCTCAAGAGTTAAACTTAGAAAATGCTGAGAAAAGCACAATTAAACAAAAATTATTTTGCTTTATTAATAAAGTTTACATCAGATTGTAGTCTGGTTGTATACCAATACAGAGAGACTGTCACACTGGGAGTGACACACTGCGGGCCGTCACACTGGGAGTGCCTCACTGCGGGCCATCACACTGGGAGTGACGCACTGCGGGCCGTCACACTGGGAGTGCCTCACTGCGGGCTGTCACACTGGGAGTGCCTCACTGCGGGCCGTCACACTGGGAGTGGGGCACTGTGGGCCGTCACACTGGGAGTGCCTCACTGCGGGCCATCACACTGGGAGAGCCTCACTGCGGGCCATCACACTGGGAGTGCCTCACTGCGGGCCATCGCACTGGGAGTGACGCACTGCGGGCCATCACACTGGGAGAGCCTCACTGCGGGCCATCGCACTGGGAGTGCCTCACTGCGGGCCATCGCACTGGGAGTGACGCACTGCGGGCCATCAAACTGGGAGTGTCTCACTGCGGGCCATCGCACTGGGAGTGCCTCACTGCGGGCCATCGCACTGGGAGTGCCTCACTGCGGGCCGTCGCACTGGGAGTGACGCACTGCAGGCCGTCACACTGGGAGTGCCTTACTGCGGGCCATCACACTGGGAGTGAAGCACAGCGGGCCGTCACACTGGGAGTGCCTCACTGCGGGCCGTCACACTGGGAGAGCCTCACTGCGGGCCGTCACACTGGGAGTGACGCACTGCGGGCCGTCACACTGGGAGTGACGCACTGCG
Organism: Scyliorhinus canicula; assembly: GCF_902713615.1. Lineage (NCBI taxonomy): Eukaryota > Metazoa > Chordata > Chondrichthyes > Carcharhiniformes > Scyliorhinidae > Scyliorhinus > Scyliorhinus canicula. Next base: position 193,268,978 of record NC_052153.1, read on the forward strand.
GGCCGTCACACTGGGAGTGACGCACTGCGGGCCGTCACACTGGGAGTGACGCACTGCGGGCCGTCACACTGGGAGTGACGCACTGCGGGCCGTCACACTGGGAGTGACGCACTGCGGGCCGTCACACTGGGAGTGACGCACTGCGGGCCGTCACACTGGGAGTGACGCACTGCGGGCCGTCACACTGGGAGTGACGCACTGCGGGCCGTCACACTGGGAGTGACGCACTGCGGGCCGTCACACTGGGAGTGACGCACTGCGGGCCGTCACACTGGGAGTGACGCACTGCGGGCCGTCACACTGGGAGTGACGCACTGCGGGCCGTCACACTGGGAGTGACGCACTGCGGGCCGTCACACTGGGAGTGACGCACTGCGGGCCGTCACACTGGGAGTGACGCACTGCGGGCCGTCACACTGGGAGTGCCTCACTGCGGGCCATCACACTGGGAGTACCTCACTGCGGGCCCTCACACTGGGAATGACGCATTGCGGGCCGTCACACTGGTAGTGCCTCACTGTGGGCCATCACACTGGGAGTGCCCACCGCGTGCCGTCACACTGGGGGTGCCTCACTACGGGCCGTCACACTGGGAGTGCCTCACTGCGTGCCATTAGACTGGGAGTGACGTACTGCGTCCCATTACACTGGTAGCGAAGCACTGCGGGCCATCGCACTGGGAGTGACGCACCGCGTCCCATTACACTGGGAGTGACGCACCGCGTCCAATTACACTGGGAGTGACGCACCGCGTCCAATTACACTGGGAGTGACGCACCGCGTCCAATTACACTGGGAGTGACCCACTGCGTCCCATTACACTGGGAGTGACGCACTGCGTCCCATTACACTGGGAGTGACGCACTGCGTCCCATTACACTGGGAGTGACGCACTGCGTCCCATTACACTGGGAGTGACGCACTGTGTCCCATTACACTGGGAGTGACGCACTGCGTCCCATTACACTGGTCACATCATTCTTGTGACAATGGATCACAATCTAGACAGGGTACAATAAATGTTCCAGTGATAGTTACACAGCCTCTACTAGGTTATAAACGATTGCCTAATGTCTACCTGTGAAGGTGTGGGGCTGGGCAATTCAGTGGCAGCACTTTGGGAAGAGCTGTGGCTGTTCCTTGCGTCATATCAACTCCTGGTGCCACAGGTTTGTCAGCGCTCTGTAGGTGCTTACGTGTCCCATCAAGTCGTGACTTTTCCTGCTTGTAGTCATGATGAAGAGCGAGTTTCAGAGGACAATGCCACTCTGGCGGACACGAGGACACAGTGTGGTGCTGAACCACCCAGATGTACTGGTGGATGTACTTGCAGTGGATTGAGCCTCCATCTCTCAGTTCCAGCATTTGGGGATATGAAGCTCCATTTGATTTACTCTGAGAACTCTGGACTTTTCTCCCCGAACCACCCTGATCCACACCAAATCCTACAGGCTTAATCTTGTTCAAGTTGTGGCTGAGTGGCTGTTGGGGCCCACTAGTCCACCCCCTGCCAGCTTTAATGAGTCGCTTGCTGACAGGAGATTGGTTGACACATGCCAGGAACTCTACAGTGAACTCCAGTTGAGATGGAGCCAGGTAGAGAAACGCGTGACCTCCTAGTGAGGAGACCGTCACTCGTCCATTGTCAGCAATCATCACTGCGTCTTCTGTGTCAGTTCCAGGCCACTTCACTTCGGAGATATCGAAGAACATATTCTAGAGGGCGAGAGAAAAGAGGCAGAGATTTATACAAACGTACTGAACAGTTCATAAAGAAAAAGGTTTGCATTTATACAATGGCTTTTACCTCAGAATGTTCAGGGCAGCACGGTGACACAGTGGTTAGCACTGTTGTCTCACAGCATCAGGGACTCGGGTTCCATTCCAGCCTTGGGTGACTGTGTGGAGTTTGCACATTCTCCCGGTGTCTGCGTGGGTTTCCTCCCACAGTCCAACGGCGTGCAGATTAGATGGGGTTACAGGGTTAACGCAGGTGAGTGGATCTAGGTATGGTGCTTTTTCGGAGGGTCAGTGCAGATTCCAAGGGCCGAATGGCCTCCTTCTGCACTGTAGGGATTTTATGGATTCTATTCCAAAGCACATTACAGCAATGTTATTTCGTCGTGGCCGCCAATGTGGGATGGATAGAGCTGCCACTGAGCGTTGCCGTGATTTAGGACTTACCGATAGCTTGCCGGCAGCAATAAGATCTGCTGCGAGATAGGGCTGAGAGGCGAACCGGTTCCTGAACTCCAGAGCTTGCAGTACCTGCTCCTGTAGGGGAAATAGAAACAGTACAAAATGCTCACACATAACCACAGTGGACTTTCACAGCAAGACACCTCAGTACAATTAATTACTCAAGAGATGAAACTGGGAGTATATTGGTTATTCTTTTTTTAAATATTGGTTATATTTTTGCACTCTATTCACAGCACAGAAAGGTCTCTATTCAGTGCCGACTCCACTCCTCCACAATCTTTCCCCATCGTCCTGCAAATTATTTTCTCACGATCTCTACAGAGCAGTCTTAGTAATTTTTTTTTATATCTTAAGGCAACAAGGATTCACCGCATCCTAAAGCATGAAAACTTTCGAAAGGAGGTGAATAAAGAAGTATAGAGGGATGGAGATTTTTTAAAAAAAAATATTCGTTCATAGGATGTGGACGTCGCTGGCTGGACCAGCAATTGTTGCCCATCCATGAGGGCATTCAAGAACCGACCACATTGCTGTGGGTCTGGAGTCACATGTAGGCCAGACCGGGTAAGGACGGCAGATTTCCTTCCCTAAAGGACATTAGTGAACCAGGTGGGTTTTTACAACAATCATTTCATGGTCATCAGTAGACTTTTAATTCCAGATATTTATTGAATTTAAATTTCACCATCTGCCATGGCGGGATTTGAACCTGTGTCCCCAGGAGTAAGAGAAAGATGATGTTAGACTACCTGAAATTGGAAATGGGAGGTTCCTATGAATAACCCAAAAGGAAAACAAACAAGACTGCAAAGTGTGGAGAAAAATAGGCTGATCATAGAGGCATTTCTGACACAGAAAAAAAGATTTGAAATGAAAAATGAAAATCGCTTATTGTCACGAGTAGGCTTCAATGAAGTTACTGTGAAAAGCCCCTAGTCGCCACATTCCGGCGCCTGTCCGGGGAGGCTGGTACGGGAATCGAACCGTGCTGCTGGCCTGCTTGGGCTGCTTTATAAGCCACCGATTTAGCCTTGTGAGCTAAACCAGCCCCTATTTGCATTTATACAGTGCTTTTCATGAACAGAGAACACAGAGGGGCTGGTTTAGCACAGGCTAAACAACTGACTTTTAAAGCAGACCAATGCAGGCCAGCAGCGCGGTTTCAATTCCTGTACCAGCCTCCCCGAACAGGCGCCGGAATGTGGCGACTAGGGGCTTTTCACAGTAACTTTATTTGAAGCCTACTTGTGACAATAAGCGATTTTCATTTCACACCTCAAAGCAGTTTACAGCCATTGAAATCGTTTAAGTGCAGTCACTGCTTTAATATCGGAAAAACGAGTAAAGTCGCCACAGTCCCAGATGACCAAAGACTGCTTTCCCCTGTGAGAAGGGGAGCTGGCTGGTGGCAATTTAACCTGAGGATCACCAGTCCTCAGACGAGGGGCAAGGTTGAGAAGGCAAATAACGAATAATCTCAGCAAGTGCGGGAATTGAACCCGTGCCTCTAACCTCACTCTGCATCATGAACAGCTGTCCAGGCAACTTAACTAACCGGCCCTAACCCGGTCCTTCACGAAGGCCTCACTTTCTCATCTGGGACTATGGCAGCTATACCTGTATAGGAAAATGACTATCAGTGTGTACACAGCAAGATCCGCAAACAACAAGGTGATAATTATCAGATAATTTGTTTCTGTGATGTTGACTAAAGATTGCCCAGACACCAGGCAGAATTCTGCCGCCTTGCTTGAAATAGTGGCATTGGACTTTTTAATCTTAACTCAACTTCTGGACACTGCCACACTTCATGTGTCTGTAGCTGGCCTAGCCAGCCTGTTGATCTCTGAATAATAATTATCTTTATTAGCGTCACAAGTAGGCTTACATTGACACCACTGAAGTTACTGTGAAAAACCCCTAGTTGCCACATTCCTGCGCCTGCCTGGGTACACTGAGGGAGAATTCAGAATGTCCAAATTATCTAACAGCACGTCTTTCGGGACTTGTGGGAGGAAATTGGAGCACCCGGAGGAAACCCACGGGGAGAACGTACAGACTCCGCACAGACAGGGACCCAGCCGGGAATCGAACCCGGATTCTTGGCGCTGTGAAGCAACAGTGTGCTTTTATGTCTCTCATAATCTTCCTCAGAACAAAACTATGATTAAAGTGGAAAACAAGCAAAAATATTAATTGCAGAACTGCTGGGGGTGAAAGCACAAATAAAAGGGATTCAGAGTGGGTATACACCAGGGCAGTTATATACACTTCTCTGAAGGCAAGATTAATGGGCGCTAGCTGTGGTTCAGTGGTTAACACTTCAGCTTCTGCTGAGAAGGTAGAAGCAACATTTCAGAAAATTCAGTACAAAATCCGGGCTGACCCCAGCAGCTTGGCAACAGTCATCAATAATACTTGGTAGCTTCATATTCGGCAGTTGTGACAAACTATCTCTCAAGCCTTCGCCTCATTGATCGCCCGAAGGCAGATCCTGTTCGGGTGGAGATCAACCTCTCCACCCTGTGCCCTGGCGTGGCAGGGGGACCTGCTTGAATTTGTGACGCTTTGAAAAAGTCAACTTTGAACTGAGGGGAAGGATGGAGGGGTTCTATAATTCATGGGCGTTATTCATTATGCACGTTCGAGGATTGGATCACATCGAACATTTGGTGGGGTGGGGGGGGTGGGGGGGACGACTGTATGTGTTAATGGTGACGATGGATGATTCCTGATTCCTTTTTGTCATTTGTTTATGTTAACATGCGGGCTAATGTTTGGGGTTTAGTGGAAGGATGGGATCGCTGTTATTGATATAGGGATTGACATTACATTCGTGACTGATTATTGTTTATTGGTGGGTGTAAATTTGGGAGAAAATGTGAAAAAGTAGAATAAAAAATATTTTTTTAAAAAGACGACCTCTCAAGCTTTGACCTCTTCAGCCATCGGCAAAGTGAATACACCCCACCTAAAATGGATTTATTTGCTGCAAGTCCATCACGTTTCATGGATAGAAGGATAACAACGAGTTAAGTGTAGTGCTGAGGGTGTCCTGCACTAATGGGAGCTGCCATATTTCAGATGAGTTGTTAAACCTTGGCCTCATTTGCTCTCTCAGGTGGGCGTTGAAGATCACATGGCATTATTCGATAAAGTGCCTCAGTGTTCTTTACTTCAACCAGAATCAGAAACAGATTATTTAGTCATTACCACTGTTTGCGGGGCCTTGCTGTGTGCAAATTGGCTGCCACGTTTCCTATATTATAACATCTCTAAAGCACTTGTGCAAGTTGTCCGCTCTGCAAGTCGGGCTCTCCCACCTTGTAGGTGCTGATGACAAACGATGTTCGCTGACGGACTCGGCTGGAACTATGCAAGGGGTGCATGGATGGTGCAGGGGCCTTCTCGAACAAGAACTCTGATCCGCAAGGGGAGAGCTGAAGGCTGGAGCCATCTGTAAATTGCATTTCCACTGAATCATCCTCATACAGGACCATCAGGCTCACCAAGGCCATGGCGGCCAACTCCAGCAAATGCACGGCCACGAGGGGAGCCTGTTGAAGAATTATACACAAGGTCAGATATATCTCTGCACACCAGATCCAGCCCCACAGTACAGGTAAAATGCCATTGGGTCAATTCAAATTGTTTAGAAAGAAAAAATAAATTATTTGTGTTTATTATGAAGCCTTTCACAACCTCGGGACTTGTTTGAAGTGGCCTCATTTGCTCTCAGGTGGGCATAAAAGATCACATAGTCACTGTGCTACTGCAGGATTATTACGATCCCAGATCGGAACCCAACAGTGGCTAGGATACTGGACAGAAATCCCAATATTTTATTTTAATTTTGTAAGACTGTGGGGAAAGGATACTTCACTCCAGGAGTGACTTCACACAAGATAGGGATATGGTATATTAAAACAAACTTTATTACTAGCATAGTATTAAAATATCTTTAACACAAAAAAAGCTTCCAATTACCCCTTAAACAATGCTGATGAATACAGTGACACAATAACCCTTAAAAACAAAAACATCTCAGATCTCAATCCACTTTTAAATAGTTAGCAGATCCAGGTACACTTGCTTAAGAGATGTTCTTTGGAGAATGTTTTTGACCTGAATCCTGTCCTGTCAGAACGATGCAGGATCTCTAGCTGAAGTCTTCAGAAACTGTCTTCATAGTTTCACTGTTGAAACTGCCTATCCTCTTGACAGGAAAATCTTGAAGTCAGTGTCTTAAGATCAGCTGCTGCTGGTCTGTCCCCAGTCAAATTGCGAAGAGAGCAGATGCTTAACTTCTGCTCACGTCCCAATCTAAAACTAAACTAAACTGCTTTGCTGCAAATTCTAGCTCCTCCCATTAATGGCAGCAGTTTACCGAGCCGAAACACAATGCACCTAGTTAACTACTCCACAGGGAACCGTCTTAATCCAAACAAATATCCATTAGCCCAAGCTTTTATGATGCTTTAATTGCATTGCTGGCTTCCAAAACATAGCTGTCTTTTAAACCAGGATTTTTAAAAACAGTACTGCAGCAGTCATACACACATTAACCCAGGTGTTTAATCCTTACAGCACTAAATACATATAATACAACATATATCTCAAATTCCTACATTAATCACAAGGATACACAGCCAATTTGTGCACAGCAAGATCACAAACAGCAATGAGATCATTACCAGACAGTTTCATGATAATGGGATCTTCAACTGCCACACAAAAGTTTTGGTTTTACCGCTTATCTGAAAGACAGCACCTCCAATAGTGAAATATACTGCACCAGAGAATTAACTGCCTTGCTCAGAAACGTACCAACTCTACAATGCTTCACTGAAAAGATATGTTCATCAATGTATTGGTGTATGAACAGACACAGGACAGAATTTTAAACCACTCAAAATCCATTCATTTGCACATAATTAAAATTGTGCCCTCAAAATCTGAAACGTTGGGACTCAGAGAATCCAGTGGGTGGGATATTACAGCAAGAGGTGTAACACCAGGGTATCCATCAGCGACTGCTGGACCCAGTTATTCAGCTCATCTGCTACTTAATATGCAGACCAGGTTTGAGGGCCAAAGCAAGGCTAACAGATAGAGTATCAACCTGCAAATCCTTCCAAACTCTGCCAATGGCAGGCAATAAGAACAGGAAGGAGGTCTTAGAACATAAAACAGTACAGCACAGTACAGGCCCTTCGGCCCACAATGTTGTGCCGACCATTAATCCTAATCCAAGATCAACCCAATCTACACCCCTTCAATTTTCTGCTGTCCGTGTGCCTGTCTGAGAGATGCTTAAATGTCCCTAATGACTCTGACTCCATCACCTCTGCTGGCCGTGCATTCCACACACCCACTACTCTCTGTGTAAAGAACCTACCTCTGACATCTCCCCTATACCTTTCACCAATCACCTTAAAATGATGTGCACTCGCGACAGCCATTTCCACCCCGGGGAAAAGTCTCTGGCTATCCACTCTATCCTTGCCTCTCATCATCTTGTACACCTCTATCAAGTCATCTTTCTGCCTCCTTCGCTCCAGTGAGAAAAGCCCTAGCTGCCTCAACCTTTCTTCATACGACATGCCCTCCAGTCCAGGCAGCATCCTGGTAAATCTCCTCTGTACCCTCTCCAAAGCATCACATCCTTCCTAAAATAAGACGACCAGAACTGGACACAATATTCGAAGTGTAGTCTAACTAGAGTTTTATACAACTGCAGCAAAACCTCGCGGCTCTTAAACTAAATCCCCCTGTTAATGAAAGCCAACACACTATACGCCTTCTTAACAACCCTATCAACCTGGGTGGCAACTTTGAGGGATATATGTACGTGGAGCCCAAGATCCTTCTGTTCCTCCACACTTCCAAGAGTCCTGCCTTTAACCCTGTATTCAGCATTCAAATTCGACCTTCCAAAATTAATCACTTCACATTTTTCTAGGTTGAACTCCCTCTGCCACTTCTCAGCCCAGCTCTGCATCCTGTCAATGTCCTGTTGAAACCTGCAACAACCCTCAACACTATCTACAACTCCCCAACCTTCGTGTCATCGGCACACTTACTAACCCACCCTTCCACCTCCTCATCCAAGTCATTTATAAAAACCACAAAGAGCAGAGGTCCCAGAACAGATCCCTGCGGGACACCACTGGTCACCGACCTCCAGACGGAATACTTTCCATCCACTACACTCGCTGTCTTCTTTCGGCCAGCCAATTCTGCAACCAGACAGCCAAATTTCCCTCTATCTAATCCCCCCTAACTTTCTGAATAAGCCTACCATGGGGAACCTTATCAAATGCCTTACTGAAATCCATATACACCACATCCACTGCCCGACCTTCATCAATGGGTCTCGTCACATCCTCAAAGAATTCAATGAGGCATGACCTGCCCCTCACAAAGCCATGCTGACTATCTTTAATCAAACTATGTTTTTCTAAATAATCATAAATCCTATCCCTCAGAAGCATTTCCAATATTTTGCTCACGACAGAAGCAAGACTGATGCATCTGTAATTACCAGGGATTTCCCTATTCCCTTTCTTATACAGGGGAATAACATTTTCCTCCCTCCAATCAACCGGTGCTACTCCAGTGGAGAGTGAGGACGCAAAGATCATCGCCAACGGTGCAGCAAACACCTTCCTCGCTTCCCGTGGTAACTTTGGGTATATCCCGTCAGGCCCAGGGGACTTATCTATCCTGATGCTTTTCAAAATGTCCAGCATAGCCTCCTTCTTAATATCAGCCTGTTCGAGTCTATTAACCTGGTTCACACTGTTCTCATGAGCAACAAGGTCCCTCTCTCTAGTGAATACTGAAGCAAAGTATTCATTTAGGGCCACCCCATCTTCTCAGACTCTAGGCACAAGTTCCCTCCACTGTCCCCGATCGGCCCTACTCTCACTCAGCTCATCCTCTTATTTCTCACATAAGTGTAGAACACATTGGGGTTTTCCCTAATCCTTCCCGCCAGGGATTTTTCATGCCCCCTTCTAGCTCTCCTCAGTCCATTTTTGAGTTCCTTCCTGGCTACCTTGTAACTCTCTAGAGCTAAATCAGATCCTTGCTTCCTCAACCTTACGTAAGCTTCTTTCTTCCTCTTGACTAGAAGCTCCACTTCTCTTGTCATCCAAGGCTCCTTCGTCTTACCATTCCTTTCTCGTCTCAGTGGGACAAAGCTATTCAGCACTCGCAGCAAGTGCTCCTTAAACAATCCCCACATTACTTTTATGCATTTCACCAAGAACAATTGTTCCAACTTGATGCTCCTCAGCTCCTGTCTAATAGCAGTATAATTTCCCACCACCAATTAAATACCTTCCCATACTGTCTGCTCCTATCCCTCTCCATGAGTATGGTAAAGGTCAAGGAGTTGTGGTCAGTCATCGAAATGTTCTCCCACTGAGACATCTGACACCTGGCCTGGTTTGTTGCCAAGCACCAAGTCCAACATGGCCTCCCCCCTAGTCAGCCTATCTACATATTGAGTCAGGAATCCTTCCTGTACACACCTGACAAAATCTGCTCCATCCAACCCCTTTGCATTAAGGAGGTTCCAATCAATATTGGGGAAGTTGAAGTCACCCATGTCTTGTGGAGCAGTGGGTAATATCCCTACGTCTGAGCCTGACGCTCCAGGTTCAAGTCAAACTCCAAGGCTTGATGGCCAATGAAGGTGCATTCAGAACTTAGAAAAAGATTTAGATTTATTGTCTTTTTTTTAAAATTCAAAGTACCCAATTCTTTTTTTCCCCCAATTAAGGGGTAATTTAGCGTGGCCAATCCACCTGCACATCTTTGGGTGGGGGGGTGAAACATGGGGTAAATGTACAAACTTCACACGGACAGTGACCCCGGGCCACGATCGAACTCAGGTCTTCGGCACTGTGAGGCAGCAGTGCTAACCACTGCACCACCATGCCGTCCAATTTAGATTTTTTTGTCACATGTACCGAGGTACAGTGAAAACCATTGTCCTTTGTGCACTACAAACAGATCATACCATACATTAACAACATAGGATATTTGGGTCTTCCTAACCTGATGTATTATTACTGGGCGGCGAATGTGGAGAAGGCTGGGTCAGAGGGGCTGACTCCCAATGGGTCAGAATGGGGGAAAGTTTGTGTAGGGGGTCGGGATTGAAGGCGCAACAACAGTGCCACTCCTGAAGGCCCGGGGGAGATACTCAGTGAGTCCGGTAGTAATAACTTAGTTGAGAATTTGGAGGCAGTTTTGCCAGCACTTCGGGTTGGGGGCAGGGTCAAGGGAAACCCCGATTCGGGGGAACCACAGATTTGAGCCAGGGAAGTGGGATGGAAATTTTCAGAGATGGAAGGAGAAAGGAATTAGGACACTAAAAGATTTGTTTCTTGGGGGTCGGATTGCAGGATTGAAGGAGCTGGGAATGAAGTATGGGCGGATTACAAGGCTATTTTGAAAGAGGAGAAGGCACCGCTGAAAGGGATCAAGGCAAAGTGGGAGGAAGAGTTGGGAGAGGATATGGAGGAGGGGTTCTGGTGTGAGATGCTCCGGAGGGTGAGCGCCCGCACCTCGTGTGCGAGGTTGGGGCTGATACAGCTGATGGTGGTTCGTAGAGCACAAGGACGTGCTAGCTCTTTGAGGAAACAGATGGTGTGTATGAACATGGCGCGGGGAGGGGGTCCACATGTTTTGGTCCTGTCCAAAGGTGGGGGATTACTGGGGGGAGGTTTTTAGTGTAATCTCTAAAGTGGTGCACGTGATTCTGGACCCAGGCCCTCGGTAGCCCATATTTGGGGTGTCAGACCAGCTGGGGTTGGAAAGGGGTGTGGAGGCAGATGTTGTAGCCTCTGCCTCATTGATCGCCCGAAGGCGGATCCTGTTAGGGTGGAGATCAACCTCTCCACCCTGAGCCCTGGCATTTTTTTTTGGGGGGGGGGGGGGGGGGGGAGACCTGCTGGAATTCTTAACTCTTGAGAAGGTCAAATTTGAACTGAGGGGAAGGATGGAGGCATTCTCCAACTCATGGGCATTATTCATCAGAATGCATTTTCGAGAATTGGTTCACATCAAATATTAGGGTGGGCTGGAAGGGTTGGGGGGAGGGGGACTGTATGCAATAATGATGACTATGGGCGATTCTTGATTCCATTTTGTCATTTGTTTATGTTAACATGCGGGCTATTGTTTGAGATCTTGGTGGGAGGATGGGAACGTTGTTATTCATATGGAGATTGGCATTACATTCGTTACTGATTATTGTTTAGTGTTGGGTGTAAATTTAGGAGAAAATGTGAAAGAGAATAAAAATATTTACAAAAAAGCAGAGGATGTACAATAAATACACAATCACTCCAATTCACACACATACAGACAAAGGATAAGAGGAGAAATAATCCCCAATCTCTAACAAGGGAGAAATGGACAATATTGAAACAAATAATCCCCAATCTCTAACCAGGGGAAATGGACAATATTTAAACAGATAATCCCCAATCTCTAACCAGGGGAAATGGGCAATGTTTAAACAGATAATCCCCAATCTCTAACCAGGGGAAATGGACAATATTTAAACAGATAATCCCCAATCTCTAACCAGGGGAAATGGACAATATTTAAACAGATAATCCCAATCTCTAACCGGGGGAAATAGACAATATTTAAACAGATAATCCCCAATCTCTAAACAGGTGAAATGGACAATATTTAAACAGATAACCCCAATCTCTAACCAGGGGAGATGGATTTTAAACAGATAATCCCTAATCTCTAACCAGGGGAAATGGACAATATTTAAACAGATAATCCCCAATCTCTAAACAGGTGAAATGGACAATATTTAAACAGATAATCCCCAATCTCTAAACAGGTGAAATGGACAATATTTAAACAGATAATTCCCAATCTCTAACAGGGGGAAACAGACAATATTTAAACAGATAATCCCCAATCTCTAACCGGGGGAAATGGACAATATTTAAACAGATAATCCCCAATCTCTAACCAGAGGGAATAAACAATATTTAAACAGATAATTCCCAATCTCTAACCAGGGGAAATGGACAATATTTAAACAGATAATCCCCAATCTCTAACCAGGGGAAATGGACAATATTTAAACAGATAATCCCCAATCTCTAACCAGGGGAAGGGACAATATTTAAACAGATAATCCCCAATCTCTAACCGGGGAAAAGACAATATTTAAACAGATAATCACCAATCTCTAACCAGGGGAAATGGACAATATTTAAACAGATAATCCCCAATCTCTAACCAGGGGAAATGGACAATATTTAAACAGATAATCCCCAATCTCTAACCGGGGGAAATGGACAATATTTAAACAGATAATCCCCAATCTCTAACCGGGGGAAATGGACAATATTTAAACAGATAATCCCCAATCTCTAACCGGGGGAAATGGACAATATTTAAACAGATAATCCCCAATCTCTAACCAGGGGAAATGGACAATATTTAAACAGATAATCCCCAATCTCTAACCAGGGGAAGGGACAATATTTAAACAGATAATCCCCAATCTCTAACCGGGGAAAATGGACAATATTTAAACAGATAATCACCAATCTCTAACCAGGGGAAATGGACAATATTTAAACAGATAATCCCCAATCTCTAACCAGGGGAAATGGACAATATTTAAACAGATAATCCCCAATCTCTAACCGGGGGAAATGGACAATATTTAAACAGATAATCCCCAATCTCTAACCGGGGGAAATGGACAATATTTAAACAGATAATCCCCAATCTCTAACCGGGGGAAATGGACAATATTTAAACAGATAATCCCCAATCTCTAACCAGGGGAAATGGACAATATTTAAACAGATAATCCCCGATCTCTAACCAGGGGAAATGGACAATATTTAAACAGATAATCCCCAATCGCTAACCAGGGGAAATGGACAATATTTAAACAGATAATCCCCAATCTCTAACCAGGGGAAATGGACAATATTTAAACAGATAATCACCAATCTCTAAACAGGTGAAATGGACAATATTTAAATAGATAATCCCCAATCTCTAACCAGGGGAAATGGACAATATTTAAACAGATAATCCCCAATCTCTAACCAGGGGAAGGGACAATATTTAAACAGATAATCCCCAATCTCTAACCGGGAAAAATGGACAATATTTAAACAGATAATCACCAATCTCTAACCAGGGGAAATGGACAATATTTAAACAGATAATCCCCAATCTCTAACCGGGGGAAATGGACAATATTTAAACAGATAATCCCCGATCTCTAACCAGGGGAAATGGACAATATTTAAACAGATAATCCCGAATCTCTAACCAGGGGAAATGGACAATATTTAAACAGATAATCCCCAATTTCTAACCAGGGGAAATGGACAATATTTAAACAGATAATCCCCAATCTCTAACCAGGGGAATTGGACAATATTTAAACAGATAATCCCCGATCTCTAACCAGGGGAAATGGACAATATTTAAACAGATAATCCCCGATCTCTAACCAGGGGAAATGGACAATATTTAAACAGATAATCCCCAATCTCTAACCGGGGGAAATGGACAATATTTAAACAGATAATCCCAATCTCTAACCAGAGGGAATAGACAATATTTAAACAGATAATTCCCAATCTCTAACCAGGGGAAATGGACAATATTTAAACAGATAATCCCCAATCTCTAACCAGGGGAAATGGAAATATTTAAACAGGTAATCCCCAATCTCTAACCAGAGGAAATGGACAATATTTAAACAGATAATCCCCAATCTCTAACCAGGGGAAATGGACAATATTTAAACAGATAATCCCCAATCTCTAACCGGGGGAAATGGACAATATTTAAACAGATAATCCCCAATCTCTAACCAGGGGAAATGGACAATATTTAAACAGATAATCCCAATCTCTAACCAGGGGAAATGGACAATATTTAAACAGATAATCCCCAATCGCTAACCAGGGGAAATGGACAATATTTAAACAGATAATCCCCAATCTCTAACCAGGGGAAATGGACAATATTTAAACAGATAATCCCCGATCTCTAACCAGGGGAAATGGACAATATTTAAACAGATAATCCCCGATCTCTAACCAGGGGAAATGGACAATATTTAAACAGATAATCCCCAATCTCTAACCAGGGGAAATGGACAATATTTAAACAGGTAATCCCCAAACTCTAACCAGGGGAAATGGACAATATTTAAACAGATAATCCCCAATCTCTAACCAGGGAAAATGGACAATATTTAAACAGATAATCCCCAATCTCTAACCAGGGGAAGGGACAATATTTAAACAGATAATCCCCAATCTCTAACCGGGGAAAATGGACAATATTTAAACAGATAATCACCAATCTCTAACCAGGGGAAATGGACAATATTTAAACAGATAATCCCCAATCTCTAACCAGGGGAAATGGCCAATATTTAAACAGATAATCCCCAATCTCTAACCAGGGGAAGGGACAATATTTAAACAGATAATGCCCAATCTCTAACCGGGGAAAATGGACAATATTTAAACAGATAATCACCAATCTCTAACCGGGGGAAATGGACAATATTTAAACAGATAATCACCAATCTCTAACCAGAGGGAATAGACAATATTTAAACAGATAATCCCCAATCTCTAACCAGGGGAAATGGACAATATTTAAACAGATAATCCCGGATCTCTAACCAGGGGAAATGGACAATATTTAAACAGATAATCCCCAATCTCTAACCAGGGGAAATGGACAATATTTAAACAGATAATCCCCAATCTCTAACCGGGGAAAATGGACAATATTTAAACAGATAATCACCAATCTCTAAACAGGTGAAATGGACAATATTTAAATAGATAATCCCCAATCTCTAACCAGGGGAAATGGACAATATTTAAACAGATAATCCCCAATCTCTAACCAGGGGAAGGGACAATATTTAAACAGATAATCCCCAATCTCTAACCGGGGAAAATGGACAATATTTAAACAGATAATCACCAATCTCTAACCAGGGGAAATGGACAATATTTAAACAGATAATCCCCAATCTCTAACCAGGGGAAATGGACAATATTTAAACAGATAATCCCCGATCTCTAACCAGGGGAAATGGACAATATTTAAACAGATAATCCCTAATCTCTAACCAGGGGAAATGGACAATATTTAAACAGATAATCCCCAATTTCTAACCAGGGGAAATGGACAATATTTAAACAGATAATCCCCAATCTCTAACCAGGGGAATTGGACAATATTTAAACAGATAATCCCCGATCTCTAACCAGGGGAAATGGACAATATTTAAACAGATAATCCCCAATCTCTAACCGGGGGAAATGGACAATATTTAAACAGATAATCCCCGATCTCTAACCAGGGGAAATGGACAATATTTAAACAGATAATCCCCAATCTCTAACCGGGGGAAATGGACAATATTTAAACAGATAATCCCCAATCTCTAACCAGAGGGAATAGACAATATTTAAACAGATAATTCCCAATCTCTAACCAGGGGAAATGGACAATATTTAAACAGATAATCCTCAATCTCTAACCAGGGGAAATGGAAATATTTAAACAGATAATCCCCAATCTCTAACCAGAGGAAATGGACAATATTTAAACAGATAATCCCCAATCTCTAACCAGGGGAAATGGACAATATTTAAACAGATAATCCCCAATCTCTAACCGGGGGAAATGGACAATATTTAAACAGATAATCCCCAATCTCTAACCAGGGGAAATGGACAATATTTAAACAGTTAATCCCAATCTCTAACCAGAGGGAATAGACAATATTTAAACAGATAATCCCCAATCTCTAACCAGGGGAAATGGACAATATTTAAACAGATAATCCCCAATCTCTAACCGGGGGAAATGGACAATATTTAAACAGATAATCCCCAAACTCTAACCAGGGGAAATGGACAATATTTAAACAGATAATCCCCAATCACTAACCAGAGGGAATAGACAATATTTAAACAGATAATTCCCAATCTCTAACCAGGGGAAATGGACAATATTTAAACAGATAATCCCCAATCTCTAACCAGGGGAAATGGAAATATTTAAACAGATAATGCCCAATCTCTAACCAGAGGAAATGGATAATATTTAAACAGATAATCCCCAATCTCTAACCAGGGGAAATGGACAATATTTAAACAGATAATCCCCAATCTCTAACCGGGGGAAATGGACAATATTTAAACAGATAATCCCCAATCTCTAACCAGGGGAAATGGACAATATTTAAACAGATAATCCCCAATCTCTAACCGGGGGAAATGGACAATATTTAAACAGATAATCCCCAATCTCTAACCAGGGGAAATGGACAATATTTAAAACATAGAACATAGAACAGTACAGCACAGAACAGGCCCTTCGGCCCTCAATGTTGTGCCGAGCCATGATCACCCCACTCAAACCCACGTATCCACCCTATACCCGTAACCCAACAACCCCCCCTTAACCTTATTTTTTCTAGGACACTACGGGCAATTTAGCATGGCCAATCCACCTAACCCGCACATTTTTGGACTGTGGGAGGAAACCGGAGCACCCGGAGGAAACCCACGCGGACGTGCAGACTCCACACAGACAGTGACCCAGCCGGGAATCGAACCTGGGACCCTGGAGCTGTGAAGCATTTATGCTAACCACCATGCTACCCTGCTGCCCCAAACAGATTTAAACAGATAATCCCCAATCTCTAACCAGGGGAAATGGAAATATTTAAACAGGTAATCCCCAATCTCTAACCAGAGGAAATGGACAATATTTAAACAGATAATCCCCAATCTCTAACCGGGAGCGGCTGCACCGTCTGCCTGGATCCTTGACACGGTATTGCCGTCTGTCTGACGGTGTCTGGCTCTCTCTGAGGGTCTCTGTCTGGGTCTCTCTCTCTCTCTCTCGCCGCCTTCCCCAAGTCAAATCAAACTCCCCGCCGCTGCCGGAAGCCGCGCCGCCATTGGCCGCCGCTCTCCTACACCCCTGACTAACGTCGCCGGCCATTGGCTGAGCCGTTACTCCGCCCCCTTGGCGATCGGTTGCCGGGGCGATGGGCCGCGGCCTGGTCCGGTTGCCACCCGATCCGCAGCCTGAGCGCAGACCCCGGGGTCACGCTGCTGCCTGCCTTTGGGAGTCACGCTGCTGCCTGCCGGCGGGAGTCACGCTGCTGCCTGCCGGCGGGAGTCACGCTGCTGCCTGCCGGCGGGAGTCACGCTGCAGCCTGCCTTTGGGAGTCACGCTGCAGCCTGCCTTTGGGAGTCACGCTGCAGCCTGCCGGCGGGAGTCACGCTGCTGCCTGCCTTTGGGAGTCACGCTGCTGCCTGCCGGCGGGAGTCACGCTGCTGCCTGCCGGCGGGAGTCACGCTGCTGCCTGCGGGCGGGAGTCACGCTGCTGCCTGCCTTTGGGAGTCACGCTGCTGCCTGCCGGCGGGAGTCACGCTGCTGCCTGCCGGCGGGAGTCACGCTGCTGCCTGCCGGCGGGAGTCACGCTGCTGCCTGCCGGCGGGAGTCACGCTGCTGCCTGCCGGCGGGAGTCACGCTGCTGCCTGCCGGCGGGAGTCACGCTGCTGCCTGCCTTTGGGAGTCACGCTGCTGCCTGCCGGCGGGAGTCACGCTGCTGCCTGCCGGCGGGAGTCACGCTGCTGCCTGCCGGCGGGAGTCACGCTGCTGCCTGCCGGCGGGAGTCACGCTGCTGCCTGCCGGCGGGAGTCACGCTGCTGCCTGCGGGCGGGAGTCACGCTGCTGCCTGCCGGCGGGAGTCACGCTGCTGCCTGCGGGCGGGAGTCACGCTGCTGCCTGCGGGAGTCACGCTGCTGCCTGCCGGCGGGAGTCACGCTGCTGCCTGCCGGCGGGAGTCACGCTGCTGCCTGCCGGCGGGAGTCACACTGCTGCCTGCCGGCGGGAGTCACGCTGCTGCCTGCCGGCGGGAGTCACGCTGCTGCCTGCCGGCGGGAGTCACGCTGCTGCCTGCCTTTGGGAGTCACGCTGCAGCCTGCCGGCGGGAGTCACGCTGCAGCCTGCCGGCGGGAGTCACGCTGCTGCCTGCCGGCGGGAGTCACGCTGCAGCCTGCCTTTGGGAGTCACGCTGCAGCCTGCCGGCGGGAGTCACGCTGCTGCCTGCCTTTGGGAGTCACGCTGCTGCCTGCCGGCGGGAGTCACGCTGCTGCCTGCCTTTGGGAGTCACGCTGCAGCCTGCCGGCGGGAGTCACGCTGCTGCCTGCCTTTGGGAGTCACGCTGCAGCCTGCCGGCGGGAGTCACGCTGCAGCCTGCCTTTGGGAGTCACGCTGCAGCCTGCCGGCGGGAGTCACGCTGCTGCCTGCCTTTGGGAGTCACGCTGCTGCCTGCCGGCGGGATTCTCGCTGCTGCCTGCCGGCGGGAGTCACGCTGCTGCCTGCGGGCGGGAGACACGCTGCTGCCTGCCGGCGGGAGTCACGCTGCTGCCTGCCGGCGGGGGTCACGCTGCTGCCTGCCGGCGGGAGTCACGCTGCTGCCTGCGGGCGGGAGTCACGCTGCTGCCTGCCGGCGGGAGTCACGCTGCTGCCTGCCGGCGGGAGTCACGCTGCTGCCTGCGGGCGGGAGTCACGCTGCTGCCTGCCGGCGGGAGTCACACTGCTGCCTGCCGGCGGGAGTCACGCTGCTGCCTGCGGGCGGGAGTCACGCTGCTGCCTGCGGGCGGGAGTCACGCTGCTGCCTGCCGCCGGGAGTCACGCTGCTGCCTGCGGGCGGGAGTCGCACTGCTGCCTGCCGGCGGGAGTCGCGCTGCTGCCTGCGGGCGGGAGTCGCACTGCTGCCTGCCGGCGGGAGTCGCACTGCTGCCTGCCGCCGGGAGTCACGCTGCTGCCTGCGGGAGTCACGCTGCTGCCTGCCGGCGGGAGTCACTCTGCTGCCTGCGGGCGGGAGTCACACTGCTGCCTGCGGGAGTCACCCTGCTGCCTGCGGGCGGGAGTCACACTGCTGCCTGCGGGAGTCACGCTGCTGCCTGCGGGAGTCACCCTGCTGCCTGCGGGAATCACACTGCTGCCTGCAGGAGTCACACTGCTGCCTGCGGGAGTCACGCTGCTGCCTGCGGGCGGGAGTCACGCTGCTGCCGGCGGGAGTCTCACTGCTGCCTGCGGACGGGAGTCACACTGCTGCCTGCGGGAATCACACTGCTGCCTGCGGACGGGAGTCACACTGCTGCCTGCGAGAGTCACACTGCTGCCTGCGGACGGGAGTCACACTGCTGCCTGCCGGCGGGAGTCACGCTGCTGCCTGCCGGCGGGAGTCACGCTGCTGCCTGCGGGCGGGAGTCACGCTGCTGCCTGCGGGCTGGAGTCACGCTGCTGCCTGCGGGCGGGAGTCACGCTGCTGCCTGCGGGCGGGAGTCACGCTGCTGCCTGCGGGCGGGAGTCACGCTGCTGCCTGCGGGCTGGAGTCACGCTGCTGCCTGCGGGCTGGAGTCACGCTGCTGCCTGCGAGCGGGAGTCACGCTGCTGCCTGCGGGCGTCACATCCTTTTGGTAATGTGGTGACCACAACTGTACACAGTATTCCAAAAGTGGCCACACCAAAGTCCTATACAATTGTAACATAACCTGCCAAAAGTGTAAGCTGGGTGAAATTCTCCACGTGGCGATGCTGCAAACGTGAATCGCGATCATGTGGAGAATCAGGCGTCCGGCCAAAATTCACGCCCGGCGCCGATTCAGTCCAACCAATGGACACCTGCACTGCAGCCTTTGGAACCTCTCCCGGTTAGAATGCCCGCTGGGCCGACAATTGCTCGGAATTCATGCCAGCAGAGTGCTGGCCCAATCGTATGCCCTGAATTGTCCCCAAATAGCACTGGCAACGGAAATGCGAACCACGCACAATTCAGTCCTGGCGTCAACATTTAGTCTCCCAAATAGAGAGTCTTGCCCTCTATGTATCTTGTTGTCAATGATGTTGAATTAACCAAGAGTGAGGATGAAAGAGACCGAAGCATTTTAAATACTCCATCTAAAGCTGCAATCAATAATGCAAAAAAAAAGAACCACACATCCACAATGGAAGGATACCAATGGTCTACACAGCCCACATCTTGAGTATTCCATTGGGTTCTGGTAGCGCAAACATCAGAGTATGGAATATATCACTACTCTGATTCTAAGCCAATAAGCTCCCACTTGCAGTGCATACTTTCACCTCTTCTATTTCTTGGCACCCTTCAGCTCTTAACAAAATTCACCACACGGACCACAGCAGTTCAAGAAGGCAGCCCAACATCTTCTTAAGGGAAATATCATGGAATCCCTACAGGGCAGAAGGAGGCCATTTGGCCCACCTAGTCTGCACCGGCACCTTGCTCCGCTAGAGCACCCTACCTACGCCCAATCTCCTACTCCTAGCCCCGTAACCCCACCAAACGTTTGTGCAATTTATCATGGCCAATTCACCTAACCTGCCCGTTTGGACCGTGGGAGGAAACCAGAGCACCCGGAGGAAACCCACGCAGACACGGGGAGAAAGTGCAAACTCCACAGTCACCCGAGGTCAGAATCGAACCTGGGACCCTGGCGCTGTGAGGCAGCAATGCAAACTGTGCCGTGTTTTTATTTATTCTTTCACAGGATGTGGCCATCACTAACAAGGTGTACGGCTTGGAATGGAACTTGCAAACAGTGATGTTCCCATAAATCTGCTGCCCTTGACCTTCTCTGCAGCAGAGGTTGCGTGTTTGGGAGATGCTGTTAAAGAGGCTTGACGAATTGCCACAGTGCATCTCGTAGCGGGTACACACTGCTGCCACTGCGTGGCCGTAGTGGAGGGAGTGAATGTCTTTATTGGTGGATGGGGTGCAAGCAAGCAAGCTGCTTTTTCCTGGATGGTGCCAAGCTTCTTGAGTGTGTTGGGAGTCAAGAGATGAGTTACATTCTGCTGAATTCCCAGCCTGTGAGATGCTCTTGTCACCACAGTATTTTTATGACTGGTCCAGTTCAGGTTCTGGTCAATGGTAACACCTAGGATGTTGATGGTGATGAGTTCAGTGATGGTAATGCTATTGGACGTCAACGGGAAGATGGTTAGATTTTCATTGCCTGCCACTTGTGTAGAGTGAATGTTACTTGCCACTTCTCAGCCCGAACCTGAATGTTGTCCAGGTCTTGCTGCATTGTGGTAAAGGGAACATGTCGTATAAATTATTTTCTTTTCTTTTCATATACTTAATGATCTGTTGAGCTGCTCGCAGAAAAAGTATTTTCACTGTACCTCGGTACATGTGACAACAAACAAAATTTAAATCCAATGTGGAGATTAGAGATCTGGAATTAGAGATGGGTATTACATTTACCAGGGATACACATCCTGAGATTTATGCTGGCTGGTAAAAGTATGTGCAACCAGAGCACCTCGAAAGGGCAGTGGAAGCAGTTTCAAGTTTAATTTTGAAAAGGGAATTGGAGAAATACCCAAATGGGATAATTTTGCAGTGGGGGTATGAGACAAATTACAAAACTCTTCCATAGAGCCAGTCAGCATGACACATGAGAAAGCAAATGGCCCCCCTCCTTACTTTTATTCATTCATGGGATGTAGGGCATCGCTGGCAAGGCCAGTATTTATTGCCTTTGAGAAGGTGGCGGTGAGCTGACATTTTTAGAATTGCCGCAGTCCACGTGTCCTATACCGTCCTGTGTCTCAGCCCCAACCCCCTCCCCCACGGTTCCACCTAATTTAATTGGTCAACCAGAACTTGAGCATTACTGGGAAAAAAGACATGTTGTCAAAGCTTTTCATCATTCATTCAGAAGGGCAGTTCGCAAGACTACCAATTGTAAAGGGAACACTTCGCATAAATTGCTGTTGCCGTGACAATTGTCATCCTTGTGAACGGTTCCGATGAGCAGCTTCAACAGCATGTCACTTTTTTCAACAACTTAAATCATTTCTCAAATGATTCCTGGGTTTCTGAAACTCATTTCATGTGTGACTACTGTGTGTCCAGGAGTCAGAGATAAATATTTTCAAATGTGATGATCCAAAGGGGCTGGTTTAGCACAGTAGGCTAAATAGCTGACTTGTAATGCCGAACAATGCCAGCAGTGCAGGCTCAATTCCTGTACCTGCCTCCCTGAACAGGCGCCGGAATGTGACGACTAGGGGCTTTTCACAGTAACTTAATTGAAGCCTACTTGTGGCAATAAGCCATTATTGTTATAATTGTCACCAGTTAAATATTAGGAAGGTCTTCTGTCCCTGTCACTCGGTAACTTCACCAGATTCTATTCCCTCCTCACTGGCCATCACCTCAGGTTGACACTAACTTCCCATAGCATCAGCATGCTATGTGATCCCGGGCTAAGCTTGTAATACCATGCCCTCTCCATTAACAACTGACTCCCTCTGCCACTTCATCCATCAGCCCATTTGCTGCTGAAACCTTCATTTTTGTTATCAAGACTCAATAATAATAACCTTTACTGGTATCACAAGTGAAATGAAAATGAATGAAAATCGCTTATTGTCACGAGTAGGCTTCAATGAAGTTACTGTGAAAAGCCCCTAGTCGCCACATTCCGGCGCCTGTCCGGGGAGGCTGGTACGGGAATCGAACCGTGCTGCTGGCCTGCTTTAAAAGCCAGCGATTAGCCCTGTGAGCTAAACCAGCCCCAAGTAGGCTTACATTAACACTGCAAAGAAGTTACTGTGAAAATCCTCTAGTTGCCACACTCCGGCACCTCTTCGGGTACACTGTGGATGAATTCAGAATGTTCAATTCGTTTTTTTTAAAGACTCTCCCCCCCCCCCCAATTAAGGGGCAATTTAGTGTGGCCCAATCCACCTACCCTGCACATCTTTTAGGTACTAGGGATGAGACCCACGCAGACATGGGGAGAATGTGCATCTCCACATTGACAGTGACCCAGGGCCAGGATCGTACCTGGGACCTCTGCACCGTGATGCAGCGGTGCTAACCACTGTGTCACTGTACCGTCCCACAATGTCCAGTTCGCTTAATATCCAATGTTTTGCAGACTGGCTTCCCAATCTTAAACTTGTCTCATCCATGAAGTGCAATTGTGTGCTGTGATCAACACCTTAGATGTACATTCCAAATTCATTTGAACCACATTTCCTTGCTGCTAACTGAACAATTGTTTTTCTATCTTCACTGTTTTCTCCCTTGGAGGCTGGTGTGGAGTGTTGCTGATTAACAATCTGCTTCAAGTCACGTGAGCTCTCCTTGTGCCCAAGAAGTCCCCGCATGGGAGTTGAACCTGAGCCAGCTCAGCGGCAGGAGAGCACAAGGCCTCACCTGACTCATTAAATAGGATGTTTCAAAACATCTGTATAACATGAAAACACAATCCAGAGATTACAAACACATCAAAATTTATTTACCAGCAATAGGGGAAGGAAAAAAAAGACCACAAGGTTCTCTCATGCATTGTTATATACAATTTAGGAACAGTGTAAACATCTACAATTCAAGTAAATAAGACTGAAAAACGAAGGCACTGCTCAGATGCTGGGTCTGCTGCTTGGAGGCTACGCTCTTTTTTTTGTAGCGGAGGGTGCAACCCAGCGTGGAACTGCTGCAGAGTTCAGGTACGGTTTGGGCTCTGGGTTTTTGATATAACAGTGACTGACTACAAGCAGGGACAATGCTTTGGAGGCTAGCCTCCAGGTGTACTGAAACTGCTGGTTTTCCCAGGCAGGACGTTACTGATGGATAGTGGAGTTCAGAGACTCCTTACTGTGAGGAAGTGGGGATATGTTAAGACAACAATCACGGATATCTTGTATCGGGGTGTGCACGTCAGTGCAGCAGTTCATTGCCACCGACTTTAAACCGCCGTCAGAAAAGAAGCCTTGCCCCTCTTCGCCCTGAAGGAGCCGATTTGAGACAAATTGAAACATTTATTCTTTATTTACAACCAGGTTTTGCTCCAATCAAAACAGGAAGTACACATATACACAAGCCAGATATCACTATAAATAAATTCCTGAGAAACAGAGACACACACAACTGAGGCAGAGGGGCAATTGAAAATTCCTGTGCCGCCAACCTGGATTTAAGAGCCGACCTACAAGTCCCAAAATGGCAAGGAACCCTCTCGCTGCACCTGATGCATCCCTTAGAACTCTGTTACTCAATACAATATGTACAACATGCCATATTCACACTTTCCCCCTCCCCAATAACTCGCACTATTGAAAATTGGCAGCACCACATTCCGATGAATTGACTAGTTAGGTATGATAAGTTGACTAGTTAGGCTAGGACTTTGATGGTCTTTACTTACCTGCCGGCCATTTCTGCCTGGTCGAGAACAGCTCACTTCGTAATGGGGAACAGTCATGTCATGTAAAGAACAGGTGTCTGGCAGTGCAAGGCGGTAGTAACTAATAAGCAAGTTTTGGAGCGGAGGGATTTTCAGATAATACAGAAAGGGGTAATTAAAACATTACGAATATCTTTAAGTATATCGCGCATTCATTTACTCACTAGTTCCCAAATTGTTAGAAATGTAGCATGGGTCATTAAAGTGCAACTTATTGTTGGCAAATTGCCAATCTGTATACATGTCCCTTGTCAACTGCTGTGTGTGTGTGAACACAAACATATCTCCCTGCCCACCACCACCCTCCATCCCACATCATTGTGCTTGTTTTGTGCTGTAATTCTCATTTCCTCCCTTGTAACTACCACGTTGTGTACCCGCGTACGTCTCCCCAAAGCAGCTTGCGTGTGGGGCATGCATCTCTCCCACTCTCGGTTAATGTATATAACTCTTGGTCTGTGAGTCTCTTTTCTTCTTCAAGTTACATATTGGTTAGGCAAGTAGAAATCTTTTAGTGTGCTTCACGAAGCAATGCAGCCCATTACAAAGAATTGTTTTATTTTAGATTTGAACTTGCAACTTTTACATAAAAATAAAACTATAACAAACTATATTACAAAAGAGTCTCATTAAAAGTACAGCACGTATTAATCGGCAGATTCTGCTTGGGAATTTTTGCGGTGCATTCGCCATCAACAGTTTTAGGTGGACTCCAACAGAAATTTTCCTGCAATGCTTTCAATGGCACAAGAAAAATGAAAATGTTTCTTCAGTTTGTCGTTAAATTACTTGCACATCTTTTGAAATTCAAAAGTTTTTTTTGTTCTTTTTTTTCAAATAAACACTCAAAAACGCAAATTTTTTTTGTCTTTTTTTGATTTCTAACCAATCTCTTGCTTGCCTCTCTGCACTAATTCCTCTTTTTTTCTGTTTCGGCGCAGAACTTTTCAAACGCTTCCTCCATCTCCGGATCCATTTCGTTTTCCGAGTCATCCAGATACCTGTTGAGAGAATGACGGGGATGTTACATAACTGGGCAAGATGCACCACCGCCTGCAAGTCTCCTCCAAGTCACTCATCGCCCTGATCTGAAACTATCACTGTCGCTGGGTCATACTCCTGAGCCCCCTCCCTAACTGCACTGTGGGTGTCCCTACATCAAATGGATGCAGCGATTCAAGAAGCTAGCTCAGCACCATCTTTGAGGGCACTTAGGGACAGGCAGTGTAAAAACCGACCTTTGCTGCAACACCCACACCCCATGAACTTATAAATATTGTGGTTTGCTTGGCATTGCTGGTTTAGGACAGTAAATCCATGCCTAGAGGCAATTTGGCCGAGACCAACCAAACTTCTTTCACGCTGGACTTCTGCAGCCACTGCTGGGTTTGTTCCGTGGCCCTCCCCATCACTGCAACCTTTTCCATTCCTACAACCCTCGGAGATATCAGTACTCCTCCAATTGTGGCCATGAGCATCCTCAGTTTTAATCGCTTCACCACTGGTGGCTATCAGCCCTAGAACTCTCTCCCCCCCCCCCCCCCCCCCCCCCCCCCCCACCACGCGGAACAACCTCTCGACCCTTCTTTCCTTCTTCAAGAGGCTCCTGAAACCCCACTCCTTTGGTTGTTTGCCCCAACATCCCTTATATGGATTGGTTTCATATTTCATTTTATAATTCTCCTGTGAAGCACCCTGGCTCCTTTCACTTCCTCCACCATGCCCGAGCATTGATTCACTCTTCCTCTTCCACTCCCTTGACCTTAAGCTCCCTCTATCACTCCAGTTGACACGGGGCAATGACAGTGATGCTGCGGGAATTGCAGCTTATCCATTCTCAGCGTCGCATAGTTCTTACTAAATGTTGTCTAATTGTAATGAAAGTTAAAATATATGTTGCATGTACTAAAGCTCGCATTCAGCAGATGGTGGCCATGCAACCCACCTTGTCAATGGTCATGCTAATTCTAAATCATCGCTACCTATTCTAATCACGTTTGCCATGCAACTTCCCCGAACCCTCCAAATTGTTTCATTAACTAAGGATTAAGAAAGAGCTTCCCAATTTGTCAAACAACCAAGTCTTGAACCCTGATCCTCCAAAGTTACTCGTCACCACAAACAATTTGGGGAATTCACAAAATAAATCACAGATCCACAATTTTTAACTTTTAAACAAAGCATAATCCTGAACGTGGGCAGCACGATGGCGCAGTGGGTTAGCCGTGTTGCCTCAGGGCACCGAGGTCCCAGGTTCGATCCCTGGGTCACTGTCCGTGTGGAGTTTGCACATTCTCCCCATGTTTGCGTGGGCTTCGCCCCCACAACCCAAAATGTGCAGGGTAGGTGGATTGGCCACGCTAAATTGCTCTTTAATTGGAAAAAAATGAATTGAGTACTCTAAATTTATTTTTTTAAAAGCATAATCCTGAACACAAGTGATTGTGACAGAAGTTTGGATCAAACAGCCTTCCAGTCCATTTGGTCTAATTTTTGCAGAGGATTGACCTCTCATCCAATTAAAGCACCCAGTCTTTCCTCAAGAAACCCTGGCCCTTGTCACTATTTCAGCACCTTTGTGCAAGGAAATACATTGGGAGTGTCTCCTGTCAATAGCCTGAATAAATTAAAAACTGAAGAATGGGATACAATAAAGATGAAAGAAGTTTGAACAAAATGGGGAGCACGCTAGCATCGTGGTTAGCATAAATGCTTTACAGCTCCAGGGTCCCAGGTTCGATTCCCGGCTGGGTCACTGTCTGTGCGGAGTCTGCACATCCTCCCTGTGTGTGCGTGGGTTTCCTCCGGGTGCTCCGGTTTCCTCCCACAGTCCAAAGATGTGCGGGTTAGGTGGATTGGCCATGCTAAATTGCCCGTAGTGTCCTAAAAAGTAAGGTTAAGGGGGGGGGTTGTTGGGTTACGGGTATAGGGTGGATACGTGGGTTTGGGTAGGGTGATCATTGCTCAGCACAACATCGAGGGCCGAAGGGCCTGTTCTGTGCTGTACTGTTCTATGTTCTATGTTCTAAAATGAAGTTTGAAAAAATGGGATGAAAGAGGAATTGATAAGAGTCCAGCTGTCTGAAAGGGTTGTAATGTGCAAATTAGCTCAGAAGCAAGGTCAATACACATGTACTTAAGTGAAGTGGGGAAGAATAGAAGAATAGAATTTTAGGTGTTAGAACTGCAAAAGGGCAGCGCGGTGGCGCAGTGGTTAGCACTGCTGTCTCACGGCGCTGAGGTCCCAGGTTCAATTCCGGCTCTGGGTCACTGTCCGTGTGGAGTTCACACATTCTCCCCGTGCTTGTGTGGATTTCACCCCCACAACCCAAAGATGTGCAGGGTAGGTGGATTGCTAAATTGCCCCTTAATTGGAAAAAATGAATTGGGTAGTCTAAAATTTATAAACAAAACAACAGAACTGCAGAAGAGATGAATTCAAAGTGGAGACATGAGGATACAGTTCACACTATGTGCTAATAGCCTGGCTTTTAAAGTGAGATGTTTATATAGGAAGGGCATGCGGTGCATCAGTAGATGTGTACTGGCAGGGGAGGTGGAAAGGAGAAAAGAGAAGCAGCTGGAAAATAGGTACAGTCACTGCCACGTCTAGCTGGAGAGCGGAACTCTCCAGAAAGCAGAATTGTAGGTTAGAAGCTGCTGATTTTAAAACATCAGAGGCAAACTATGCTGAACCAAAGATGGTAACTATTTGCTGGTTATAGCTCAGATATACTGTGCGGGACGACTGTTTTGGGACAAGTGACACTTCTGAGTTCAGGGATGTAGGTTGATGGGAACGGGGTTAATTCTAGAATATAGCGTGTGCGCGTAGCCATTATTGTAGTTAGGTGTTACTTTTGTTTTATACGTGAACTTTCTTGTTGTGCATTTTACCTGTAATAAACCTTTATTTATTTGAGTGGTTCCAACAAGACTGAATCTTTCTGTCACCGGTTTGCATTATCCTCACATTATACCAAATTGAAAAAACAAACTTTAAGAAGAGGCATTGCAAATGACACCTTCTGGGTTTTGGGATACCTCTGCATCTAACATTAGCGGGATTCTGAACACGCCTCAATTTAAACCTTTGAGCACTCTCTACTTGACAATGGAATATTATAAAAACAAGTCAAACCTAAACTCTTCATTTCAGAAAGCCAAGAGTAACTCCATCAACTTTACAAGCCTTACTCCATATTCTAAATCGAATTGGCACATGAATAGGAATTTTTAAAATATTCTTTATGTTGTGGGTGTCGCTGGCTTGGCCAACATATATTGCGCATCCCTAATTGCCCTTTAGCAGGCGCTGGCGAGCCGCCTTCCTGAGCCCTCTGCAGTCCATGTGGTGTAGGTATACAGACAGTGCCATTTCGAGGGGTGGGTGGGGAAAAAGTTCCAGGATTTTAACCCAGCGACAGTGAAGGAATGGCGATATAGTTCCAAGTCAGGGTGGTGAGTGACTTGGAAGGGAACTTGCAGGTGGTGGTGTGTTCCCATGCATCTGCTGCTCTTGTCCTTCAAGGTGGCCCCGTATCCTAGGAAGGATCTGCTGGCCTTGGAAAATATCCATAGGACGTTCACAAGAATGATCCCTGGAATGAAGAGCTCATCATATGAGGACCAGTTGAGGACTCTGGGTCTGTACTCATTGGGAGTTTAGATGGATGAGGGGGGGATCTAATTGAAACTTACAGGATACTGTGTGGCGTGGATAGAGTGGACATAGAAGATATTTCCATTTGTAGGAAAAACTAGAACCAGAGGGCACAACTTCAGACTGAAGGGACGATTCTTTAAAACAGAGATGAGGAATTTCTTCAGCCAGAGGGTGGTGAATCTGTGGAACTCTTTGCTGCAGAAGGCTGAGTGTCTTTAAGACAGAGATAGATAGGTTCTTGATGAATAAGTGGATCAGGGATTATGGGGAGAAGGCAGGAGAATGGGGATGAGAAAAATATCAGCCATGATTGAATGGTGGAGCAAACTCGATGGGCTGAGTGGCATAATTCCACTCCTGTGTCTTATGGTGACAGAAGTCTCAGGTTTTGAAGGTGCTGTCAAGAGTTTTGGTGAATTTCTGCAGTGCATCTTGGATATAGTACACACTGCTGTAATTGTGTGTGACTGGTGGAGGGAGTGAACCATGAAGGTGGTAGATGGGCGTTCAAGCAGGCTTTGTCCTGGATGACGCTGTTGTTGGTTGTTGGAACCGTACGCATCCAGATAAGTCAAGAGTATTTCACCACACCCCTGACTTGTGCTTTGCAGATGTTGGACAGGCTTTGGCCGAGTCAGGAGGTGAGTTAGTTGCCTCCGAATTCCCAGTCTCTGAACTGCTTCTGGAACCACAGTATTTATATGGCTAGTCCAGTTCAGTTTCTGGTCAATGGGAAGCATCAAAAAAAGGAGAAGGTCATTCAGCCCTTTTGAACTTGTTCGCTATTCATTATGATCATGGCTGATCATCCAACTCAATTGCCTAATCCCACCTTCATTGAAAAATGGTGGGGAGATTCAACTCTGGTAATGTCAAGGCGAGATGGTTGGATTCTCTCTTGTTGGAGATAGTCTTTGCCTGGCACTTGTGTGGCAAAAATGTCACTTGCCACTTGTCAGCGTATGTTTGATTTTCCAAGGCTTGCTACATGTGGACATGGGCTGCTCGGGTATTCGAGGAGTTGCAAATGGTGAACATTGTACAATCCTTTGCGAACATCTCCACTTTTGACCTTATGATGGAAGGAATATTATTGATGAAGCAGCTGAAGATGGTGGGGCTGGACACTATACTGAGGAACTCCTGCAATGATGAGCTGAGATGACTGACCCCCAACTGCCACAGCCAGTTTTGTACCAGTAATGACTCCAGCAAAGGAAAGTTTTCTCCCGAATCCCACTGATCTCAATTTTGCGAGGGCTTCATGATATCATATTTGGTCAAATGCTACCTTGATGTCAAGGGCAATCACTCTCAACTCAGCATATCAGCTCTTCCGTCCATATTTAGATCAAAGTTCTAATGAGGTCAGTGCAGCCCTGATAGACCCAACTGAGTGTCAGTGAACAGATTAGTGCTGAATAAGTGCGGTTGATAGCGCTGTCAACCACACTTGCCATCACTTTCCTAATGATTGAGAGTAGACTAATGGGGTGGTAATTGGCCAGATTAGATTGGTGCTGCTTTTTGCGGACAGGATATATCTGGGTGATTTTCCGCATTGTTGGGTCATTGCCTGTGTTGTAGCTGTACTGGAACAACTTGGCTCGGGCTGCAGCTAGTCTGGAGCGGAAATCTTCAGCCAATGGAGAGGGCCCATAGCGTTTGCAGTGTCCAGTGCCTTCAGTCGTTTTTTGATATCATGTGGAGTGAATCGAATTGGTTGAAAACTGACATCTATGATGCTGAAGACCTCGGAGGTAGATCTCAGCCACTCCAAATTTCTGACTTAAGATGGTTGCAATATTTCACCTTGGCCTTTTGCACCGATCTCTCCCACTATTGAAGAAATTTGACACAATTGTTCAAAATCATCCAGCCCTTCGAGTCTGCTCCGGCCTCATTCATATCATGAGCTGATCTGTACATCAACTGAATCTCCCCACTTTTTGCTCCATACTGCTTGATGTCCATGCCTCAGAAAAATCTACCAATATCAGTCTTGAAAGTTCAAAGATCAAAGATAGAGGGGAAAAAGTAAATCAAACTTACGCATCTCCATCTTCATCAGAATAACCTTGAAACAGCTCTTCTCGATCAATCATTTCCTGGTACTTTTCCAGGTAATCTGAAATCCAAATAGAAAACATAATTGGGAAACTGTTCCAAGGGAGCATGTTGCCTACACATGGGAAACTCAGAACCGTGTGCTCTCTACTTTGTGATTAATGGGTTTTTCAATAACTACAAAGAGGATATTTTAACAGGTTGCGTATTTTAAAAGTTCTCACCCTGAAGGTACAGTACATGAGTAATTTGAGACTTCACTTGTGCGAGTGTAGCGTGCTTGGAAGAGGCAGATGAATTTCAGACATATGATTCCCAAATCTCTCACGTACTGGAGGTTTTCCTCACTTCATGTCTGAGCAATTGAGATTGATTGCTGTGATCAGTCAATCACTTGACTACCAGGATAATCGGTCGAGGAATTTCTAGATTACATGTGTGCAACAGCTGCAAACTTAATACATTTTATACTTTCCGTTTGTGGCACCCATATTTTCAAATTCACCAAACAAAACTCAACTATTTACCATTCACTAAATTAAACAGTCAAATGTGATGCTTGGAACGATCAACGGTTCACATGGATACACATTTCATTCAAATTTTATTATTTAGAATTTACTGACAGAATAAAAGAACAAAATTTCCCTCCTCTCATATTCGAGAGTGGAGCATGGTTTACCACTACGAAAGCATCAAATTGGGAAAGTTCAAGAGCAGTTTCACCAAACATTTAGAATTCAGTGATCAAACTTTGCAGGAAATAGGTAACCTAAGCTTCTTTGCAGCCTTTCACTTAAAAGTTGATGCAGACGCAAAGGACAAATGAAGGTTAGAATACGATACTGGTTTAGGAGAGATGAAGAAGCTTCTTACGCTGTTAGTAATTGGAATGATAATCGGTTAGCGTCTGTGAGGTGTTATAGAAGTAGGGTTAGAAGGTTTACACAGCCCTTGCAATATTTTTGGCTCTCTTCAGAAAGGTTATGAAACAATGCTTAACTTGCAATTCTTTGTGACTGCCAGCGTCTACTACCTCTCACACATGCCGTTGGATTTAGAGAGAAGGTTAAGTAGGGCAAGAGGTGCAGCAGCCTGGATGAAGGTTTCATAGAATCTTGACAATGCAGAATGCAGCCATTTGGCCCATTGAGTCAGCACTGTCTCTCTGAAAGAGCATTCTGCCGTACCCCCATAACCTTACGCATTTTCCCTCTTCAGACAGCAATCCAACTTCCCTTTGAATAACTCGATCAATCTGCCCCCACCATCCTCTCAGGAAGTTTGTTCCAGACACAACCACCCTGAGTGAAAACATTTTTCCTCCCATCACTTTTGCTGCTTTTGAACCTGTGCTCTCTAATTCTTGATGCTGTGATTATGTTATTATTGGATCCAGAGGCACATGAACAGAAAATAGGAAAAGGCCTTTTGGCCCTTCAGGTCTACTCCTCCATTCAATATCATGGCTGATCCTCAATCTTATCATCATACTCCTGCTCTATCCCCATACACCCTGACACCTTTAGTTTAGAAATAGATCTCCTTCTGAAATATATTCTGTGACTTGACCTCCACAGCCATCTGCAGTAGAGAATTCCACAGATTCACTCGTGAAGAAGTATCCCCTCATCTGTGTCGTAAATGGCCTCTCTCCTGAGACTGTGACACCAGGTGTGCTCTCACCAAGACCCTGTTTAAATGCAGTACGGCATCCTTGCTACTACACGAGAGTCCTCTTCCAATGAAGGCCAACATACCATTTGCCTTCCCAACTGCTTGCTGTACCTGTGTGCTTGCTTTTAGTGACAGGCCTGGATCAATGACCTGGAGACACGAGTTCAAAATCTACCATGGCAGCTGTGGAATTTAAATTCAATCTAGAATATGACAAAAAGCTAGTGCCCATAATGAAACTATCAGATTGTTGTAATGAAATGAAATGAAAATCGCTTATTGTCACGAATAGGCTTCAATTAAGTTACTGTGAAAAGCCCCTAGTCGCCACATTCCGGCGCCTGTTCGGGGAGGCTGTTACGGGAATCGAACCGTGCTGCTGGCCTGCCTTGGTCTGCTTTCAAAGCCAGCAATTTAGCCCAGTGTGCTAAACAGCCCCTTGTAATAGGCCATCTAGTTCATTAATACCCTTTAGAAAAGGAAACGGCCCTCACCTAGTCTGGCCTGTCGGCAGCTTTAGACCCATAACATTGTATTCAATTGAAATGACGTACTCAGTAGTATTTAAAATGGCAGCTCATCATTACCATTGCCAGGGCAATTAGGAATGAGCAATAAATGTTGACCGGGTCAGCAACTCCCACATCCTGTGAATGAGTAACAAAGAAGTAAAGAATGCTTTACTGATTTAGGAGAATTTCGCTCGCTCGCCCCTTGAAGAGGATGGTTCATGCTTCTCTTCACTTGCACAGGGACTGGCCCTCAATCTGCTGGGCATCATAGCTGAGCCTCATCACTCAATGTCCACACAAGTGCACTTGCACCACTCACCACCACCAGGCAATGAGGAGGATCAAAAAGCCTGGACAATTGCTAATTCCCCCCTTTGCTCAACTGTAATGCCATACTGCCAACACAGCCGGGGTTGGTCAACAGCAACAACCAAGGTCCATCCCTGACCCGTTCTTCAGCCAGAAAGTATCGGTGCGGATATATCCTGAAATAGGCACTTGATGCCTACGAAATGCAAGGAGCAGAATGGAAGAGATGGGTTAAAGATCAGGTTTTTCCCCATCAAATCATCCGGG
This sequence comes from Scyliorhinus canicula, assembly GCF_902713615.1. Taxonomy (NCBI): domain Eukaryota; kingdom Metazoa; phylum Chordata; class Chondrichthyes; order Carcharhiniformes; family Scyliorhinidae; genus Scyliorhinus; species Scyliorhinus canicula. The sequence goes on from NC_052153.1 coordinate 193,303,045, forward strand.
AACACAAGCTGGCTGTCAACCCATCAAACCCTGCTGGCCAAAGTACTTTATATACAGATGAGGAAATTAAAGAGATGGAGGAGCCAGTTAGTTCAGTTGGTTAGATGGTAAGTGTGTGGATCAGATTAGTTTGGTTCCTATTCCGACTGAGTAGTCAGCTCGGGCCTGTCTCCTCACTACCCATAGCAAAAATCATGCCGTTTTGCTGCGGTTTAACCGCCAAGAGTCTGACTTTAGGCAGAGTTCTCAAGGTGATGACGATAAAGACAAACATTTCTTCACTGGTGGGAGACTCCAGTTTCAGAAGACACAACCATAACATCACAGACAGGGCAGCGGTGTTAGGAAATGATCCTTCACATAAAGGGTGGTAGAGGTGTGGTACTCTCTCCTGCAAAAAGCAGTTGATGCCAGATCAATGAATAACTTTAACTTTGAGATGCACAGATTTTTATCAGACAAGTCCAGATAGGTACATGCAGTTAAGATAAAGATCAGTCATCATCTGACTGATCAAGAGTGTTAATGGCCTCTTGTTCCTGTGTGATGTCCTATTTCCTTGCCTTTCCCCAAATTGCTTTCCTGTAAACTAGCAATTCCCTTCTAAATGGCTCAATAGTTGCCTATGTCTTCACAATCCTTTATGGAAGAAGGTTTTTCTAGATTGGCTCTTAACTGGCAGCATTATCTCAGATTCCCCTACGAGAGGAAAGATCCCATCTTACTCTATCCGTCAATTCCATCGATTTAAACTGTTATTCCGTGCAAACCGGAGTCCTGTAGGACCCAGTAAAATACAGCAGCTACCTGGTACCCAGCTGGATTGTCTGGTCTGTCCCAGGAAAAAGGGAAATCCCTTCTCAAGCCCCGTTCCATCGTGCCATTTAAAGAGGAGGGAAGGGATCAGGATGTGAAAAATAACAGACTCATTCTGACCCTAAAGGACTAACCTGGGTCTGCTGGAGTGAGAGGGATACCCTCTGCTGAATAAAATACAGGCTCATTCTGTAAATTAAAACATAATAAAATGTTACACATTACTACACACGATTCACACAAATTCAACATTAGCTATATCAGGTTAATTTAGTGGTATCATTTTCATTGGAGTTTTTGCTCTGGTTCTCGTGATCAACCTACAGATCGGGAGCAAATGCTTTACAGAAATTCTGTTTGGTTATTAATACATGACACCACCCACATGTATTTAAGCAGCTCCTCAATCAGTAAAATGTTAGCTTAATAATAATTGTCACAAGTAGGCTAGGGCAGCACAGTGACGCAGTGGGTAGCACTGCTGCTTCACGGCGCCAAGATCCCAGGTTCGATCCCGGCCACTGTCCGTGCGGAGTTTGCACATTCGCCCTGTGTTTGGGTGGGTTTCGCCCCCCACAACCCAAAGATGTGCAGGGTAGGTGGATTGGTCACGCTAAATTGTTCCTTAATTAGAAAAAGTGAATTGGGTACTCTAAATTTAAAAAAGAAATTGTCACAAGTAGGCTTACATTAACACTACCACTTAGACTGTGCATACAATGGTGCAAGGCTAGGTGGCTACACTGTTAAATTGACACATTTATATTACAGGGGTGCAGCCAACAGGAGTTAAATTCTGTCAGTGAAAAGGGGATGTATTTATCTATGGAGCCACACAGCCTTGCTGGGTTTACAAAGTTAGTGCTGCAATTTTGAAATTTTCAAGCTAGGAAATCTTCCCTTCCTCAATTAGCCACCATTTATGACCAAAGTATTTTGGTGCACCAACTTGTCATCACAATTCTTGGTGCACCCCATGTTGGTGATCTATTGCACTGTGTAATTACATATTGTTATGCCCCTGCAAGTTAATGGCCGAAGACACCTGCAAAGGTTTCTAATTCGATGAGCAGGTACACCAAGCCCAGTGAAGACATCCATCAGGATCCAAGATCCATTTCCCAGAGGAAATGAAATCTCTGAACAAAATGGAGCTCACTGGACTGATGTATATGAGGTGTGACATACATGAGCATTTTCAATATGCCAAAGCTCACGGATTGAAGCCCCGATACAGAGACCTAGAGATGACTGCCCACCTTCTCACTCTCTATAATGCTCTAACTTTTAATTCACTAACAGGGGCTGTGAGCTCAGGTGGAGTATTTGGAGAGCCGAGAGAAAAGATATTTAGTCTATCAAGCCAAATTGCCCCACTGGGGTATTTGTTAGCCTTTTATAATACCCAAAATCTTAGGCTAATTTCCACACCTCCACAGAGACTCTTCCAGCCTTCATAGTAAACCCACCAAGTACCAGTATTCTAGGCCCACTCTGCAGCTTAGGCCAACTGGACTCATCGTGATGCCATCAACACAGCAGTACATTGCACTGGGACAAATGTCCTCACGTTGAGGTTCATCAGTGTTAGGGAAGGGCGAGACTAAATTAGCAGGGGGATGGACTTGGGAGCCCTTGTTCACGATTCTTTCAAGGTAAACGTGCAGGTTCAGTCGTCAGTTAGGAAGGCAAATGCAATGTTAGCATTCATGTCGAGAGGAAAAGAATACAAGACCAGGGATGTACTTCTGAGGCTGTATATGGCTCTGGTCAGAGAGCATTTGGAGTTTTGTGAGCAGTTTTCGGCCCTGTATCTATAACAATAATCTTTATTGTCACAAGTTGGCTTACATTAACACTGCAATGAAGTTACTTTGAAAATCCCCTAGTCGCCACATTCCGGCGCCTGTTCGGGTACACGGAGGGAGAATTCAGAATGTCCAATTCATCTAACAGCACGTCTTTCGGGACTTGTGGAGGAAACCGGAGCAGCACCCGGAGGAAACCCACGCAGACACGGGGAGAACGTGCAGACTCTGCACAGACAGTGCCCCAAGGCGGGAATCGAACCCGGGTCCCTGGTGCTGTGAAGCCACAGTGCTAACCACTGTGCTTCCATAACATAACATGGAACGTGGTGACTTTTAAGGGCAGGGAACAATGCTTTACGACGCTGGAGGAGGCGGACCACTCAGTCAAGAGGCATGGGCCGAGGGAGTGCTAATGTTGGGAATTTTTCTGTCTTTTGGACTTTTTAATGATGGTGAGTGGGGTTCTGGCAGAGGCGTTGATTGTTTTAGTTTATGTATATGTGCCCAATTGGGACAACACACTTTGTTAAGCTGTTAGCACCCATCCCGGAGTTGGATTCACAACAGCTGATAATGGGGGATGATTTTACTTGTGTATTGGACCCCATAGCAGGTAGGTCTAGCCCCAAGTCAATGGTTAGGTCAGGAATGAGAAAGGATCTGGGGGTATTTATGGACAAGTTTTGGGGGGGGGGGGGGGGGGGGGGGGGGGGTATCGGTGGAGGTTTAGGCATCTGGGAGGGAGTACTCCTTCTTCTCCCATGTACATCAGGTAGTTTCTTTGTGGTGGGGAAAGCGATGCTGTTGGGCGGCACGGAGGCGGAATACACAGGTATAGTAATTTCGCACCATGTGCGACATTATGTGGGTGTGAGGTTCGAAACAGGACGGATGCAGAGGCCAGGGTGGAGATTTGATGCAGCGCTCCTGGCTGATAAAACGTTCTGCGAAAAGTGGTATTGACGTTAAAGAATTATGTGAGCTTAATCAGAAACGAGATGTCGCCTCTACATTCTGGGGGGCATGAAGGTGGTGGCTGGTGGTTCGGGGGGGGGGGGGGGTTATTGCTTACAGGGCCAACAGGGATGAAGTTGAGGAGAGCACAGGTTCGTGGAGGTTATTGTAGAGGTGGATCGGAGGAACTCGGGGGCCCCGTTGAGGCAGAAAGGAAGAAACTGCAGGGTAGTTTAACGTATTGACAATAGGGAAGGAAGTCGTTCAAGGGGGGTTCAGTACAAGTATGGGGAGAAAACTAGTCGGCTGCCAATCCATCAGTTGAGGCGACAGGCGGATGCACGGGCATTTGTGCAGGTGATGGAAGGTGACGACACTGGAAAATGCAATGAAGTATTTGAGGCCTTCCATCGGGAAGGCCGATGTACAAATCGAAGCCCTGGGTGGAGGATATGGAGCATTTTCTGGATGGGTTGGGTGTTTCCCAAGGTGGAGAATAGGAAGAGTCAGGGATTGGAGGAGATAGTGGAGTTGGAGGAGATAGTGGAGTGTGTGGGGTTGGTCTAATCGGGGAAGGCACTGGAGCCAAATGGTTGTCCGGTAAATTTAATAAATACTTTTTGGCAGCGTTGGCGCCCCATCTACTGGATACGTAGAATAAATGGTTGCTGGCCGTGCTTACACAGGTTTCTATTTCTTTGATCCCAAAGGACGATAAAGACCTGACAGAGTGTGGAGCTTACAGGCCCATCTTCCTACTGAATACATATGTGAAGGTAATCCCTGCTGATTACACCTGTGGGAAGTGCACCCATCTCCAGCTCCTCAGAAACCGCGTTAGGGAACTGGAGCTGGAGTTGGATGAACTTCAGATCATTCGGGAGGCAGAGGTGGTCATAGATTGAAGCTTCAGGGATGCAGTTACTCCGAAGAATGAAGATAGATGGGTGACGGTGAGAGGAAGTACAGGGATCCCCTGTGGTCGTTCCCCTTAGAAACAAGTATACCGCTGTGGATACTGGTGCGGGGGGGGGGGGGGGGGGGGGGGGGGGGGTTTACCAGGGGTAAGCCATAGGGTACAGGTCTCTGGCACAGAGTCTGTCCCTGTTGCTCAGAAGGGAAAGGGGGCGAGGAGTAGAGCATTAGTCATTGGAGACTCCATAGTTAGGGAGATAGATAGGAGATTCTGTGGGAACGAGAGAGACTCGCGGTTGGTGTGTTACCTCCCAGGTGCCCGGCTCCGTGATGTCTCGGATCATGTTTTCAGGATCCTTAAGGGGGAGGGGGAGCAGCCCCAAGTCGTGGTCCAAATAGGCACCAACGACATAGGTAGGAAAAGGGATAGGGATGTAAGGCAGGAATTCAGGGAGCTACGGTGGGAACTTAGAGCTAGAACAAACAGAGTTATTATCTATGGGTTGTTACCCGTGCCAGCGAGACGAGGAATAGGGAGAGCGAGCAGTTGAACATGTGGCTACAGGGATGGTGCAGGAGGGAGGGTTTCAGATACCTGGATAATTGGGGCTCATTCTGGGGTAGGTGGGACCTCTACAAACGGGATGGTATACACCTGGACCAGAGGGGTACCAATATCCTGGGGGGGAAATTTGCTTATGCTCCTCGGGAGGGTTTAAACTAATTCAGCAGGGGGTTGGGAACCTGAACTGTAGCTCCAGTATACAGGAGGCTGAGAGTAGTGAGGTCATGAGTAAGGTTTCAAGGTTGCAGGAGTGTACCGGCAGGTAGGAAGGTAGTTTAAAGTGTGTCCACTTCAACACCAGGAACATCTGAAATAAGGTGGGTGAACTTGCAGCATGGGTTGGTACCTGGGACTTCGATGTTGTGGCCATTTCGGAGACATGGATAGAGCAGGGACAGGAATGGTTGTTGCAGATTCCGGAGTTTAGATATTTCAGTAAGCTCAGGGAAGGTGGTAAAAGAGGGGGAGGGGTGGCATTGTTAGTCAAGGACAGTATTACGGCGACAGAAAGGACGTTTGATGAGGCCTCGTCTACTGAGGTATCATGGGCTGAGGTTAGAAACAGGAAAGGAGAGGTCACCCTGTTGGGAGTTTTCTATAGGCCTCCGAAAAGTTCCAGAAATGTAGACGAAAGGATTGCAAAGATGATTCTGGATAGGAGCGAAAGTAACAGGCAAGTTGTTATGGGGACTTTAACTTTCCAAATATTGACTGGAAATAATATAGTTCGAGTACTTTAGATGGGTCCATTTTTGTCCAATGTGTGCAATTCAGTTACGTTTACTTTAGCGATGGAAAGGGATAGGTATATACCACAGGGCAAGAGTTATAGCTGGGGGAAAGGCAATTATGATGCGATGAGGCAAGACTTAGGATGCATAGGATGGGGTAGGAAACTGCAGGGGATGGGCGCAATTGAAATATGGAGCTCGTTCAAGGAACACCTACTGCGTGTCCTTGATAAGTATGTATCTGTCAGGCAGGAAGTGGTCGAGCGAGGGAACTGTGGTTTACTAAAGTAATTAAATCACTTGTCAAGAGGAAGAAGGAGGCTTATGTAAAGATGAGACGTGAAGGTTCAGTTAGGGCGCTCGAGTTACAAGTTAGCTAGGAAGGACCTAAAGAGAAAGCTAAGAAGAGCCAGGAGGGGTCATGAGAAGGCTTTGGAAGGTAGGATCAAGGATAACCCTAAAGCTTTCTATAGTTATGTCAGGAATAAAAGAATGACTAGGGTAAGAGTAGGGCCAGTCAAGGACAGTAGTGGGAAGTTGTGCTTGGAGTCCGAGGAGATAGGAGAGGTGCTAAATGCATATTTTTCGTCAGTATTCACACAGGAAAAAGACAATGTTGTCGAGGAGAATACTGAGATACAGGCTACTAGGCTAGAAGGGCTTGAGGTTCATAAGGAGGAGGTGTTAGCAATTTTGGCAAGTGTGAAAATAGATACGTCCCCTGGGCCGGATGGGATTTATCCTAGGATTCTCTGGGAAGCGAGGGAGGAGATTGCTGAGCCTTTGGCTTTAATCTTTAGGGGCTGGTTTAGCTCACTGGGCTAAATCGCTGGCTTTTAAGGCAGACCAAGCAGGCCAGCGGCACGGTTCAATTCCTGTACCAGCCTCCCCAGACAGGCGCCGGAATGTGGCGACGAGGGGCTTTTCACAGTAACTTCATTGAAGCCTACTCGTGACAATAAGCGATTTTCATTTCATTTCATTTATGTCGTCATTGTCTACAGGAATAGTGCCAGAAGACTGGAGGATAGCAAATGTTGTCCCCTTGCTCAAGAAGGGGAGTAGAGACAACCCCGGTAACTATAGACCAGTGAGCCTTACTTCTGTTGTGGGCAAAGTCTTGGAAAGGTTTATAAGAGATAGGATTTATAATCATCTAGAAAGGAATAATTTGATTAGGGATAGTCAATACAGTTTTGTGAAGGGTAGGTTGTGCCTCACAAACCTTATTGAGTTCTTTGAGAAGGTGACCAAACAGGTGGACGAGAGTAAAGCAGTTGATGTGGAGTATATGGATTTCAGTAAAGCGTTTGATAAGGTTCCCCACGGTAGGCTATTGCAGAAAATACGGAGGTATGGGATTCAGGGTGATTTAGCAGTTTGGATCAGAAATTGGCTAGCTGTAAGAAGACAGAGGGTGGTGGTTGATGGGAAATGTTCAGCCTGGAGTTCAGTTACTAGTGGTGTACCACAAGGATCTGTTTTGGGGCCACTGCTGTTTGTCATTTTTATAAATGACCTGGAGGAGGGCTTGGAGGATGGATGAGTAAATTTGCAGATGATACTAAAGTCGGTGGAGTTGTGGACAGTGTGGAAGGATGTTGCAGGTTACAGAGGGACATAGATAAGCTGCAGAGCTGGGCTGAGATGTGGCAAATGGAGTTTAATGCAGAAAAGTGTGAGGTGATTAATTTTGGAAGGAGTAACAGGAATACAGAGTACTGGGCTATTGGTAAGATTCTTGGTAGTGTGGATGAGCAGAAAGATCTCGATGTCCATGTACATAGATCCCTGAAAGTTGTTACCCAGGTTGATAGGGTTGTTAAGAAGGCGTACGGTGTGTTAGCTTTTATTGGTAGAGGGATTGAGTTTCGGAGCCATGAGGTCATGTTGCAGCTGTACAAAACTCTGGCGCGGCCGCATTTGGTCGCCGCATTATAGGAAGGATGTGGAAGCATTGGAAACGGTGCAGAGGAGATTTACCAGGATGTTGCCTGGTATGGAGGGAAGATCTTATGAGGAAAGGCTGAGGGACTTAAGGCTGTTTTCGTTAGAGAGAAGGTTAAGAGGTGACTTAATTGAGGCATATAAGATGATCAGAGGATTAGGTAGGGTGGACAGTGAGAGCCTTTTTCCTCAGATGGTGATGTCCAGCACGAGGGGACATAGCTTTAAATTGAGGGGAGATAGATAGAGGACAGATGTTAGAGGTAGGTTCTTTACTCAGAGAGTAGTAAGGGCGTGGAATGCCCTGCCTGCAGCAGTAGTGGACTCGCCAACACTAAACGCATTCAAATGGTCATTGGATAGGCATATGGATGATAAGGGAATAGTGTAGATGGGCTTTAGAGTGGTTTCACAGGTCAGCACAACATTGAGGGCCGAAGGGCCTGTACTGCGCTGTAATGTTCTATGTTCTAAGGTGCTGGCGAGGCGGTTGGAAGGATGCGTACTGGAGGTGGTCTCGGAGGACCAGACAGGGTTTGTTAAGGGGTGGCTGTTGTCGAGCAACATCAGGAGGCTGTGGAATGATCCCGTTACAGGATAGAGTGTCGGAGGTTATCATATCAATGGACGAAAATTGCTTATTGTCACGAGTAGGCTTTAATGAAGTTACTGCGAAAAGCCCCTAGTCGCCACATTCCGGCGCCTGTCCGGGGAGGCTGGTACGGGAATCGAACCGTGCTGCTGGCCTGCTTTAAAAGCCAGCGATTTAGCCTGGTGAGCAGAACGGCAGTACCTGTTCAAGAGGGAGTTCAATATGGGTTTGGAGCGAGGTTTGTTTCATGGGTATGGTTGCTGTATGCAGCCCCCATGGAGATTGTGAGGACAGACGTGATGAATTTGGGATATTTTAGGCCACATAGGGGAAGGCAGGTATGTCCACTGTTCCCGTTGTTGTTCGTGTTGGCTATCGAGCCCTTGACGACAGTGCTGCGGGCGTCTAGACAGTGGAAGGGTAACGTGAGCGGAGGTAGGGAGCAGAGGATGTGATTGTATACGGATGATTTATTACATATGTTTCAAAACCACTGGAACGCACGGGGAAAATAATGAACCTTCTTGGAAATTTGGTGCAGTTTCTGGTTATAAACTATACGTGGCGAAAAGTGAGTCGTTTCTGGTGAATGACCAGGGGGAAGAATGTGAATCTGGGAGCCCCACGATTCAAGGTGGCCAGCATAAGGTTTCTGTATCTGGGTATTCGGGTGGCCCATGACTGGGACACAATGCATAAAAGGAACCTGGCCAGTCTGGTAGAGGGATCAAAGGGGATTTGAGGAGGTGGGATGCCCTGCTGCTGTCTCTGGCAGAGGGGAGGGGGTTGGCACTCCCAAACCTGTTGGATTATTATTGGGCAGCAAATGTGGAGAAGGCGAGATGATGGTGTGGGGAGAGGGTTCAGACTGGGTGCAGTTGGAGGAGGCATCTTGTGTAGGGATGAGCTCGAGGGCTCTGGCGATGGTCCCGCTCCCGTTTTCTCTGGGTAGGCACACTAGCAGTCCCATCATTGTTTCATCGCTCAAAATATGGAATCAGTTGAGGCGGCACTTTGATATAGGACGCATGTCAGTATTGGCCCCCATATGTGGGAACCACAGGCTTATACAGGAGTTGGTATGGGGACGGGATAGAGCGGATTAGGGACCTGCTCGCAGAGGGAAGGTTCGCGGGGCTAGAGGAACAGCAGGAGGACTTTGAGTTGCCAAGGGGGAGTGAATTTAGATATTTACAGGTCCGGGATTTTACATGCAAGGAGCTGCCCTCGTTCCCTAAGCTGCCAAAGCACATACTGTTTGATATGTTAACTCCGGATGATCTGGGGGAGGGACGGATTGGGGATATTTACGGGTGGTTTGTGGAGACGGAGACTGCACCAGTGGAAGGGATAAAGCAGAAATGGGGATTGAGCTTGGGTGGGGGGATCATGGAGTGAAATAATGCACCGGATCAATTCAACCTCACCCTGTGCAAGACCATGTGAGAGATAATGGGTGGGTGGGGGTTGGTGGCAATTTCTGGGGTTTTGGTTTTGGAGCTGCTGGGGGGGTGGCGGGTTGATGTCGTGGCCGGTCCGACAGCTCTGACTGTCCGGCGGCGAATCTTACTGAATTGGAGATCAGCAACGCCGCCAGAGGTCTCGCCATGGTTGGGGGATTTGTATAAATCTTTATGGTTGGAGATGATCATATTCGCTCTCAGGGGGTTGGAGGAGGGGTATTATGTAGCGCGGAGGCCTCTTCTTTCCTTAGACCCAAAGTCTCTGGAGTGGGGCTTCAACCTACAGGCATCTGATCGAGAGGTGAAAGTGCTGCCCACTGAGCTGTGGCCAACTCCAGCTTAGGTAAGGTAGACAAAGAAAAACTCTTCCCGTTAGCTGATGGTACGAGGACTGGGGGACATAGATTGAAGAGTTTTTTTTACGCAGTGCATACTTATGAGCTGGAACCCAGGGGGTGTAGTAAAGGCAGAAACAGTGATTTCAAAAAGAAATTGGGTGGGAACTTGAAGGAAGTAAACTTGCAAGGCAACGGGATCAGGGCAGGGAGTGGGACTGAACTGCTCCGCACGGAGCCAGCTTGGATTCAATGGGCCAAACGGCCTCCTCTTGTGCCGTAAATGACTTTCATGTCCTGGGGGGGCCATATCCCGTTCGCCTTGCAGTTTTCAACCCCGAGAACAGGAGGCAATAGTTAAGAGAGAAAATAAAAGCAGGAGAAGGCCATTCGGCCCTTCGAGCCTGCTCCGCCATTCATTATGATTATCAAGTCCCAATACCCTGATCCCGCTTTTCCCCCCATATCCCTTGATCCCTTCAGCCCCAAGAGCGATATCTAATTCCTTCTTGAAATTACACAGCGTTTTGGCCACTACTTTCTGTGGTAGCGAATTCCAGACATTCACCCCTCTCTGGGTGTAGAAATTTCTCTTCATCTCAGTCCTAAAAGGTTTTATCCTCAAACTGTGACCCCTAGTTCTGGACTCCCCGCCACCGGGAACATTCATTCTGAATCTACCCTGTCTAATCCTGTTAAGAATTTTGTACGTTTCTATGAGATCCCGCTCACTCTTCTGTCAATGCTTTAATGTACCATGGCAACCATGACTCCTCTGGAAGCACTCTTGACTCAGAGTTGGCAAGTCGAGGGTTCAATTCCACTTCAGAAACAGCACTGTGGGAGTGCTGCACTCTCAGAGGTGTCGTCTGTCAGATAAGATGCTGAACCGAGGTCCCATCTGCCCCCTCAGGATGTAATGGTCCCACGCATTATTCTGAAGAGCAGAAATCGCCCGCCATCTTGTTCAATATTAACTGTTTCCCTGAAATATTATCCACTCATTAGAGCTTTGGTGTTTGTGAGAGCTTGCTGTCCACAAATTGGGTGAAAATTTTCCTAAATTACAACAATGACTAAATTTCAAAAGTATGTCATTGGCTGCAGAGCACTTGAGCCTGCCCGAGGTTGTGAAACTGATCTATAAATGCATGTATGCGGCATGCAAGAATCTATATAATCTTACCATATAATAGTTGGGATCATTTTCTGGTGTAGCTTCATTATATGTTGCTGCTGTGTGAACGCGACCCCAGTTACTGGACCGTAGCTCGACCAGCTTCAGCAACATCTGCTTTACATCCCTGAGAATAAGTAAGATCAGAAAGAAATGAGTGTACAACGAGCTGCACTGGTTCCCGCTGAGAGAAGTCCTCTTAGATATCCTAAGAAGCAGCTGCATTTGATTCCATTTTAAATGTAGAATTTTACTCAAGTGCAAACACGTGCTGATTTGCAAAACTAGAGATTAATAACAGATCTCCATGATTCATGAGTTTCATTTACTCTGAATATTTCAAAATGTAGCTTTTCCAACTCTGAGGTTTGGGGATAAAATCTTCCACAGGGTGTGGGCAAGTTCCCATTGCTACCCCATTTCTCGGTTTGTTCTTACTCGTGTGTTGTGTCTTGTTCCACTGGGAAGTAAGTGTAGGACAAGGGAGAAAACCTGCCCTGGAGCATTCACCAAGCTAATGCAGCCCCAACAATTTCAACTACAGTATCATGTTCATTTTTTGATATGCAAGGACATGGTCCAGCATTGTTAAAACAACGCTCTAGATTACGGACCTGCTTTACCACCCCACGACTCACCTGCTACAGTTCGAATCTAGGACAACATTCTCAATTCGTTGAATTATTTCATCCATGTCTGACTTCCCTTGCCCCTTCCAGGCATCTTCTAACACTGATCCCGTCAGCTACAAAGAAAGATGGATGAGTTAGAGAGAACAAGCATGTGCACGCATGGGGAGAGCAAGAATGGTACCTACGGCATAAAACATTGGGTGCATCGGTCATACTGCTTATTCACACACAGGGCTAAATCGCTGGCTTTGAAAGCAGACCAAGGCAGGCCAGCAGCATGGTTCAATTCCCGTACCAGCCTCCCCGAACAGGCGCCGGAATGTAGCAACTAGGGGCTTTTCACAATAACTTCATTTGAAGCCTACTTGTGACAATAAGCGATTTTCATTTCATTACTGAACACAGGCATAACATCCTTCACTCTCCATACAGATCACATAGGAGAATTGTGCAAATGAGGCAAGCAAGGAGGAAAACAGTAAATGCATACGAGAAAATAGGAAACTTAAAATCATGACCGAGTCCACACCTTCAGTAATTTTACAGCACAGATGAGGTTATCATCCATGGGTTGCGAAAGCAGGGAATTCAGTAATTCACGAAGTCCTGTCTGCAAAATATCAGCTCGTGTCGGTGCTCCATTTGGACCCTTGACCTGTCAACCCACAGCAAAAAGAAAATTAGACCTTCAAAAACCCCTTTAAGCAATAAATTAATTGGTTCGGCCACAAGCAAATATGCTTCCAATCCAGAAGCAAGATACTGCGAATGCTGGAGATCTGAAATAAATACTGAAAGAAACTCAGCAGGTCCGGCAAGATCTGTGGAGGGACAAAGAGTCAACGTTTCACATCCAATATGACTCCAAAGTCATGACGTTCAGAAGAAGTTATATTGGACTCAGGACATCAGCTTTTGCTCTCTCCACACACACTGCCAGGCCTGCTGTGTTTTTCCAGCACTTTATTCCTATTTCATGCTCCGAATATAGTTTCAGTGCGACTCAACCAAAATTAATGCAGCCTCATCTTCAGATGGTTAAGAAACAAAGTAAACAGTCAAGATCTCAGCACTTGTCAGCTTAGCTCAGTGAGCAGTACTTGTGTCAGGGGGGCAAAAGGTTGTGGGTTCAAGGCCCACACTAGGGATGTGTACGCTGCAATGTCTTTCAGATCATAAATTCAAAGAATTGAACAGCACAGGGGGGAGGTCATTTTTGAAGGAGCTATCCAATTGGTCTCACTCGCCCCATGTCTTCCCCACAGCCCTGCCAATTTTGTCCTTTGTATCCAATTCCTTTCTGAAAGTTAAGATCGAATCAGAAGGGCAGCACGGTGGCACAGTGGTTAGCATTGCTGCCTACGGTGCTGAGGGCCCGGGTTCGAATCCCGGCTCTGGGTCACTGTCCGTATGGAGTTTGCACATTCTCCCCGTGTCTGCGTGGGTTTCACCCCCACAACCCAAAAGATGTGCAGGATAGGTGGATTGGCCACGCTAAATTGCCCCTTAATTGGAAAAAATAATTGGGTACTCTAAATTTATATTAAAAAAAAGATTGAATCAGAGACATTAAACTGAAGCCTTGTCTAGCCATTCAGGTTGGCTTCGCTATTTGAAGAGCAAAAGAATTCCCCCAGCCAACATTCACCACTCAGCCAACGCCACCAAGAAAACTGGCATTTTGCTCTAAAAATTGGCTTGCCGCGTTTTCCTACAATTCATCGTTGACTGTACTTAGTGATTCACTGGCTGTGAAAAGCTTTGAAACACCTCGGAGGAGAAAAGGGTCTTTTTTCACAACCCCACTGACCATGAGCCAGTGATCCTGTTTCTTTCTCATTCACCTGACTGGGTCTGTCCTTCCTAGGTTATACTGATGGGCACATCTAAATGTCAGACTGAAGCTCGGAGGGCCGGAATAGATCACAATGGTTCATACCTCCAAAAGAAAAAAATCCATATAAATTCCTCAACATTACAAGAAAATCGGTTGGGCTGGATTTGCTGACACAACCCAGATTATTAAGTGGCTTCTGACTTCTGCTACAAGTTAGATCGGAAGTGAATGGGAGCAATGATCTTTTTCCTGTGAATTACTTCCCAGCCAGCTTTACACAAGTACCGAACAAATGAGGGTGGGGGAAAGGCCAGTTTAAAACACTTGAGCACGCTGTTCCCGACCGCTCACCTCCAGGTTGAGGTATAGCTCGCCCAGGAACAGCACAAATGAGTGGAACTTCTTCCTGGTTTTCTCATCGCCTTTCACAGCCTCGTCTCTCTTTGCATATTCCGTCTGACACCTAAGGATAAAAGGACAGAGCAGTAGCATTCAAAGATGCAAGTGTAGCTGCCTGCTTTCTGGAGCCAGAGTGTCAAACCCACAGGAGCCAGAGTGTCAAACCCACAGGGGCCAGCTGTAGCTCAGTAGCAGCACTCTCTCTCGCTTCTGAATCAGAAGGGATTGGATTCGGGCCCCACTCCAGGGATTTGAGCACATAATTTAGACTGGCACTCGAGTGCACGGCTGAGGGAGTGCTGCACTGCTGGAGGCGCCAGCTTTCGGATTAGTCACGAAACAGAGGCTGCCTGCTCTTGTAGGTGGACATAAAATATCTTATGACTTTTCGAAAAAGTGCAGGGGAGTTTCCCTCAGTACTCTGACCTATATTTAACCCTGGATCAACATATTTTTAAAAAGCTGCTCATCACACTGCTGTCTGTGGGAGCTTGCTGTGTACAAATTGGCTGCCACATATCCTATGTTACAACAGTGACAAAGTTACTTAAAGTACTTCATCAACTACAAAGTACTTTGAGATGTCCCGAGGTCCTGAAAGGTGTTACAGAAACGTAGATCTTTCTTCTAGCTGCACACTAACATGCTGTCATGCACAACCTATCTCATAGCTCCCTGTTATTGCAGGGGAAATTAACACATTCTGAAGCAGAATATCAGACAACATAGATGATAAATTAACTTTGCGGCAAAGGCATGACGCAGCACCTACCTTTGTAACAACAGTTGCCGGAAGTTGCTGTTTCTGGGGTTGATAGTTAGATTCTGGGACAGGTAGTTACACAGTCGAGCCCCTGTGTATGTGAAGTTGGGCACCGTGGTCGCCTAAAGGATGGAAAACAAAGCAGACTGAACCAAATTCTCGACAGAGAGGTGGCCTCAGATTGCGATCAATACAGCTACATTTAATAGAAAACCTGGAAATACTCAGCTGGACAGACAGCTGTCTGTGGAGGGAGAAACTACAGCTAATGTTTCAGGTCTGTGACATTTCATCAGGACTGGGAAACGGTAAGAGATGTAAAGATTTAAACAAGTACAGAGGTAGGGAAAGGTGGGGGAGAAGAAAGAGGGGATGTTTATGAATACAGTGGAAGGCAGGAAATATCCAGTGTCTCGTAAATCACCCCATGACTCCTTAAAGTAATAAAATCATAGAATTTACAGTGCAGAAGGCGGCCATTTGGCCCATCAAGCCTGCACCGGCTCTTGAAATGAAATAAAAATCGCTTACTGTCACGAGTAGGCTTCAATGAAGTTACTGTGAAAAGCCCTAGTCGCCACATTCCGGCGCCTGTTCGGGGAGGCTGTTACGGGAATCGAACCGTGCTGCTGGCCTGCCTTGGTCTGCTTTTAGCCAGCGATTTAGCCCAGTGTGCTAAACAGCCCTTGGAAGGAGCACCCCACCCAAGCCCACACCTCCACCCTATCTCCGTAACCCAGCAACCCCATCTAACCTAAGGGCAATTTAGCATGGCCAATCCATCTAACTTGCACATCTTTGTGAAAAGCCCCTAGTCGCCACATTCCGACACCTGTTCGGGTAAGCCGGTACGGAATTGAACCTGCGCTGCTGGCCTTGTTTTGCATTACAAACCAGCTGTCTAGCCCACTGAGCTAATCTTGGAGGATGGTCTGCCCACCATCTGCAAGGCACAAGTCAGGAATGTGATGGAATACATCATCCTGACTTGGAACTATATCGCCGTCCCTTCACTGCTGCTGGATCAAAAGCCTGGAACTCCCTCCCAAGAAAGCAACCTACCTCCATCTTCGCTAGGACAATTGGGGATTGGCAGAAAAGGCAAGCCTAGCCAATGACATGCACGTCCCATGAAAGAATAAGAACAGGACTTTAATGGTCAGAAGAGGGAGAAGTTGAGGCAAATAACTCATTATAGTGGTTATCACTGTTGCTTCACAACACCAGAGACCCGGGTTCGATTCCCGCTTGGGTCACTGTCTGTGCGGAGTCTGCACGTTTTCCCCGTGTCTGCGTGGGTTTCCTACGGGTGCTCTGGTTTCCTCCCACAAGTCCCGAAAGACGTGCTGTTAGGTAATTTGGACATACTGAATTCTCCCTCTGTGTACCCAAACAGGCGCCGGATGTGCCGACTAGGGGATTTTCACAGTAACTTTATTGCAGTGTTAATGTAAACCTACTTCTGACAATAATAAAGATTGTTATAACATTGGTTAATTTAAGGGCTCGCTGAATAAGGGCTCGCTGGACAAATGCAAGAGGCAGAAGCTTTAGAAGGAAATGCTGATATAGGGTTAGATGAAAGGGGGTTGGAGGAGGCCTGCTTGGTGTATAAAGTGGTTGGTTTGAATGGACTGTTCCTGTGCCACAAATTGGAAGGAAGGTGGGAGTCACAGGACAATGGCAGCTGGAGTGAAGGGAAATTAATTTTAGAAGGAGCTGGAGGGTTAAGATTGATTGCACTCTATGCACCAACTTCTCCTGCCTCGTGATACTTTGGACAGTGGGAGGAAACCGGAGCACCCGGAGTAAACCCATGCAGACTCGAAACAGACAGTGTCCCAGCGGCGAATCGAACCTGGGACCCTGGCGTTGTGAAGCCACAGTGCTAGCCACTTGTGCTACCATGCTGCCCTAAAAATGCCTTTGGAATTGACTAATTAAAAAAAAAGAGACCTTGGCTTTAATAATAGGTGAATCGCGTATAACATTGTGTTAAATATTTATGAAGCACTGGTTGGGCCTCAGCACAGATCCAATTCTGGGTACCACATTTTAGAGAGAATATCAAGGCCTTGAGGGAGAGCGCAGAGGAGATTTACTGTCCCCGCACGAGAGATGGGAGATTTCATTTACATGGAGAGACTGAAGAAGTTGAGATTGTTCTCGTTGCGGCAAAGGCGGTTAAGAGTGGATTTAAAAGCAGTGAACACAATTATGAATGGTTTTGACGAAGTAAATAAAGAGAAACCTTTAGCAGCGATGAACAGAAGACAGATTTACATAGGAATTAGCAGACGTAGGTAATTCAGCCATACACATACATTTTCAGGAAATGGGCAAGGGAAGAGCTGTGAATAGAACTGAAAACTGGAAGCATCACTGTCGAGGTTCGACCAGTGAAGCAGTTGATTTCTCGGGTGAGCACCTGCCCCCAAGGAATCCCTGCAGTTATATCCTGAAACTGTGATGAAGGGGCTCCAACAATAACCACATCGTCCGGTACCTGGGAGTACAGTGGTGAGGGATTGGGGGTGGCTTTGGAAGCTGAAGTATAGGAGTTTGGTGGGGAAGGTCAAAGTGGACCTGAAGAGGTGGGATAGTCTCCCATTGTGGCTGGCAGGCAGAGTCCAATGGGTTTAAAATGAATGCCTTGCCGAGAATCCTATTTTTATTCCAGTGCCTCCGGGTGTTTCTGCTCACCATTTTTTTTGAGAGGCAGAGCAGTTTATTACTGGGTTTATTTGGGCAAGCAAGGTCCCGAGGGTTTCGGGGGGGGGGGGGGGGGGGTTGGCTTCAGATGGAGAGACAGGCGGGGGACCTAGCATTGCCAAATTTATGTTATTGGCCAGCTAACGCGGAAATGGTGCTGGGGTGGTATGGGGATCCGGGGGACATTCTGGGTCAAGATAGAATTGGAATCAGTTAGGAAGACAAGTCTGGTGGCATTGGTAACAGAGCCACTTCCGGTGGCACCAGCGAAGGACTCACCAAATTCAGCTAAAAATCTGGCTGATGGCTGGCTCCCATTTGTGCCAATTATCTATTCGAGCCGGCAGTTGGATGCCGTATTTGGTGCATGGGAGGAGGTGGGGGATTTATTTTTGGAGGGATGGTTTGCCAGCTTGGAGGAGTTAAAGAAGTCTGGGCTTGCGGACATGGGCGGGTTAACGTATCTCCAGGTGCGGAGCTGGATTAAGAGGTTCTTTCCAGCTTTCCCGGTGGTACATCTACCTTTTGGAGCGGATTCTATCCTGCTCAGGGTCGATGCAGGGGAGTGCACCAGTGAATAGCAGGGGAGGAGTTGAATTTGGTGGAAGGAGTGAAGGCAAAATGGGTGGAGGAGTTGGGGCCGAATAGGGAAGTATAGGTGTGGAATGAGACACTGAAGAAGTTGAATGCGCCATTGTCTTGCACATTCATTAGTATACCATTAGTATTCAGGTGGTATTTCGGGCATGCCTCACTAAAGCGAGGGTGAACCGTTTTTTGAAGGGATGGAGGACAGGTGCGAGCACTGCTCGATGGAGCCTGTGCACCACACACACACGTCCTGGTCGTGCCCCTAGCTGGTGGGATTCTGGAGATCCTTTTTTAAGGATCCTGTCGGCGATCCTGAGTGTGATGTTGGAACCCTGCCCACTGGCAGGTGATTTTTAGGGTTTCCGATATGGTGGAACTGTGGACCGGGGCTGGGGCGGATGCCTTGGCCCTCACTTTGTTGGTGGCACGGAATTAGATCCTGTTGGGTTGAAGGTTGGTGACACTGCCAAGTGCTTTGGCGTGGCTCGGAGGCTTGGAGTTTTTCACCTCGAGAAGGTCAAATACTCCATGAGTGGGTCATTAAGGGGTTCTATCGAAGATGGTGGCTGTTTATATTGGTCACTATAAGCTGTTGGGGATGGGACGGCGGTGTTTGCCTGGTTTTGGAGAGGGTAGATCTGTGGATTTGGGGCGTTAGTTGTTTTTGTTAAAAAACTGTTATGTCTTTTGTAATTTCTGTATAAAAATTTAAAAACTTAAAATTAATTCCCCAAAAAACACAACCATCTTCCCAAACGCCAATGGCTTCAGAAATCACAGAAATTTCACAAACGTAGCCTCATAGCGGCACTTATGCACAGAAAATCGACACACTGTAACATCCACAATATTTCATACACTTTACCTTCTTACCCCATTCGCCCCCAGCTAAATGTCATTCACACAAACACATACTGGCAAATCTCACCTGCTGGTAGATTATTTCCACCACTTCTTGCAGTGCTTCATCAGTGTTGACCCAGCCATTCATCATCTCCGTGAATTGCACAATCTCCAGCTCAAAGCTACCAGGGTGAGAGGTCAGGAGACTCAAAAAATCGTGAAGATAATCAGCCAATGTGAGGTCAGCGGGGATTTCAAAATCCACAAGTGCCTCGTCTGGCACAGCTTTCTGTGAAGAGATCAAGGGGAGAGAGTGCATGTAAGACAACGCAGAGTGAGGGGATGGGGGTCAGACGGTGAAAGGCTGAGAAACTTGGGATACAGTTTTCTGAGGAAATCATAAGAATATAAAAGGGTCCTTCTGCTTAGTTTTCTTTTAGTCAGTGAAAGCAGTTGGGTGTGGAGGTTCTCTCCCCAATTGTAAACAGGAACTGGTCATCTGGCAAAACACCAAAGATGTGGGGTTGTGCGTCTGCTGTTGAACGTGGGGTTGCCATACAAATGTAAGCAGGGTGAAGGCACTCCAGAGTCTCTGCATTGCACAGCGGAGCCAAGTGTGCCTCAAGAAGCCAGGGCTGGAAGGCAGCAAAGCACAGGGTCAATCACAAAACAGAAAGTAGGGAACTCGAAAAAGTGAACAAGAACCTTTTTTATTTTCAACCAGAAACTCATCAGATGGAATTTAGAAAAATTATTACGGTAATAGGAGTCAGTATGACACCATAGAAAGGGGAAGCACCGTGACAGAAGAGGAAGACCCAGAGGGAGAGTCCTGAGACAGAAAGGACGGACCCAAAAAGGGGACCATTGGTAGAAACGATTGGGAGAGGAGTAAAGGAAGAGGCTCCAGGTTGCAGAATAGATGGTGTGCTGGGTCTGTACAGGTCAAGCTCAAAGAAGTTCGAGGGAGCAGAAAGGGCAGATGATTCAGCGTTGCGTGCCATTTTGCCAAAGATCACTCTGTTTCAGTGATACTGATTGAGGGGCTGGCTACAGAGTAAAACTCCATCTGAGTGAGGTGGTGACCTTGTGGTAATCACAGACCCACTGGACAATCAATACATAGGCCCTGGTTTGATGCTCTGGGGACACGGGGTACAAATCCCACTACAGCAGCTGGTGGAATTTAATATTCAATTCATTTAACAAAATCTGCAATTGACAGCTAGTCTCAGTAATGATGTCCACTCAACTACCATTAGTTGCCATAAAAACCCATCTGGGTCATTAATGTCCTTGATGTGGCCTACATGTGACTCCAGACCAACAGAAGTGTTGACTTTTAACTACCCTCTGAAGTGCATCAGCATGCCACTCAGTTCATGGGCAATTAGGGATGGGCAATAAATCCTGCATTTGCCAGTGCACACCCACATCGTGTTAAATTATTTTTAAAAAAGGGGTCCCGGGCTTCCCGTGGCCGCTATGGAGTGAGTGGTCACGCGTTTGGTGGCTCCCGCTCCAGGTGCAATCTCTTGGGCCTTTCCCACTAGATTTAGGGGTGTTTGCTGGTGCGAGCACTGAGGAATTGAAGGACTCCATCGTTGGGGCCGGTTTATGACAAGGAGTGTAACAAGAGGCAGCAGCTTGCGCAAACATATATTTGAAGCGCGACACAGGAAAAGATGGCAGAGGGTCGTGGCCCGTCCCGTGGTCTACCGAGCAGCTTGTGGACCTTTTGAATACAACGTTCCAGCAGCAGAGGCAGGAGGCCTCCGGTGACCTGGCAACAGTGGTGGAACCACTAAGGGACTAAGGGCGTCTCTCTCTCTCTCTCTCTCTCTCGAGTGGAGCAGAGGCTGGAGGTGCAGGGTTCGGCAGAAGGGAACACAGACTGCAAAATATGTGGCGAGTATGTTGGAGAAGTTGGTGGAGGCGGGAGTGAAGTAGGGAGGTCAACCTATTGGGGGGGGTTGGGTTTTCTTTGTCTTTGTTTTGGGGGAGGGGGGGGGGAAGAGAGATGAGGTGGGGGTTGGTGGAGGGCATTCGGAGGGTGAACCCAGAGGTATCTGGTGATGCCGGAGGAGACATTACTGAAGGAGAGGCAGAGTTTAGGCTGGTGTCCACTGGTAAGGCAATGGGGCAATTGCACAGAGTTAGAGGGGCGGTTTGAGAGTATGGGGAGAAAGTGAGTAGGATGCTTGCATATCAGTTGAGGAAGCAGGCGGTGGCACGAGAGATGGGAAGCTTGAGGGACGAGATGGGCACAGTGGCATCGGAGCTGGAAGGGGGAATTGGGTTTTTGAGGCCTTTTCTCAGAGGTTGTATATCTCAGAGCCTCCAATAGGGAATGAAAGAATGAGGCGGTTTTTGGATGTGTTGGGAGTTGCCGAGGGTGGAGGAGGCGAAGTTGCAGGGACTGGGGGCCCCGATTGGGCCGAGGGAGGTGACGGACTGCGTGGGGACAATGGAGGTGGGCAAGACCCCTGGCCAGATGGGTGCCCAGTCAAGTTTTATACTAAGCTTGGGATGCAGCTGGGGCCCAGCTAGTTGGGACGTATAATGAGTTGAGTGCGAGGGGAGAGCTCCCCTCCCCACGCTGTCGCAGACGCGGAGCAGTGTGGATCGTACTGCCTGATCTCGCGGATTAAAGTTGTTGCCGAAGGCACTGGGTGGAGGATTGCATGTCGGGGGCTGATAAGAGAGGACCAGACAGGGTTTGTGAAGCTGTCGGTGAATATACGGAGGCTGCTTTATGTTATTATGATGCCCTCCGAGGGCCGAGAAGTCGAAGTGGTGGTGACAATGGATGTGGAGAAGGTGTTCGATCGGTTTGAATGGACGTATCTGTTTAAGGTGTTGGGTCGGTTTGGGTTTGGGCAGGGGTTTGTGCATTGGATTAGGCTACTGTATAAGGCACCTAAAGTGAGTGGTCGGACGAACAAGGTCAGCTCAAATTACTTTGGGTAGCACCGGGGCCTGCTCTCCCGCTGCTCTTTGCCCTCGAAATAGCGCCATTGGCAATGGCGTTTAGGGGATTGAGGGGGTGCAGGGGAGTTGGGGAGCACAGAGTTTCTTTGCATGCGGGTGACGTCCTATTGTGTGTTTTGAACCCGGTGGGAGCTTCGATAGGATCACGGGGATTCTGGGTGAGGTTGGCTGTTTTTCGGGGAACAAGCTAAATATGGGGAAAAGCGAGGTGTTCTCAACTAATGCACGGGAGACGAGGGTGGGGGTATTGCCATTTTGGTTGTGGGGGCGAGTTTTCGGCATCTTGGGATACAGGTGGCATGGAGTTGGGCCCAGTTGCACAAGCTGAAATAGGCGTGGCTGGTGGAGGGAATGAAGGCAGATTTCCAGAGGTAGGATGTGCTGCCATCGTCTTTGGCGAGGCGGTTGCAGACGATGAAGATATCGAAGTTTTTGCCTGTATGTCAGAATTTCCCGATTTCTGTTCCCAAGTCCTTTTTTAGGAAGGTGAATGGGATGATTTTGAGGTTTGTGTGGGCTATGGAAGGCTCTGCAGGTGAGGAAGGTGTTTTTGGAGAGGGACCGAATGTTGGGGGATGAAGCAGTGCTGAGCTTGCTGAATTACTACTGGGCAGCAAACACTGCAGTGGTTAGGAACTGGGCAGCGGAGAAGCGGTCGGATTGGGGGCGGAGGAAGGTGGCCTTGTGTAAAGGGGCCAGTTTGAGGGCACTGTTGTTGTTCCCAAGAAGCTCTGCAGAGGGCGACTGTGTCCTCGTTGTGTACCAGGCGAAGTCGTATCCAATTTAAGGTGGTGCAAAGAGCCAACATGACGGTGTCTCGGATGAGTCGGCTCTTCTTGGTGTGGAGGATATATGTGCGGGGAAGGGGGCCAGCGAACCACGTAGATATGTTTTGGGTGTATCCGAGTTTTGGGAGGTTTTGGAAGGGGTTTTCGGATGTAACGTCAAAGATTTTGGGGTAGTGATAGCTCTGAGTCCTGGTCTTTGTCTCCCCAATGGCCCGGGGACAGATTTTGCTGTGTTGGTGGGACTCGGAGCCACTGGGGACAGGGGTACGGGCGAGGGATTTGGCAGAGGTCCTGCATTTGGAAGAAATTAAGTTTGCCATGTGAGGGGTGGAGGAGGAGTTCACCTTGAGGTACAAGCTGCTTATCTACTACTTTAAGGAGTATTGAGTCATAGTGGGGGATGGGGTTATTTTATTTTTTGTTTAGGCTTAGAACAGAGAGAGCGAGGGGGGGAGGGAGTGGGAAAAGGATGTCGGGGTTGCAGCAAGATGAGGGAGGGCTATTGTTGTGGGGGACATGGGGTGGGGTGGGGGTGGGGGGTTTATTACCTGTTTCCGCGGTTGGCTTTTGTATTTTTGTGATTATGTGTATGTTTAAAATGCCTTCGATTAAATGTTTTTCAACAAAAAAAGGTGTCCCCATCAAACACCCCCAGGACAGGTACAGCACGGGGTTAGATACAGAGTAAAGCTCCCTCTACACTGTCCCCATCAAACACTCCCAGGGCAGGTACAGCACAGGGTTAGATACAGAGTAAAGCTCCCTCTACACTGTCCCCATCAAACACTCCCAGGACAGATACAGCACAGGGTTAGATACAGAGTAAAGCTCCCTCTACACTGTCCCCATCAAACACTCCCAGGACAGGTACAGCACGGGGTTAGATACAAATTAAAGCTCCCTCTGCACTGTCCCCATCAAACACTCCCAGGACAGGTACAGCACAGAGTTAGATACAAATTAAAGCTCCCTCTGCACTGTCCCCATCAAACACTGCCAGGACAGGTACAGCACGGGGTTAGATACAGAGTAAAGCTCCCTCTACACTGTCCCCATCAAACACTCCCAGGACAGGTACAGCACGGGGTTAGATACAGAGTAAAGCTCCCTCTACACTGTCCCCATCAAACACTCCCAGGACAGGGACAGCACAGGGTTAGATACAGAGTAAAGCTCCCTCTACACTATCCCCATCAAACACTCCCAGGACAGGTACAGCACGGGGTTAGATGTAAGATATGTTTCAGAACTTATTTTACAATGGAACTTCACAGCAATCAGACTGGACATAATTTAACACAGATCAGATCACAAGAGCGGCACTGGTGACTCACAGCATTAGGGACCCGGGTTTGGGAGACTGTTCGCTGTTTGCACTTTCTCCCCGTGCCTGCGTGGGTTTCCCCAGGGTGGTCCGGTTTCATCCCACAGTCCAATGATGTGAAGGTCGGGTGGGTCGGCCATGCTAGAATTGCCCATTAGTGCCCCAAGTGTCGGTTGAGTGGGGTTACAGGGCTAGGGAAAGAGAATGGGCCTAGGTGGGTTGCTCTTTCAGAGGGTCAGTGCAGACTCGATGGGACGAAATGGCCTTCTTCTGCACTGTCGGGATTCTACGGTTCGAAAAAATCCAAGGCCTTGGCAAATTCTTCATCATCACTTTTGATATTTGAATATAACAAACACAATGAATGGGAAAGGTGAGCCAAATTAGCCTCCGGCTGTGCTATCTGATTCGATGGCCCTGTTGCCTGGATCACGGTCCTGCTGGGAAAGGTCAAGTCATTGCAACCACAGGACCAGAGACCTTGGCCGTCCGTGTCAGGTGAACCAATGAATTGAAGCAGCACTCCAGCCTGATACCAACCAGAACAAGTTAGAAACATCTGAACAATATTTAACCTTTTTGTGCTTTCAGCAGGTGAACAGGCTGCAAAACCGTACCTTATCTTCATACTCACCGCCACAAAGCCTGGTGGGTAGAACTCTGGTGCACTGGCTGATAGTTTTGATTGGATGGTGAATACTTCCATCCTCTGTGGCTTAACCATGGCAGTGTTTGTGCTGTGTGACAGATACTGGTCATGTGGTCCCAATGCCGTTTGCCCTCGGCTGATGCTATCTGTAAAATTACAAAATGAAAAATTGAACTCGATTTTTTTCTGCTTTGAGTTCTTTCCGCCAGCTCCAGCACCCCAAAAATAATTCTCCACTAAATTTCTCATTTACACTCACTGAACCCTGATATAGCACGGGGTTAGATACAGAGTAAAGCACCTTCTACACTGTCCCCATCAAACACTCCCAGGACAGGTACAGCACGGGGTTAGATACAGAGTAAAGCATCTTCTACACTGTCCCCATCAAACACTCCCAAGACAGGTACAGCACAGGGTTAGATACAGAGTAAAGCTCCCTCTACACTGTCCCCATCAAACACTCCCAGGACAGGTACAGCACGGGGTTAGATACTGAGTAAAGCTCCCTCTCTACACTGTCCCCATCAAACACTCCCAGGACAGGTACCGCACAGGATTAGATACAGCGTAAAGCTCCCTCTATACTGTCCGCATCAAATACTCCCGGGACAGGTACAGCACAAGGTTAGATACAGAGTAAAGCACCTTCTACACCGTACCCATCAAACACTCCCAAGACAGGTAGAGCACGGGGTTAGATACAGAGTGAAGCTCTCTCTACACTGTCCCCATCAAACACTCCCAGGACAGGTACAGCACAGAGAGGTCTGTGAGCACAGAGTACAGCTGGAAAGCAAGAGTAATCGTGTTCAGTCACAAATATCTGAACTTGCTATCAGATCCTGGTGTACTGAATCAGGATTTACCCAACAAAAATCTGCATTTTAATAGTGACTTTAACATAATAAAATGACCCACGTGCTTCATTGGAGCATGATATAACAGAATTCAACACAGCCATCCTAATAAGGAGACAGGAAAGCTGATGAAGGATCCTTCGAACCCCAGACAATGAGGGGGAGAATTGCAATCAGGGCTAAATGAATGAGCTGGACGGTGAGAAAGACTTCCAACCTAAATGTTAAATAATCCATGAGCATTTCAGCCACACTTGTACAACACCTGGTAACGTCAGTGGTAATTAAACTCCTCACATGGAGCATTTTCAACAAGACGACAGCTGTGTGACAGGTGCATTCAAGCATCTGATTCTCCCCTGTTTAGGCTTCACAACCAATGAGTAAAGATTCTGACTAACAGGAATTGTCATTGTTTTTTTCATTCAATTAAAGGATGTGGGTGTCGCTGGTTAGGCCAGCATTTATTGCCCATTCCTAATTGCCCTTCAGAAGGTGGTGATGAGTTGACTTCTTGAACCGCTGCCGTCCCTGAGGTGTAGGTATACCTTCTGTGCTGTTAGGGAGGGTGTTTGAGGATGTTGCCCAAGCGACAGTGAAGGAACAGTGATATATTTCCCAGTCACGGTGGTAAGTGACTTGGAGGGGAACCTCCAGGTGGAGGGGTTCCCAGGTATCTGCTGCTCTTGACCTTCTAGATGGTAATGATCGTGGGTTTGGAAGGTGCTGCCTAATGAACCTTGGTGAGTTACTGCAGTTCATCTTGTAGATGGTACACACGGCTGCCACTGTTCATCATGGTGTAGGGATTGTTTGTGGAAAGGGTAGCAATCAAGTGGGCTTTGCCCTGAATGGTATAGAGCTTGCGTGTTGTTGGAGCTGCACTCACCCAGACAAGTGGAGAGTATTTCATTAGATATTGATTTATTATCGTGTACTTTTCACGTGTACTGAGGTACAGTGAAAAGTATTGTTTTGCGTACTGTCCAGACTGATCGTTCCATACATGAAAAATATAGGACATACCATAAATACACAATGTAAATACATAGGCCTTGACATCGGGTGAAGCATATTGTGTGCAGTACTACTCTAGAAAAAATTTGCAAAGAGATCAGTTCAGTCCATAAGAGGGCCATTCAGAAATCTGGTAACAGCGGGGAAGAAGCTGTTTTTGAATCTGTTGGTGCATGTTTTCAGACTTTTATATCTTCTACCCGATGGAAGGGGTGAAAGAGAGAATAATGTGGGTGGGAGGGGTCTTTGATTTTGCTGCACGCTTTCCCAAGGCAGCGGGAGGTGTAGATGGAGTCAATGGATGGGAGGCAGGTTTGCGTGTTGGGTTCACGATTCTCTGTAGTTTCTTACGGCCTTGGACCGAGCAGTTGCCATACCAGGCTGTGATGCAGCCAGATAGAATGCTTTCCATGGTTTATCTATACAAATTGGTAAGAGTCAATGAGGACATGCCAAATTTCCTTAGTTTCCTGAGTAAGTATAGGCACTGTTATGTTTTCATGAGAAGAGCGTTGAGGTGGTTATCCAGGACAGGAGCACATAGTGGGTACACCTAGGAATTTGAAGCTGTCAACCATCTCCACCTCGGCACCATTGATGCAGACAGGGGTATGTACCATACTTTACTTCCTGAAGTCAATGACCAGCTCTTTAGTTTTGCTGATGTTGAGGGAGATTGTTGTCATTGCGCCATGAAAATGAAAATCGCTTATTGTCATGAGTAGGCTTCAATGAAGTTACTGTGAAAAGCCCCTAGTCGCCACATTCCGGCGCCTGTCTGGGGAGGCTGCCACTGAGTTCTCTATATCTCCCTCCTGTACTCTGACTCTTCGTTGTTCGAGATCCGACCCACTACGGTCGTGTCGACAGCCAACATGTAGATGGAGTTGGAGCCAAATTTTGTCAATCTTGTGTGTACAGGGAGCATAGTAGGGGGGTAAGTATACAGCCTTGCAGAGCCCCGGTATTGATTACTATCGTGTAAGAGGAGTTGTTGTTTATCCTTACTGATTGTGGTCTATGGGTCAGGAAGTTGAGGATCCAGTTGCAGAGGGAGGAGCCAAGTCTTAGGTTTTGGAGCTCTGATATGAGTTTGGCTGGGGTTATGGTGTTGAAAGCGGAGCTGCAGTCAATGAATAAGAGTCTAATGTAGGAGTTCTTGTTGTCGGGATGCTCCAGGGATGAGTGTAGGGCCAGAGAGATGGCATCTGCTGTGGACCGGTTGTGGAGGTATGCAAATTGCAGTGGCACAAGGCATTCTGGGAGTATGGAATTGACGAGTCTCATGATCAACCTCAAAGCCCTTCATTACGATCGATGTCAAGGCCTCCGGACGGTAGTCATTGAGGCATATTGCTTGGTTCTTCTTCGGCACCGGTATGATGGTGGTCTTCTTGAAACAGGTGGCGACCTCGGAACGGAAGAGGGAGAGGTTGAAGATGTCCGCGAACACACCCGCCAGTTTGTCCACGCAGGGTCGGAGTGCATGACCAGGGACCCCATCAGGACCCGTTGCTTTCCATGGGTTCACTTTCAAGAAGGCTGATCTGACTTCTGAGGCTGTGACAGTAGGTATGGGTGTGTCCGAGGCTGTTGGGGCAATTGGAAACGGTTTGATGGCCGCCTACTGGCTCACCAGCTGAGAAAGCAGGCAGCCATGAGGGAAATAGCGCAGATAAGAATCAACGGAGGCAGACTGGTAACCGAGCCAAAAGAGGTCAACCGGGCATTTGGGATCTTCTACCAAAGGCTGTACACTTCCGAGCCCCCCGATGGGGACGCAGGGATGAAACAGTTCCTCAATAGACTAGATATGCCAGTTGTGGGGGAGGACTGGCAGGGGGCACTGGAAGCACCAATAGATCTGGGAGAAATCATGGAGAGCATCAGCTCCACGCAGGTGGGGCAGACACCGGGACCCGACGGGTTCCCGGCAGACTTCTATAAAAAAAAGTACACACAAGCCCTGGCCCCACATCTAAGGGACATGAACGCAGATTCGCTGTCTCCTATGCGAATACAGACCACGATGTCGCTGATACCCAAAAAAGACAAAGAACCGACAGAATGCAGATCAGACAGACCTATTTTGCTGCTCAATGTAGAGGCGTGAAACTCCTGTCCAAGAGACTGAAGAACTATATAACAGACGTGGACACAGAGGAGAGACCAGTCAGGCTTTGTCAAGGGTAGGCAGCTTACTGTGGACATCAGGCGGCCGTTGAATGTGATAATGAGCACACACACACACACCCCCCCCCCCCACCCCCAACCCAAACATCTCCTTGGACACAGAAACGGTCTTCGACAGAGTCGAGTGGAAATCCCTCTTTAAAATACTGGAGCGGTTTGGGCAACCAGGGTTCACCTCCTGTACAACTCCTCCAAGGCAAGCTTTCGAACCAACACCACCAGCTCTGAATACTTCCAGCTGCACAGAGGCACACGGCAGAGATGCTCATTGCCCCCGCTCAGGTTTGCCCTGGCAATTGAGCCTCTGGCGATCACACTGCAAGATGCAAAAAGCTGGAAGGGTATCCAAAGGGGAGGCAGAGAGCACAGAGTCTCACTCTATGTGATGACCTGCTCCTCTATGTCTCAGAACCATAGGAAGGCTTGAGAACAATCATGGAGCTCCTGGAAGAGTTCAGAACCTTCTTGGTCCCGTACCAGCCTCCCTGAACAGGCGCCGGAATATGGCGACTAGGGGTTTTTCACAGTAACTTAATTTGACGCCTACATGTGACAATAAGCGATTTTCATTTCATTTTTTTTCCCGTTATAAACTTAACCTGGGCATTCCTGGTGAACCTAAATGGGGGAGGGACAGAGCTGGAGGGGCTCCCGTTCAAACTAGCCCAAAACAAAGTCTGATACCTGGGGACCCAGATAGCCCGGAACTGGAAACAGATCCACAAGTGGAATCTAACCAACCTAGTGGAGGAAGTCAAAAAGGACCGACAGAGATGGGACACACTCCAGTTCTCCCTGGCGGGGAGAGTGCAGACGATCAAAACGAACATACTGCCCAGGATTACGAGGAGAGGTTGAGTAGACTGGGACTGTACTCGTTGGAATTTAGAAGGATGAGGAGGGATCTTTTAGAAACATATAAAATTATGAAGGGAATAGATAGGATAGATGCGGGCAAGTTGTTTCCACTGGCGGGTGAAAGCAGAACTAGGGGGCATAGCCTCAAAATAAGGGGAAGTAGATTTAGGACCGAGTTTAGGAGGAACTTCGTCACCCAAAGGGTTGTGAATCTATAGAATTCCTTGCCCAGTGACGCAGTTGAGGCTCCTTCATCAAATGTTTTTAAGATAAAGATAGATAGTTTTTTGAAGAATAAAGGGATTAAGGGTTATGGTGTTTGGGCCGGAAAGTGGAACCGAGTCCACAAAAGATCAGCCATGATATCATTGAATGGCGGAGCAGGTTCGAGGGGCCAAATGGCCTTCTCCTGCTCCTAATTCTTATGTTTCTCTTCCTGTTCAGATCCATACTGATCTTCGTCCCCAAGGCCTTCTTCCATAACAGAGACAAAATGATCATGGCGTTTGTGTGGTGGGGGGTAAGAATCCAAGAATCCCCTAATCATCACTGCAAAGAAGAAAACAGCAACGGCAGAGTGAGGCATGGATACACGAACCTACCATGGAATGGGTGAGGATGGAGGAATCTTCCTGCAAGGGATCGACCCTCCGGGCCCTCGCTACAGCAGCTCTCCCATATTCCACCCCCCTGCCCGACGAAACACAAATCCTGCACAGTGGTGGTAGCTGCACAAAGGACATGGAACCAGATGAGGCAACATTTCAGTTTGACTGAGATGTCCCCCATGGCCCCCATCCGCAGATACCATATATTCCCACGAGCCATGCGCATTTTCAAAAAATGGAGACAGAAAGGTGGGACGCTAACAGTTAGGGACCTATACGTGGGAGACAGACTAGCGACACTGAGCGAACTGATGGAGGACCTGGAACTACCAACAGGACAGAAACTTAGGCACCTTCAGATGAAGCACGTACTCAGCAAGGTCACGATAGGATACCCCAGGGCCCCTGAGAGCACACTACTAGTTGACCTGATAAACACGGACAGTAAGGAAGAGGGGAACTGTGGGAAAATCTACGGACAGCTACTGGACAGGGCGAGACTACCACTGGACGAAGCCAGACAAAAATGGGGGGGAACGGACTGGGCTGGGGACTCGAGCGAAGCACTGAGCAGGGCCAACTCCATCTCCTCCTGTGCAAGGCTCAGCCTCATGCAGTTTAAAGTGGGTCACAGAGCGCACCTGACCAGAACCCGAATGAGCAGGTTCTTCCTGGAGGTGGAGGGCAAATGTGAACGGTGCCAGGGAGGCCCAGCTAACCACACAAACATGTTCTGGGCTTGCCTCAGACCTGTAGGGTTCTGGAAAGCCTTCTCCAAGGCAATGTCCAAGGTTGTGGGGATGAGGGTGAAGCCGTGCCCGATAGTAGCAATCTTCGGGGTATCGGAGCAGCCAGAACTACACATGGGGAAGAGGGCCGACGCCCTCGCTTTCGCTTCCCTAATCACACGCTGGCTGGCGATCAGCAGCACCACCCACAGCTGCAGGCTGGCTGGCAGACATGGCGGAATTTCTCCATCTGTAGAAGATCAAATACAACATCCGAGGGTCGGAAGACGGCTTCCTCAAAGCATTGGGCAGTTCGTCGGCCTGCTCCAAGACCTGTTTGAGGCCAACAGCGACAGAGGAAAGAGTGAGAGACTCACTCACGATGTTGTGCCGAACATAATCATAGAATTTTGGACACTAAGGGCAATTTATCATGGCCAATCCACCCAAGCTGAACATCTTTGGACTGTGGGAGGAAACCGGAGTACCCGGAGGAAACCCACGCACACACGGGGAGGATGTGCAGACTCCACACAGACAGTGACCCAAGTCAAAATCGAACCTGGAGCTGTGAAGCAATTGTGCTATCCACAATGCTACCGTGCTGCCCTTAAGAAAAAAATAATCTATACTCCATTATTCTACCCTAATCCATGTACCTATCCAATAGCCGCTTGAAGGTCCCTAACGTTTCCGACTCAACTACTACCACAGGCAGTACATTCCATGCCCCCACTACTCTCTGGGTAAAGAACCTACCTCTGACATCCCCTCTATATCTTCCACCATTTACCTTAAATTTATGTCCCCTTGTAATGGTTTGTTCCACCCGGGGAAAATGTCTCTGACTGTCTACCCTATCTATTCCCCTGATCATCTTATAAACCTCTATCAAGTCGCCTCTCATCCTTCTCCGTTCTAATGAGTGAGAGACCTCTTTTACTAAGAGGTACAAAAGGAAAGTGGGGGGGGGGAAGGAAACTCAGGGGAACCACAGGAAGAAGTATGGAGATGGGGGGAGGGGGAGAGGAAATATCAAGAAAATTGTATGTACATCAGAATTGCATAAACTGTAAATATCGGAAGCAAACTTTAATTATGTCAAATTGAAAATGCCAATAAAAATACTTTTTTTTTAAATTGATCAGGGTCCATCTAATTCCATCATGGTGGTCATCAGTTCAAGCATACAACAATAAGTTATTGGTTATCATAATCATTCTCTATCCAGTCGTCCCAAGTTTCCAGATTAATGAATTTGGTCAAATGTGATCAGAAACAGCCACACTTTAATCTCTTCTACGATAGCATGTGATTATTCAGGTTAACTCTCATATTCCACAACAGTTTTCCCCTCACTCACATAAGGCATACTTTTGGAAATGTTTACTTTTCATTTGTTCCTCTCGAAGATCCATAACCATGTCTCTTCTGATGCTGAATTTTTGAGCTGCCCCCATCTCTCTGCCAATGCAACGCCCCTGTCAGTTACTTTGGTGGCTGAGGAGGGGTGAAGGGAGATGCACTGAACAACTGGCAGTAATCCTCCCTCCATCCCATGGGAAGATGCCTGGTTTTCCGCTCAGTAGGTCAGTAACAGGAACTGAGAAAACCCATATCCGGATGGAGTTTTATACAGGTTTTCCCCGAGAGGAAGCGATAACATTGCAATAAATTGAGAAAATGCTGGAAACACTCAGCATCGGAAGAGAGGGAGAAACAGAAAAAAACATCAAGGACCTTTCTTCAGAACATCCCAAATATTTAAAATATTCATTCATGGGATGTTGGCGTCGCCAGCATTGATTGTCCATCCAGGAAGGCCATTCAGGATCAAACACACTGCTGTGGGTCTGGAGTCACATGTAGGCCAGACCTGGTACGGACGGCAATTTCATTCCAAAGAACCATTGAGAAGTTGCAGCACAGAAGGAGGCCATATTGTCCATGCCAGCCTCAGGACACCCATGTGCCCTTTCTGATCTAGCCTTCCTGCACCAGGTCCATAGCCCTGTATCTTACAGCACTTCAGGTGCAGATCCAGATACTTTTTAGAAGAGTTTAGGGTCTCTGCCTCCACCACCAACTCGGACAGCGAAATCCAGACTCCCACTATCCTCTGCGTAAAAAAGGTTCTTCCTCATGTCTCCTCTACACCTTCTGTCATTTATCTTGAATCCATGTCCCCGGTTCTAGAATTCTCCACCAAGGGAAACACTTTTATCCTGTCCACCCTATCTCTTCCCCTTATCTCTTCCCCTCATAATTTTGAACACCTCAATGAAGCCACCCCTCAGTCTTCCTTGTTCCAAGGAAAATAACCCCAACCTATCCAGTCTCTCCTCCAAGCCTCACTTTTCCAGCCCTGGCAACATTCTAAACCTCCTCCGCCTTCTCTCCAGAGCATTAATGTTCTTCCTCTAATGTGCTGACCAGAACTGCACACAATACTCCAGCTCTGGTCTCACCAGTATTTTTTACAATTCTAACATTATATCCTTACTTTTATATTCTATACCTCTGCCAATAAAGGAGCACATTACATATGCTTTCTTTTTAAAAAAAATTTTATGAGTACCCAATTATCTTTTTTCCAATTAAGGGGCAATTTAACGTGGCCAATCCACCTAACCTGCACATCTTTGGGTTGTGGGGGTGAAACTCCACACGGACAATGACCCAGGAGCGGGATTCGAACCTGGGTCCTCAGCGCCGTAGGCAGCAATGCTAACCACTGTGCCACGTTTCGCCCCTTCATATGCTTTAACAACCATGCCTACTTGAACTGCTGCCTTTAGGGGCCTGTGTATTTGTACGCCAAGATTTCTCACTTTATCTACCCCTCTTGGTATATTCCCATTTATTGTAAACTCCCTATAACCGTTTGACCTCCCAAAATGCATGACCTCACACTTCCCTGTTTTATCTGTGAGAGTTTCCTCCGGGTGCTCCGGCTTCCCCCCACAAGTCCCGACATGCCGTTAGGTAATTTGGACATTCGAAATCGCCCTCTGTGTACCCAAACAGGCGCTGGAATGTGGCGGCTAGGGGCTTTTCACAGTAACTTAATAACACTTAATAACACAATAAACTAATTCAGCAGGGGCATGGGAACCTGGATTGTAGTTTTGGGGTACGGGAGATTGAGAGTATAGAGGTCAGGAGCACAGATTTGACTTCGCAGGAGGGTGCCAGTGTTCAGGTAGGTGGTTTGAAGTGTGTCTACTTCAATGCCAGGAGTATACGAAATAAGGTAGGGGAACTGGCAGCATGGGTTGGTACCTGGGACTTTGATGTTGTGGCCATTTCAGAGACATGGATAGAGCAGGGACAGGAATGGTTGTTGCAGGTTCCGGGGTTTAGGTGTTTTAGTAAGCTCAGAGAAGGGGGCAAAAGAGGGGGAGGTGTGGCATTGCTAGTCAAGGACAGTATTACGGTGGCGGAAAGGATGCTAGATGGGGACTCTTCTTCTGAGGTAGTATGGGCTGAGGTTAGAAACAGGAAAGGAGAGGTCACCCTGTTGGGAGTTTTCTATAAGCCACCTAATAGTTCTAGGGATGTAGAGGAAAGGATGGCGAAGATGATTCTGGAAAAGAGCGAAAGTAACAGGGTAGTTGTTATGGGAGACTTTAACTTTCCAAATATTGACTGGAAAAGATAGTTCGAGTACATTAGATGGGTCATTCTTTGTACAATGTGTGCAGGAGGGTTTCCTGACACAATATGTTGACAGGCCAACAAGAGGCGAGGCCACATTGGATTTGGTTTTGGGTAATGAACCAGGCCAGGTGTTAGATCTGGAGGTAGGTGAGCACTTTGGAAACAGTGACCACAATTCGGTGACTTTTACGTTAGTGATGGAAAGGGATAAGTATACCCCGCAGGGCAAGAGTTATAGCTGGGGGAAGGGCAATTATGATGCCATTAGACATGACTTAGGATGTGTTGGTTGGAGAAGTAGGCTGCAAGGGTTGGGCACACTGGATATGTGGAGCTTGTTCAAGGAACAGCTATTGCATGTTCTTGATAAGTACGTACCAGTCAGGCAGGGAGGAAGGGGTCGAGCGAGGGAACCGTGGTTTACCAAAGAAGTGGAATCTCTTGTTAAGAGGAAGAAGGAGGCCTATGTGAAGATGAGGCGTGAAGTTTCAGTTGGGGCGCTTGATATTTACAAGGAAGCGAGGAAGGATCTAAAGAGAGAGCTGAGATGAGCAAGGAGGGGACATGAGAAGTCTTTGGCAGGTAGGATCAAGGAAAACCCAAAAGCTTTCTATAGGTATGTCAGGAATAAAAGAATGACTAGGGTAAGAGTAGGGCCAGTCAAGGACAGTGGTGGGAAGTTGTGTGTGGAGGCTGAGGAGATAAGCGAGACACTAAATGAATACTTTTCGTCAGTATTCACTCAGGAAAAAGATAATATTGTGGAGGAGAATGCTGAGACCCAGGCTATTAGAATAGATGGCATTGAGGTGCGTAGGGAATAAGTGTTGGCAATTCTGGACAAGGTGAAAATAGATAAGTCCCCGGGGCCGGATGGGATTTATCCTAGGATTCTCTGGGAAGCCAGGGAAGAGATTGCTGAGCCTTTGGCTTTGATTTTTAGGTCATCGTTGGCTACAGGAATAGTGCCAGAGGACTGGAGGATAGCAAATGTGGTCCCTTTGTTCAAGAAGGGGAGTAGAGATAACCCCGGTAACTATAGGCCGGTGAGCCTAACGTCTGTGGTGGGTAAAGTCTTGGGAGAGGATTATAAAAGATACGATTTATAATCATCTAGATAGGAATAATATGATTAGGGACAGTCAGCATGGTTTTGTGAAGGGTAGGTCATGCCTCACAAACCTTATCGAGTTCTTTGAGAAGGTGACTGAACAGGTAGACGAGGGTAGAGCAGTTGATGTGGTGTATATGGATTTCAGTAAAGCGTTTGATAAGGTTCCCCACGGTCGTCTATTGCAGAAAATACGGAGGCTGGGGATTGAGGGTGATTTAGAGATGTGGATCAGAAATTGGCTAGTTGAAAGAAGACAGAGAGTGGTAGTTGATGGGAAATGTTCAGAATGGAGTTCAGTTACGAGTTACGAGTGGCGTACCACAAGGATCTGTTCTGGGGCCGTTGCTGTTTGTCATTTTTATAAATGACCTAGAGGAGGGCGCAGAAGGATGGGTGAGTAAATTTGCAGACGACACTAAAGTCGGTGGAGTTGTAGACAGTGCGGAAGGATGTTGCAGGTTACAGAGGGACATAGATAAGCTGCAGAGCTGGGCTGAGAGGTGGCAAATGGAGTTTAATGTGGAGAAGTGTGAGGTGATTCACTTTGGAAAGAACAGAAATGCGGAATATTTGGCTAATGGTAAAATTCTTGGTAGTGTGGATGAGCAGAGGGATCTCGGTGTCCATGTACATAGATCCCTGAAAGTTGCCACCCAGGTTGATAGGGTTGTGAAGAAGGCCTATGGTGTGTTGGCCTTTATTGGTAGAGGGATTGAGTTCCGGAGCCATGAGGTCATGTTGCAGTTGTACAAAACTCTAGTACGGCCGCATTTGGAGTATTGCGTACAGTTCTGGTCGCCTCATTATAGGAAGGACGTGGAAGCTTTGGAACGGGTGCAGAGGAGATTTACCAGGATGTTGCCTGGTATGGAGGGAAAATCTTATGAGGAAAGGCTGATGGACTTGAGGTTGTTTTCGTTAGAGAGAAGAAGGTTAAGAGGTGACTTAATAGAGGCATACAAAATGATCAGAGGGTTAGATAGGGTGGACAGCGGGAGCCTTCTCCCGCGGATGGAGGTGGCTAGCACGAGGGGACATAGCCTTAAATTGAGGGGTAATAGATATAGGACAGAGGTCAGAGGTGGGTTTTTTACGCAAAGAGTGGTGAGGCCGTGGAATGCCCTACCTGCAACAGTAGTGAACACGCCAACATTGAGGGCATTAAAACATTTATTGGATAAGCATATGGATGATAAGGGCATAGTGTAGGTTAGATGGCCTTTAGATTTTTTCCATGTCGGTGCAACATCGAGGGCCGAAGGGCCTGTACTGCGCTGTATCGTTCTATGTTCTATAACTTCGCTGCAGTGTTAATCTAAGCCTACTTGGGACAATAATGGTTATGAAATTCCATCTCCCTCTTTATTGCCCACTCCACCAACCTATCTATAAAATTTTGGAGATTATAGCTATCCTCTGCACTGTTCACCACCCGGCCAATCTTGGTGCCGTCTGCAAATTTCCCAATTGTGCCCCCCACCTGCACACCCAAATCGTTAATATATAACACAAACAGTAAGTGTCCCAACACAGAGCCGAGTGGAACACCACTTGAAACTACTTTCCAATTATCAGGCAGCCATCGACCAGAAATCAATGTTTTATCCAGTTTGCCACATTGCCCTGTATCACATGGGCTTTCACTTTTTTTTAATAGAACATACAGTGCAGAAGGAGGCATTCGGCCCATTGAGTCTGCACCGACCCACTTAAGCCCTCACTTCCACCCTAGCCCCCAACCCAATAACCCCATCCTAACCTTTTTTTGGACACTACCGGGCAAATTAGCATGGCCAATCCACCAAACGTGCACGTCTTTGGACTGTGGGAGGAAATTGGAGGACCCAGAGGAAACCTACGCAGACACAGGGAGAAGGTTCAGACTCCGCACAGACACTGACCAGGAGGGAATCGTACCTCGGACCCTGGTGCTGTGAAGCCACAGTGCTAACCACTATGCTACCGTGCTGCCCACTTTCTTGACCAATCTGACATGTGGGACTTTGTCAAATGTCTTGCTAAAATCCATGTACACCACATCCACTGCACTACCTTCGTCAACCCTTCTTGTCACTTCCTCAAATTTGTGAGGCAAGACCTTCCTTTAACAAATAAATGCTGACTATCCCTTGCCTTTCTATGTGACAGATAATCCTATCTCTCAGGATTGATTCTATTAATTTGCCCACCTCGGAGGCAAGACTAACTGGACTATAATACTTTGGCATTTCCTTCGATCCCTTAAAAAATGGAACCATGTTCGCATTTCTCCAGTCCTCTGGTACCTCCCCTGTATCTAGTGAGGATTGGAAAGCTATCCTCAGAGCATCTGCTAGCTCCTTCCTGACCTCCTTCAGTAGCTTCAGAAACAATCCATTTGGCCCTGGCGGCTTATCAACTTTCAAAGATTCCAACCTTTCGAGTGCTTCCACTCTCTTTATTATTCCATCAAATATCTCAGTGTTCCTCCTGGGCTACTATATCTGCATCATCCATTTCCTTTCTAAACACCGAGGCAATATATTCATTTGAAACCCTTCCCACAGGGAAGTGCGGTGGCACAGCGGTTAGCATTGCTGCCTCACAGCGCCGAGGTCCCAGGTTCGATCCCGGCCCCGGGTCACTGTCCGTGTGGAGTTCGCACATTCTCCCCATGTGTGCATGGGTTTCACCCACAACCCAAAGATGTGCAAGTTAGGTGGATTGGCCACGCTAAATTGCCCCTTAATTGGAAAAAAAATTAAGAACTGGGCACTCTAAATTTATAAAAATAAATAAATAAAACCCTTCCCACAGTCTCTGCATCTACACACAAGATCCCTTCCTCATCTCTGATCCCCCTTTTTCCATAACTAACTTTTACCATTAATATATTGGTTATATACTTGCTGATTTTTTTTACTTGCTAATCTGGCTTCGATTTCCTTATTTCCTTCCCTGCAATTCCTCTACTCATTTAGGCTATCTGCAATGCTTAGTTCTTTCTGCCTATTGGACGCCTTCTTTTTCTGTTTGACCTCCCCCTGTATCCGTTAGACAACCACGGGGCCTAGATTTGGCAGTTCCGTTCCCTGAAGGACATTGAGAGCCTTTTTCCTCGGATGGTGATGTCTAGCACGAGGGGACATAGCTTTAAATTAAGGGGAGATAGATATAGGACAGATGTCAGAGGTAGGTTCTTTACTCAGAGAGTAGTAAGGGCGTGGAAGGCCCTGCCTGCAACAGTAGTGGACTCGCCAACACTAAACAAATTCAAATGGTCATTGGCTAGGCATATGAATGATAAGGGAGTAGTGTAGATGGGCTTTAGAGGGGTTTCACAGGTCTGCGCAACATCAAGGGCCGAAGGGCCTGTACTGCGCTGTAATGTTCTATGACATTAGCGAACCAGGTGGGTTTCACAAAATTGATTCATGGTAATCGATATTTAATTCCAGATTTCTATTGAATTCAAATTTCACCATCTGACTGTGGGTCTCTGGGTTACTAATCAGCCTCCCCTTGATTAGTCAATCAGCAGCCAAACACAGTCATATTCAAAGAATCATACCTTATCACAATGTCCCAGACACCAACACCACCAGGCCTTGGTCCTGTCAGGGAGTTGGTGGCACAGTGCTGTGTAGTTGGGAGGGAGATGCCCCGAGAATCCTCAACATTGACTCTGGACCCCATGAAGTCTCATGGCATCAAATTCAAAAAGAGCAAGAACATCTGATAACCAGCTCCCCCCTTCCCTCCATTGAAGAATCAGTACATCTCCATGGTGAGCACCACTTGGAGGAAGCACTGAGGGTGGCACAGAATGTACTCTATATCCCCCATATATATCCCCCAGGACTTCAATCTCCATTACTACGAGTGGCTTGGTTAGCATAAGATTGGATTTTTTTTAAAGTTGCGTGTATCGAGGTACAGTTAAAAGTATTGTTCTGCGAATAGTCCAGACAGATCACTCCATACATGAAAAAAAACATAATAACAATGTAAATACATAGACACAGGCAATGCGTAAGCATACAGAGTGTAGTGTTACTCAGTAGAGAAGGTGTGTGAAGAGATCAGATCAGTCCACGAGAGAGTCATTCAGGACCATGACTGGCTATGATGGTTGCATCCTGAAGGGAAGAGCTGCCAAACCCAGGTCAGATCTAGGCCCTGCAGTCCTGCTGCAAACAGTTGTGAACGGCGGTAAAAATGGGACAAACATTAGGAGGAGGTGGCTCCACAATATCCCATCTTAAAAGATGGGGGGAACCCAGCACATCAGTGCAAAAGACAAAGCTGAAGCATTTGCAGCCACCTTCAGCCCGAAATGCTGAGTGGTTGATCCATCTTGGCCTCCTCCCGAGGTCCCAACTATCCAGGGTGCCAATCTTCAGCCAATTCTATTCACTCTGTGTGATTTGAAGAAATTAAATAAACTGAACACTGCAAAGGTTATGGATAATATTCTACAACAGCACCAAAGACCTGTGTTCTCCAGCCAAGCTGTTCCAGTACAGCTGCAACACTAGCATGCACCTGATAATTTAGAAAATTGCCCAGGAATGTCCTGCCCAAAAAAAGCAGGACAAATCCCATCCAGTCAATCACTGCGCCAGACAGTGCTATCAGGCGGCCTATACATCCAACCTTCACTCTATGAGCGTAGACAGTCTTTTTCAATACATTCTGCCTCGCAATTCCCATCCCTTCATTACCTCTACCATCACCACCTCTACTGGTAAGTTGCCAGCTTCTCTTCCTCAGTAAACATTGATACAAACTGCTCATTCATTATGCATTCCTGCCTTGCCCTGCACCCATCACGAATGAGCCCCACCCACCTCCATAGTCATAAAATTTATACAGCACAGAAAGAGGCCCTTCAGTCCATCATATGTGCTGGCCCTCAAGCACCTATCGATTCTAATATCATTTTCCAGCACTTGGTCCGTAGTCTTGTGTGCTGTGGCATTTCAAGTTCTCATCTATATACTTATTAAATGTTGAGGGTTCCCGCCTCTACCAACCATTAAGACACTGAGTTCCAGATTCCCACCAACTTCTGGATGAAAAGGTTTTTCCTCAAATCCCCTGCTCCTTATCTTAAATCTATGCCTCCTGGTTATTAACCCATTCACCAAGGGGAAAAGTTGCTTCCTGTCGACCCTATCTCTATCCCTCAAAATTTTATACACCTCAGTGAGGTCCCCCCTCAGCCTTCTCTGCTCCAGGGAAAACAGCCCCAGCCTAACCAGCCTCTATCTACCCACTTGTTATTTTAATGCCTGCAGAAGAGCTTGTCTGACATTCCAGTCTTAGTGAACTTGCAATTCCATTCTCAAATTGCCAGTCTTATTTTCCTCTACATTTCCCCACACAACTTACTGCAGTTTACCCATCTGTCACTTTAGGATTTCACCTGACATGTAGCAAATACTCTCCTTTTCTGTTTCATTATAATCTCTACCTCCCTCGTTATCCAAGGAGCCCTGGCTTTGGTTTCCCTGTGGGAAGGTACTTCGTCTCACCTGAAACATCTCCTCCTTGCGGTGTTAACATAAGCCGACTTGCGTCACTAATAAAGATTATTATTGGAGATTGCCCATTGTTCATTAGTTTTTCACGTCAGTCTTTGGTTTAATTCCCCCTCATCCCATTGAAGTTAGCCCTCTTCCAATTCAGGAGTTCTACTTGTTGTTCCTTGCTCAATATCATCTGCTCCAGGAGCACAGAGTTTGCACATTTACTATTTGAGTTAGTTTGCCAGCTTATCAGGCATACAGATATCACCATCAATAAAATCTCAAAATATTCCAACAATGCTTGCCAATGCTCCACAATTAACTCCTCAGGTTGGACCCAGCCAATCCTCCCTGCACAGCCCAGAGAAACATCTCTCGTACTCCTCCCCAGCATTCCAATCTGACCTGACATTATCGACAGATATCCTCGCAACACCCAGCTCTCGCCCACACCATCTCCCCACTCCACTGCTCAGCGTCAGTCAGACAGCTTGTCTGACATTCCAGTCTTAGTGAGCTGCAATTTCCTTCAGAAAAACATTGGGAAGAATGAAGCAATCGCCTTGGGCTCCCACCACAAATTGCACACCATGACACCAGCTGGCCCCATAGAGGTTCCCCCAGATTGAACCAGATTTTGAGTAACATTGGTACATTAAATGAGACTGAGTTGTGATTATGGCTCAAGCAAAAAGAGCAAGGGTGTCCATATCACCTACCTTTACTGAGTGTGGAATCATAGAATCCTTACAGATCAGAAAGAGGCCATTTAGGCCCTGCCTCCATGCCAGCTCTCTGCAAGAGTAACTCGGCTCATCCCACTCTTCTGCCTTCTCCACAGCCCTGCAAAATCACTCCAAAAGATATCAAGAAATGGCTGAAGGCACTGGATACTGCAAAGGCTATGGACCCTGGCAATATTCCGGCAATAGTACTGAAGGCTTGTGCTCCAGAACTTGCCGCACTCCTAGCCAAGCTGTTCCAGTACAGCTACAACATTGGCATCTACTCAGCAAAGTGGAAAGTTGCCCAGGTATATCCTGTACACAAGAAACAAGACAAATCCAACCCAGCCAATTACCCCCCCCCCCCCTATCAGTC
Source organism: Scyliorhinus canicula (assembly GCF_902713615.1). Classification (NCBI taxonomy): domain Eukaryota; kingdom Metazoa; phylum Chordata; class Chondrichthyes; order Carcharhiniformes; family Scyliorhinidae; genus Scyliorhinus; species Scyliorhinus canicula. Next base: position 193,345,529 of record NC_052153.1, read on the forward strand.
TACTCTTCATCATCAGTAAAGTGATGGGAGGCATCATCAACATTGCTATCAAGCAGCACTTACTCAGCAATAACCTGCTCACGGACACTCAGTTTGGGTTCCGCCAGAGTCACTCAGCTCCTGATCTCATTACAGCCTTAGATCAAACATGGACAAAAGAGATGAATGCCAGAGGTGAGGTGAGAGTGACTGCCCTGGGTGACATCAAGGCAGCATTTGACTGAGTGTGGCATCAAGGAGCCCGAGCTAAACTGCAGTCAATGGGAATCAGGGGGAAACTCTCCGCTGGTTGGAGTCATACCTGGCACATAGGAAGATGGTTGTGGTGGTTGGAGGTCAATCATCTCAGCTCCAGGACATCACTGCAGGAGTTTCTCAGGATAGTGTCATAGGCCCAACCATTTTCAGCTCCTTGATCAATGACCTCCCTTCAATCAGTAGGTCAGAAGTGGGGATGTTCACTGATGACTGCACAATGTTCAGCACCATACGGAACTCCTCAGATAATGAAGCAGTTCATGTCCAAATGCACTATGACCTGGACAATATCCAGGCTTGGGCTGACAAGTGGCGAGTTACAGTTGTATCACACAAGTGCCAGGCAATAACCATCTCCTACAAAAGAGGATCTAACCACTGCCCTTTGACATTCAATGGCATCACCATCGCTGAATCCCCACAATCAAGATCCTGGGGGTTACCATTGATCAGAAACTGAACTGGACCCAGCCACATTAATACTGTGGCTACCTGGGCAGGTCAAAGGCTAGGAATCCTGCGGCGAGTAACTCGCCTCCTGACCCCCAAAGCCTGTCCATCATCTACAAGGCACAAGTCATGAGTGTAATGGAATCCTCTCCACTTGCCTGGATAGGTGCAGCTACAACATTCAAGAACCTCAACACCATCCAGGACAAAGCAGCCCCGCTTGATTGCTCCCCCTTCCACAAACATTCAAACCCTCCACCACTGATGCACAGTGGCAACTATGTGTACCATCTACAAGACACACTGCAATAACTCACCAAGGTTCCTTCGACAGCACCTTCAAAACCCACTACCATTTAGAAGGACCACCACTCACCACCCCGACTTAGAAATATATTGGTGTTCCTGCACTGTCACTGGGACAGCATCCTGGCATTCCCTCCCTAACAGCACAGTGGATATACATATACCTCAAGGACTGCAGCGGTTCAAGAAGGCAACTCACCACCACCTTCTCAAGGCAACTAAGGATGGGCAATAAATGCTGGCCTAACCAGCGACACCCAATTCCTGCAAAGGAATTTTAAAAATAAACATAAATCTTTCCCCCAATTAACGCAGGAGCAGTACATTCCTGATCCTAACCAGCAGCTGTGTGAAAGATTTTCATGTCTCTGTCGATTTTAAAAACCAGGTGTTCTCTGATTCTTCACCCTTCTGCGAAGAGGAGCAATTTCTCCCTGCTTTCTCTGTCCAGGCCCCAGATCATCTTGAACATCTCTTTGAAGTCTCCACTCAAATATCTCTGAAGAGAACAGCCAATTTCAGAAATCTCCCCATAGAACTGAAATTTCTCATCCCTGGAGCTAGTCTGGCAAATCTTCTTTGCATTTACTCCAACACCTCTGCATCCCTTTGAAGGATGACTGCCCAGAATTAGCCAGTTTTTTTTTTACAAAAAGCCAGTTTTGTAAAGTTCACCACAACCTTCTGGCTTTTGTACTTTGTGATTTTATTTAGAAAGACTTCAGAACCTCTTTCTCGAGCTGCCTTGCCATCTTTAACGAATTGTGCACACATACCCCGGTCCCTCTACACTCTTCACAAATGTGTCCATTGTTTTATATTGTGATTCCTCATTCTGCCTACCAAAATGTTTGATTTCATATTTCTCATCCATTCCACCTGTATTCCCTTCAAGTCGACCTCTATTCCCCCTCTTGTAGAAACATACATAGAAAATAGAAGCAGGAATAGACCATTCGGCCTTTCAAGCCGGCTCCGCCATCCTCAAACTATGATCCCTCATTCTGGACTCCCCCACCATCGGGAACATTCTTTCTGAATCTACCCTTTCTAATCCTGTTAGAATTTTGTAAGTTTCTATGAGATCCCCCCCTCACTCTTCTAAACTCCAATTAATATAATCCTAACCGACTTAGTCTCTCCTCAAAGTCTTGCAAGTTTTGCACCATCTGCAAATTTCGAAACTGTGCCGTCCACACTTAAATCTCGGACATTAACATACATCAAGAAAGGCAATGGTCCTCATAGCGATTCCTTCCTCTGATCTGAAAAACAACAATTCACCACTACTCAGTTTCCTGTCACTCGGCCAACTTTGTATCACTGCTGCCACTCTCTCTTTTATTCCATGGGTTTTAACTTTGCTGACAAGCCTGTTGTGTGCTACTTTATCTAACAATGTATTTATCATGGAAACCTTCTGGACTCAACTACTCCAACGCTCGTGACGATCCACCCCTCTGTAAACTTTAGAATTCTCTGCCTGCACCCTGTCCCACACCATGTCCCATCCATCACCCATGTCCTCACTGACACACACCCACTTACAGCCCTTCAATTTACATTCCACATATTTATAACATGCACCGTATCTCCAATCCCAAACACTCCATATCGCCCAACTATGGATTCCTGTGCAATTCTTCACCCCACCCACCATTGTCATCCCCACTTTCAGGTGTCTCATTCCAACCTCCGGAATTCTTTCCCTGAACCGCTCTGCCTCTCCATACATCTCTCCACTTTTAAGGCCACCCTTAAGACCCAACTCTTTGACCAAGCTCTCCTACAATCTAAAGAGGTCACATAATTGCAGGTTGTTTGAGAAATTAATCACCCAGTTCCTTCTCACAGCCACTCTTACAGTCCGGCGAGTGCACGGACGATAGGCTGGGAATTCAAACTAACGGAGGAAGAAGCAAGCTCCAACTGAGACCAGGCTGTGAGACCTTTGTGTCTTTTAATGCTTTCATTGAAGCAAAAAAAATACTGAAGGTGCAAATTTATTCATATTGTGAAATATGTTACTTCATTTTACAGACTTATTTTGGACATTGAAAATTTCAATTAATGAGCAAAAATGGCACGGCAAACATTTTAACCAAAAGATTTTAGGAGAAATTTGCTTTCTTCATCAACCAACTATCGGCACATGTAGAATTTCCATCAATATTATGAATGGTTTACATGGGAAATTCTACTACAAATATTGATATTGATGGTAGATATGACAAATGCACATGATAAGTTTTTTTAAAAACAAAAAACACCCAGGTTTTATTGAATGCAGCCGACTGCTGTGCTACAGGTGATGAAGAGCACTGGTTCCATGCAATTCCTGTCAACTTTTTCCATCATGAATTTGTTTCCACATTCATAATGACAACTGCACATGACAACTGTTCCTGTGCAACTGAAGACGCAGCCGTGGCAGGATTGTGACATTAACTGTGGCATGATAAGTTTACAGACAGCTCCCATTGCAAATGTGCAGTAAGAAATCACAACACCAGATCCAACAGGTTTGTTTCAAATCACCAGCTTTCGGAGCACAGCTCCTTCCTCAGGTGAATGGAGAGGGAGGTTCGAGAAACATTTATATAGACAAAGTCAAAGGTGCAAGACGATACTTTGAATGCGAGCATTTGCAGGTAATTAAGTCTTTACAGAGCCAGAGAGAGGGGTAACCCCAGGTTAAAGAGGTGTGAATTGTCTCAAACCAGGACAGTTAGTAGGATTTCGCAAGCCTAGGCCAGATGGTGGTCTGAATGTAATGCGACATTACATTCCCGAAGCGCGGTATTTTGGCGAGACCATGCAGACGCTGCGACAACGGATGAACGGACATCGCACGACAATCACCAGACAGGAATGTTCTTTGGCTTTGCCTGGGGGAAGCGGGCAGCAGAATCAAGGATCCCTCCCACCCGGCTTACTCACTTTTCCAACTTCTTCCATCGGGCAGGAGATACAGAAGTCTGAGAACACGCACGAACAGACTCAAAAACAGCTTCTTCCCCACTGTCACCAGAGTCCTAAATGACCCTCTTATTGATTGACCTCATTACTACACCCTGTATGCCAATGCTTATGTAGTTACATTGTATATCTTGTGTTGCCCTATTAAGTATTTTCTTGAATTTTGTTTAATTCCCTTTTCTTCCCATGTACTGAATGATCTGTTGAGCTGCTTGCAGAAAAATACTTTTCACTGTACCTCGGTACACATGACAATAAACAAATCCAATCCAATCTATACATTTCCCGGATATAAATGTACCTGAACATGGAATTTCGAATGATTCTATACATCAGTCAGATATCAACATACATGAGCACCTTACAGCCTCTATAGATTATATACATTAGCCAGATATTTAAAGATAAGCCATGATCTCATTGGACGGCGGAGCAGGCTCGAGGGGCCAGATGGCCGACTCCTGCTCCTAGTTCTTATATCAATGAACCTGAGCCCTTTACAACCGCTACAGAGTTTATACATGAGAGATGGCAATGTACCCAAGACCTATAGTCTCTAAAGATTCTACACATTAGCCAGATATCAACATACTTGGGCCCCTTGCAACCTCTAGATTCTATACATTAGCCAAATATCGACATACTTGGGCCCCTTGCAACCTCTAGATGCTATAGAATGGCCAGATATCAACATCCCTGGGTTTCTTACAACCTCTATAGATACTATAGAATAGCCAGACATCAACATACATAAGCTCCTTGCAATCTCTACAGTCTATACATTCCCTGGACATTAACATCCTCCTGGAGTCTGTACAGATTCTATACATTCCCTGGATTGGAATGGGTCCATATGAATCCCCCTATAGATTCTATAGGGTTGCCCCATTTACCTGAGTACTCGGCAGCGGGCGGGCTGCTCCGTGGCTGCCTCAGGGGCTCCTGCTGCTGGATGCCGCTCTTCACATGGACGCCGTTGCCCTGCACGATGGCCGCCCCGTTGGCGGTGCCGGCTCCGGCCGCCAGCCCCAGGCCAGGCCCGGGCCCCGGGCCGGCGCACAGCCCGTTCTCCTGGGCGCCGTCGCCGTGCCCCTGGGCCCGCCCGCCGGGACCCGGGGCCTGCGGGGCGGGGGCAGCGCCGAACCCGCGGCCTCGGCCGCGACCCGCTCCCGGCGCCCGGTCGAAAGCGGCGGGTTTGCCGCCCTCCATCGTCCGTTACCGTTTAGCGCCTCCACTTCCGGCGGAAGCCGCTCGCGACCCGCCCCCCCACCCGCGGCCGCATCCGGTTCAAAACAAAACAACCGGAAGTGCGCCACAATCGGGTCAACCGCCGCCTCGCACTTCCGACGGCGGCGCCAATGAACCTGTGGGCAAGAGGCGACCAGGCCGTAAAGTCCGCAGGTCCTCCCACTCCCACGCCCAGTCCGCCGGTCGGCCCAGCTGTCTCCCAAACGTAACCCTCCCCAGCCCGCGCCACCTATAGGAGGCGGCTGACACTGACTCAGCGACAAAGACCAACCAGACCAGGAGGGGGCGCTCTCTCAGTACTGACCCTCTGACAGTGCAGCACTCCCTCAGTACTGACCCTCTGACAGTGCGGCACTCCCTCAGTACTGACCCTCTGACAGTGCGGCACTCCCTCAGTACTGACCCTCTGACAGTGCAGCACTCCCTCAGTACTGACCCTCTGACAGTGCAGCACTCCCTCAGCACTGACGCTCTGACAGTGCAGCACTCCCTCAGTACTGACCCTCTGACAGTGCGGCACTCCCTCAGTACTGACCCTCTGACAGTGCGGCTCTCCCTCAGTACTGACCCTCTGACAGTGCAGCAGTCCCTCAGTACTGACCCTCTGACAGTGCAGCACTCCCTCAGTACTGACCCTCTGACAGTGCGGCACTCCCTCAGTACTGACCCTCTGACAGTGCTACATTTCCTCAGTACTGACCCTCTGACAGTGCTACATTCCCTCAGTACTGACCCTCTGACAGTGCGGCACTCCCTCAGTACTGACCCTCTGACAGTGCAGCACTCCCTCAGTACTGACCCTCTGACAGTGCAGCACTCCCTCAGTACTGACCCTCTGACAGTGCGGCACTCCCTCAGTACTGACCCTCTGACAGAGCAGCACTCCCTCAGTACTGACCCTCTGACAGTGCGGCACTCCCTCAGTACTGACCCTCTGACAGTGCAGCATTCCCTCAGTACTGACCCTCTGACAGTGCGGCACTTCCTCAGTACTGACCCTCTGACAGTGCAGCACTTCCTCAGTACTGACCCTCTGACAGTGCGGCACTCCCTCAGTACTGAGTCTCTGACAGTGTGGCACTCCCTCAGTACTGACCCTCTCACAGTGCGGCTCTCCCTCAGTACTGACCCTCTGACAGAGCAGCACTCCCTCAGTACTGACCCTCTGACAGTGCGGCACTCCCTCAGTACTGACCCTCTGACAGTGCAGCATTCCCTCAGTACTGACCCTCTGACAGTGCGGCACTTCCTCAGTACTGACCCTCTGACAGTGCGGCACTCCCTCAGTACTGAGTCTCTGACAGTGTGGCACTCACTCAGTACTGACCTTCTGACAGTGTGGCACTCCCTCAGTACTGACCCTCTGACATTGCAGCACTCCCTCAGTACTGACCCTCTGACAGTGCGGCACTCCCTCAGTACTGACCCTCTCACAGTGCGGCTCTCCCTCAGTACTGACCCTCTGACAGAGCAGCACTCCCTCAGTACTGACCCTCTGACAGTGCGGCACTCCCTCAGTACTGACCCTCTGACAGTGCAGCATTCCCTCAGTACTGACCCTCTGACAGTGCGGCACTTCCTCAGTACTGACCCTCTGACAGTGCAGCACTTCCTCAGTACTGACCCTCTGACAGTGCGGCACTCCCTCAGTACTGAGTCTCTGACAGTGTGGCACTCACTCAGTACTGACCTTCTGACAGTGTGGCACTCCCTCAGTACTGACCCTCTGACATTGCAGCACTCCCTCAGTACTGACCCTCTGACAGTGCGGCACTCCCTCAGTACTGACCCTCTCACAGTGCGGCTCTCCCTCAGTCCTGACCCTCTGACAGTGTGGCACTCCCTCAGTACTGACCTGTTGACAGTGCGGCACTCCCTCAGTCCTGACCCTCTGACAGTGTGGCACTCCCTCAGTACTGACCTGTTGACAGTGTGGCACTCCCTCAGTACTGACCCTCTGACAGTGCTGCATTTCCTCAGTACTGACCCTCTGACAGTGCAGCGCTCCCTTAGTACTGACCCTCTGACAGTGCAGCATTCCCTCAGTACTGACCCTCTGACAGTGCGGCACTTCCTCAGTACTGACCCTCTGACAGTGCAGCACTTCCTCAGTACTGACCCTCTGACAGTGCGGCACTCCCTCAGTACTGAGTCTCTGACAGTGTGGCACTCACTCAGTACTGACCTTCTGACAGTGTGGCACTCCCTCAGTACTGACCCTCTGACATTGCAGCACTCCCTCAGTACTGACCCTCTGACAGTGCGGCACTCCCTCAGTACTGACCCTCTCACAGTGCGGCTCTCCCTCAGTACTGACCCTCTGACAGTGCGGCACTCCCTCAGTACTGACCCTCTGACAGTGTGGCACTCCCTCAGTACTGACCTGTTGACAGTGTGGCACTCCCTCAGCACTGACCCTCTGACAGTGCAGCACTCCCTCAGTACTGACCCTCTGACAGTGCTGCATTTCCTCAGTACTGACCCTCTGACAGTGCAGCACTCCCTCAGTACTGACCCTCTGACAGTGCTGCATTTCCTCAGTACTGAGTCTCTGACGTTACAAATATTCTTGCATGAGCCTTTTCTTCAGTATAGTACTTCAAAAATGAATTTTGATTCGATCAATAAAAACATGACTGTCAGTGCCCCTGTCTTTCCCCGTACCTCTGCGCATTGTTTCTGTTCAAATAATCATCCAATGGCCTCTTGACCGCCTCAATTCAACCTGTCTAGACCTCACTTCCAGGCCTTGCATTCCAGACCCCAACCATTCGCTGTGTGAAAAATCTTTTTATCACATGATATTTGATAAGGTCAGGATAACTATTTTATCACTATGCAATAGCCTACACTATAATAAACCTTAAGGGACAACCTGCAGAGAACTGAGCAAGCTGTGTTGGTGAGTGTGGTGAATGTATAATTCACACTGTGTATCACTGTGTCCCTGTGGGCTCTGTCTGTGAGCCGTTGCGCGGCTCTGCCCACGGGGGGAGATGAGGAGCTTGTACAGGGCTCCACCCTTGGCTCCGCCCATGGCTCCGCCCATGGCTCCTCCCACTACCAGAAGTATAATGTGCTGCAGTCTTGTGAGTCTGCCCTCAGTTCATCTGGTCTCCGGCAGTCTCAGTTGTAAGTCGATTAAAGCCACGGTTTACTTCCACTCGTGTCTTGAGTGAATTGATGGTCGCATCAATTTAATCGACTTTAAAAAAACCCACCATGGAATCAGCCCTCAATCCTGATCGACTGGAACTCGACCCGCAGGCCGCAGAAGCGAAGGAAATCTTCCTACATTGGCTTCGGTGCTTCAAGGCCTACCTGGCTGCGTCGACTACCTCCGCTGTTACTGAAGAGCAGAAACACAGTCTCCTACACGCACGGGTGAGCCATCGCATTTCTACTCAACTGGATAGTACCGACTCGTACACCGAAGCCCTTGCTATACTCGTCCGCCTATACGTGCGGCCTGTAAATGAAGTTTACGCACGGCATATTTTAACTACCCGCTGCCAGCACCCCGCAGAGTCGCTAGAGGACTACCTGCGCGATCTAAAAGCTCTTGCATGGGAATGTAACTTTCAAGCTGTAACTGCCTCCCAGCATATGGAACTCGCTGTCCGTGATGTGAATGTTGCAGGGGTCCGGTCTAACTACGTGCGCCAGCGTCGCCTCGAAAAAGGGGCCCAGAACTTGGAGGACACTGTAACACTAGCAACCTCGCTGGAAGTCGCGTTTCAAAGTTTGAACTCATTCCCCGCCGACCACGCGACCCTATCGTGGACCCCCGACCAGAGACTGCCTCAGGCCTGCGCCGCACGGCCATCCGCCCACCACGGAGCGCCATCGTGCCATTTCTGCGGTCAGCCCTAACACCCACAGCAGCACAGTCCGGCCAGCAACGCAACCTGCAGCAGCTGCGGTCGAAAAGGACATTTTGCAAAGGTATGCCTGTCTAAATCTAAACCCTCAAACTCTACCGCTATCCAGAGCAATCGCCCCTCCAACTCGCAGGCCCGCAGACCCCACAATGTTGCAGCGTGTCTGCCGACTCCACCTCCACACGACATGTACGACTCATGGGGGCCGCCATCTTGGCAATCCTCCCCCACGTGGCCGGCCATGTGCGACTCATGGGGGCCGCCATCTTGGCAATCCTCCCCCACGTGGCCGGCCACGTGCGATTCATGGGGGCCGCCATCTTGGCAATCCTCCCCCACGTGGCCGGCCATGTGCGATTCATGGGGGCCGCCACCTTGGGCACCATCTTCCTCACCGCCAGCCAGGTGCGATCAACGGGGCCACCATCTTGGCCATCACCCGATGTTCATATCGATGACTACGACCTCCGCGGACAGTCATCATGGGGCCACTCCAGCGCTGCTGATCGAGCCACCGACTACCCGCAACTCAACGCAGTCACTTTGGACCAGTCACAGCCAAAGCACCTCAGAATCTCAATGATGCCCATTCAGGTCAACGGATACAAGACACCGTGTCTCTTCGACTCCGGGAGCACTGAGAGCTTCGTTCATCCAGACCTGGTAAGACGCTGTTTGCTCCCTATATTTTTAGCACGGTAAACTATCTCCCTCGCCTCGGGCTCGCACTCGGTCCAGATACAAGGGCGCACCATTGCAACATTAACGATACAGGGCGCCAACTACTCCAAATTCCAGTTGTACGTACTCCCAGATCTCTGCGCCCCTCTCCTACTCGGGCTCGATTTTCAATGCAATCTTAGAAGCCTCACACTCAGCTTCGGCGGACCCCTGCCCCCCCTCACTATATGCAGTCTAGCAACTCTAAAAATCGACTCCCCTCCACTCTTCGCTAATCTCACTGCCAACTGCAAACCAGTGGCCACTCGCAGCAGGAGGTATAGCCTGCAGGACAGGGTATTTATTAGAGCCGAAGTCCAGCAGCTTCTACGTGAGGGAGTCATAGAGGCCAGTAACAGCCCCTGGAGAGCTCAGGTGGCGGTCGTCAAGACCGGGGAAAAGTGTGATAATGACCCCCTCCGGGGAGAGAACACAAGAGGTGATCGTCTCCCTGGACGCAGAAAAGGCCTTCGACAGAGTCGAATGGAAATACCTCATAGAGGTACTGGAGCGGTTCGGGCTTGGAACAGGATTCACCGCTTGGGTAAAGCTCCTATACAACGCTCCCATGGCGCGTGTACGGACCAACAATACCAACTCCCAATACTTCCAGCTGCACAGGGGCACCAGACAAGGATGCCGACTGTCCCCGCTAGCAATCGAACCGCTAGCAATCGCGCTCAGGGCAGCAAAAAATTGGAGGGGTATCCGAAGGGGAGGCAGAGAGCACAGAGTCTCACTCTATGCAGATGACCTGCTCCTCTATATCTCGGACCCACAAAGCAACATGGACGGAATCATTGCGCTCCTGAAAGAGTTTGGAGCCTTCTCGGGCTACAAACTCAACATGAGCAAAAGCGAGATCTTCCCAGTACACCCGCAAGGTGGGGGGGGGGGGGGGGGGGGGGGGGCAGCACTAAAGGGGCTGCCATTCAAATAAGCCCGACACAAATTCCGCTACCTGGGGATCCAAATAGCCCATGACTGGAAAGGGATCCACAAATTGAATCTCACCAGTCTGACGGAGGAAGTAAAAAAGGACCTACAAAGATGGAACACACTCCCACTCTCCCTCGCGGGGAGAGTCCAGACGATCCAAATGAACGTACTGCCCAGGTTCCTCTTCCTGTTTAGATCTATTCCGATCTACATCCCCAAGGCCTTTTTCAAAGCGCTGGACAAACTAATCATGGTGTTCGTATGGGGGGGTAAAAATGCTAGGATCCCAAAGAAGGTCCTACAAAAAACAAAATCCGGGGGGGGCTAGCCCTCCCGAATCTACAATTCTACCACTGGGCGGCAACAGCCGAGCGAGTGAGGGGATGGATCCAGGAGCCAGAAGCCGAGTGGGTGCGTGCGGAGGAGGCCTCCTGCATGGGGACCTCCCTCCGGGCCCTTACCACGGCAGCACTCCCATCCCCACCCAAAAAACACTCCAGCAGCCCAGTGGTGACAGCCACCCTCCAATCCTGGAACCAACTGCGGCAGCAATTTGGCCTGACCAAAATGTCGAACAGGGCTCCCATCTGCAACAACCATAGGTTCAAACCAGCACTGACTGACGCCACCTTCAAAAGGTGGAGGTAGGACGGAGGGACACTGACAGTCAGGGACCTATACACGGACGGCAGGATCGCAACACTGGACGAACTGACAGAGAAATTTCGGCTAGCCAGGGGGAACGAGCTACGGTATCTGCAGCTCAAAAACCTCTTGCGAAAGGAGACAAGGACGTACCCACAACTGCCACGACAGACACTACTGGAAGACCTACTGGACGCAAGTAGCCTAGAGAAAGGGAACTGTAGCGACATGTATGACCGACTGGTAGAAAGGGACGACACCGTACTGGACGCAACAAGAATGAAATGGGAGGACGACCTGGGGATGGAGATAGGGTGGGGACTCTGGTGCGAAGCACTGCATAGGGTCAACTCCACCTCCATGTGCGAAAGGCTCAGCCTGACGCAACTAAAAGTGGTACATAGAGCCCACTTAACAAGAACCCGTATGAGTAGGTTCTTCCCGGAGGTGGAGGACAGATGTGAACGGTGCCAAAGAGGCCCGGCCAACCACGCCCACATGTTCTGGTCTTGCCCCAGACTTGTGGAGTACTGGACAGCCTTCTTCGAGGTTATGTCCAAAGTGGTGGGGGTGAGGGTGGAGCCATGCCCGATAGTGGCGGTCTTCGGGGTTTCAGACCAGCCAGATCTATTCCTGGGGAGGAGGGCGGACGCCCTTGCCTTTGCCTCCCTGATCGCCCGCCGTAGAATCCTGTTTGGCTGGCGGTCAGCAGCACCACCCAGAGCTGCAGACTGGCTGTCCCACCTCTCGGAATCTCTCCAAATGGAGAAAATCAAATTCGCCATCCGAGGGTCAGACGACGGCTTCCACAGAACGTGGGAGCCATTCATGCAACTGTTCCGGGACCTGTTTGTGGCCAACGAACAAGAGGAAGAATAGTCGGGTGGCCAAGAATCAGGGGAAAATGGACGGGAATCGGGGGGGAGGTAGCCGGGGGGGAGGGCTACGGGTTCGTTATGGGGGTTTGTTCTCATGGTTTTATGCTTATTTATTTTTCTTGTTAATTTATTGTTTTTGTATTGGAGGGGAGGGGTTACTGTTTTTCTCTGTTGTGATAACATTTGTTGTTGAAAACTTGAATAAAAATTATTCCAAAAAAAAAGGAAGGACAAAGCGGCAAGCGACAGTCTGATGGCAAGCTAAGGCCCAAAACCAAACTCTAAATAAATGCCTATAAACATGTGCCTCGGCCATATTGGGGAATGTAAAATATGTATGCCGGTTAAAGGGGGTGGCCACAGTTGTTATTATGAAGATGCTTACCTGTAAATATACATGTTACTTTTTGCGTGTTTTTTTTCTAATAATTTGTAATTTGTTGGATATAAAATATGAAAACTCAATAAAAAACATTTCCAAAAAGAAAAACCGGGGAACAGTTCCGGATGGTGGTTGATTACAGCCAGACCATTAACTGATTCACGCACCTTGATGCGTACCCCCTCCCCCGGATTGCAGACATGGTAAATCAGGTTGCCCAGTACCGCATCTTCTCCACGGTGGATCTGAAGTCTGCATACCACCAGCTCCCAATCCGCCCGGAGGACCGCCACTACACGGCGTTCGAGGCCGATCGCCGCCTCTTCCATTTCCTCCGGGTCCCCTTTGGCTTCACGAATGGGGTCTCGGTGTTCCAACGAGCAATGGACCGAATGGTGGACCAGTACGGGCTGCGGGCCATGTTTCCGTCCCTGGATAACGTCACCATCTGCGGCCATGACCAGCAGGACCACGATGCCAACCTCCACCGATTTCTCCAAACTGCCCAGAAACTCAACCTCACATACAACAAGGAGAAATGCGTTTTCCGCACTACCAGACTAGCCATCCTCGGCTACATCGTGGAAAACGGGCTTCTGGGGCCCGACCCGCACCGTATGCGCCCCCTCTTACAACTCCCTCTCCCTCACTGTTCCAGGGCCCTCAAGAGGTGCCTTGGATTCTTCTCCAATTATGTCCAGTGGGTCCCCCAGTATACAGACAAAGCCCGCCCACTATTTAAGGCTACACTCTTCCCACTGTCAGCTGAGGCCCGCCAGGCCTTCAACTGCATCAAGGAGGACATGTCCAAAGCCGTCATGCGGGCGGTGGATGAATCCGTCCACTTTCAGGTGGAGAGCGACGCCTCAGAGGTCGCTCTCGCCGCTATTCTGAATCAGGCAGGGAGACCAGTAGCTTTCTTCTCCCAAACCCTCTCCGCTTCAGAACTTCGACACTCCTCAGTCGAAAAGGAAGCTCAAGCCATTGTGGAAGCCGTACGGCACTAGAGTCACTACCTCGCAGGTAGGAGGTTTACCCTCATCACCGACCAGAGATCGGTTGCCTTCATGTTCGACAACTCGCAATGGGGCAAAATAAAAAACTATAAAATCTTGAGGTGGAGAATCGAACTCTCCACCTATAATTATAATATCATATATCGGCCGGGGAAGCTCAACGAGCCCCCAGATGCCCTGTCCCACGGCACATGCGCCATCGCGCAAGACGACCGATTACAGGCTATCCACATTGACCTCTGCCACCCGGGGGTCACCCGGCTCGCCCACTACTTCAAAGCCCGCAACCTGCCCTTCTCCACCGAGGTGGTAAAAGCTGTCACCAGGAATTGTCGAATCTGCGCGGTGTGTGAACCGCACTTCTATAGACCAGACAAGGCCCACCTGGGTCTTGTGAGTCTGCCCTCAGTTCTTCTGGTCGCTGGCAGGCTCAGTTGTAAGTAGATTAAAGCCACAGTCCCTGTGGGCTCTATCTGTGAGTCGTTGCGCGGCTCTGCCCACGGGGGGAGATGAGGAGCTTGTACAGGGCTCCATCCTTGGCTCTGCCTATGGCTCCGCCCATGGCTCCTCCCACTATCAGAAGTATAAAGTGCTGGGGTCTTGTGAGTCTGCCCTCAGTTCGTCTGGTCACAGGCAGGCTCAGTTGTAAGTCAATTAAAGCCACAGTTTTTTTTAAAAAAAAGTTTTTTATTGAGTTTTCATATTTTATATCCAACAAATTACAAATTATTTGTTCCCCCCGGCTAGCCGAAATTTCTCTGTCAGTTCGTCCAGTGTTGCGATCCTGTCGTCCGTGTATAGGTCCCTGACTGTCAGTGTCCCCCCGTCCTGCCTCCACCTTTTGAAGGTGGCATCAGTCAGTGCTGGTGTGAACCTATGGTTGTTGCAGATGGGAGCCTTGTCCGATATTTTGGTCAGGCCAAATTGCTGCCGCAGTTGGTTCCAGGATTGGAGAGTGGGTGTCACCACTGGGCTGCTGGAGTGTTTTTTTGGGTGGGGATGGGAGTGCTGCCGTGGCGAGGGCCCGGAGGGAGGTCCCCATGCAGGAGGCCTCCTCCGCACGCACCCACTCGGCTTCTGGCTCCTGGATCCATCCCCTGTTTAAAGCCACAGTTGGCTTCCACTCGTGGCTTGAGTGAATTGATGGTCGCATCAGTGAGATACCCAGTTTATGCTGCTTAATGTCTTAATGATTTACACACATGTTGCGATGGTATAATGGTTTTGTTACCAGACTAATATGAAGGCTGAGCTGATGACCAGGCAGACACAAGGTTAAATTCTACCATAACCACTGGACAATTTTAGCTCATTGAATCAACCTGGAATTGAAAAAGATCATGCAAGAAATGGTGACCTTGTACGCCCAAATTGCTTTAAAAAAACGATTTGGTTCGCATGAGGGAAGGAAATCTTCAGCCCAGTCCTTATCCATTCGGGTCTGTGTGTCGCTCTCGATCCACAATAATAGATTCAGAAAGAATGTTACCGATGGTGGGGGAGTCCAGAACTAGGGGTCATAGTTTGAGGATAAGGGGTAAACCTTTTAGGACTGAGGTGAGGAGAAATTTCTTCACCCAGAGAGTGGTGAATCTGTGGAATTCGCTCCCACAGAAAGTAGTTGAGGCCAAAACGTTGTGTAATTTCAAGAAGGAGTTAGATGTAGCTCCTGGGGCTGAAGGGATCAAGGGGAGGGCGGGATCAGGATATTGAACTTTTGTTTTATAAATTTTGAGTACCCAATTCATTTTTTCCAATTAAGGGGCAATCCGCCTACCCTCCACATCTTTGGGTTGTGGGGACGAAACCCACACAGACACGGGGAGAATGTGCAAACTCCACACGGACAGTGACCCAGAGCCGGGATTGAACCTGGGACCTCAGCGCCGTGAGGCTGCAGTGCTAACCACTGTGCCACCGTGCTGCCCCTCAGGGTATTGAACTTGATATCAGCCATGATAGATAGATAGATAGATAGAACAGTACAGCACAGAACAGGCCCTTCGGCCCTCAATGTTGTGCCGAGCCATGATCACCCTACTCAAACCCTCGTATCCACCCTATACCCGTAACTCAACAACCCCCCCCCCCCCCCCCCCCCCTTAACCTTACTTTTATTAGGACACTACGGGCAATTTAGCATGGCCAATCCACCTAACCCGCACATCTTTGGACTGTGGGAGGAAACCAGAGCACCCGGAGGAAACCCACGCACACAGGGGGAGGATCACTATGAATGATCACTATGAATGGCGGAGCAGGCTCGAAATGCCGAATGGGCCTCCTCCTCTTTCTATTTTCTATGTCCCTATGTGGTTGAATCTGAACTTGCCCGGCTAAGCAGCTCATCACCACCTTCTCGAGGGCAAGTGAGAATGGGAAACATGTTTGTCTGGTGCACATCCTGTTCATGAATAAACAACGCGATGTGGGGATTCCTGAGTCTGGGCCCTGTGCCAGTTTCAGCCACTACACTTAATTCAGGGAGGGGTGGAGAGAGACCCTCCTGGGCATAGTTTTCTGAGGATTGACGTAAGGCTGACCGCAACAAGGACGGTAGGAGCAGGAAGTTTATTGAACTAACTCTGCATCTTTAAGAAAACATTTCTGCCCTGCCCAAGGTCCCAGGGAAATCTGTCCTGCTCCCGTCGTGTGGCGCTAGGCGTGACCACATCATCCCGGGATGACCCGATCTTCCCTGACCAGTTTGGGCCCCCCCCCCCCCCCCCCCCCCCCCCGGGTGGTATGAGGTGTAACAGTGTACGCAGTGAAAACTATATACAGACATGTGTGTACAGAAGTAGTTAGCTGTTCAGCAGCGTACACTGGTTTGCGTGAATCATGAAACACGGACCGGGCTCTTGCGATTTGGCACGTAGCCCATTGTGTGGACTCCTCCCTCTTCTTTCAACGTGTGGTGGGAGAGAACAGTGGAGAAGACAAAACGGATAAACATTCACCAGCCTAAACAGTCTGAGTGGTGCCGAAACTCCGATATCCTGTGTTGGGGCTGCCCAGCGCGAGTGATAACACCAACAGGGGGAGGGGAGACCGTTCTATAGCCCGTGTCCATTTTGGTGGACTCACGAGGCACGTCGTGTGTGCGTTGTACAGGTGTGGGATCCAATGGGGCTTGGATGAACGTGGGTGTAGAGGGACTGCTGTCGAGGCAAGGTGGCTCTCGGTGATGGCTGTAATACTTGAAGGGGTGATGGCGATTGCGTACGTACCGATTACCTGTAAGCTACCACGTAGCTGTCGAGTTGCGGGGCCTTGCTGTTGACCACCGCTATGTTGACCATTTCATGACCAACTAGTCAATGCCATGTGTAGTCTGGATGTGCACCATTTGGCCTGGTGCTAGGGGGGCTAAGGCTGTGAGCATGTTGATCATAATGAGCCTTGTTACACAGTCTGCATTGCAACAGTGCACCTTGTACATTCGATTCAGGTTTGGATGCACCAGAGACTTGGCCATGGGAATCATGGACCTGGTGGGCCTGAAACAAGCACAGGGGGGAGGAGTCATGGGCGGAGCCAAAGGTGGAGCCCTGTACAAACTCCTGAGCATTCCCAGAGCTACTCCCCCTAGTGGTCAGATAATGCTACTGCGCTTACAATGGTATTGGTAAATACAGTGTGAATTACCAAGTTACGTTCACCACATTCACCCCCTGCAAAAAAATCAAGTCCGGCGGGGGTGGTGGTCTACAAAGTCAGTCTGTCCGGTGGTCGAATTGTACGCTGTGATCTGCGGAGCACCGGGGTTGCAGCCTCTTGCGGTGGCTGGATGGGTGTGGTGTGCTGGGTTACGATGGCGGACTCCAGGGAGGGTTGTATCCGAGCTTCATACTCTCCTGGTTCGACCGGGGACTGGGGGCACTGGGGGCTGGCCGGCGCGGGGGCG
This sequence comes from Scyliorhinus canicula, assembly GCF_902713615.1. Lineage (NCBI taxonomy): Eukaryota > Metazoa > Chordata > Chondrichthyes > Carcharhiniformes > Scyliorhinidae > Scyliorhinus > Scyliorhinus canicula. The sequence goes on from NC_052153.1 coordinate 193,363,138, forward strand.
CGGAAATGGAGGAGCGAGCTCGTGGGCTCGGGAGCGCGAGGGGGCAGCAGCATGGGGTGTAGGGTGAGGGGTCCCTCTGTGGGGGTAGAGGGGGTGCTGGATCCGGCGGGTGCCAGATCCCGGAGGGATACTGTGTCCTGACGGCCGTGAGGGAACTCGACGAATGCGTACTGGGGGTTGGAGTGGAGCAGGCGCACCTTCTCAACAAGGGGGTCGGTTTTGTGCCCCCTGACGTGTTTTCTCAGAAGTACGGGGCCCGGTGTCCTCAGCCATGCCGGAAGTGAGACCCCCATGGTAGTGCCCCTGGAAAAAATGAAGAGCCTCTCGTGAGGGGTCTGATTGGTCGATGTGCATAAGAGGGACCTAATAGCGTGGAGCGCGTCTGGGAGGACTTCCTGCCACTGGGAGACTTGGAGCTTCCTAGACCGGAGGGTCAGTAGGACCCTTCTCCACCTGCCCGTTCCCCCTGGGGTTGTAGCTGGTACTGACGCAGCTCGTCGCTCATGAAGGACGAACCCCGGTCGCTGTGTACGGAGCTGGGGAAATCAAACAGGGTGAAGATGCTATGCAGGGCCCTAATGACTGTGTGGGAGGTCATGTCGGGGCACGGGATAGCGAATGGAAAGCGGGGAGAACTCATCTACGACGTTTAGAAAGTAAACGTTCTTGTTAGTTGAGGGGAGTGGCCCTTTGAAATCCATCGCGAGGCGTTCAAAGGGCCTAGAAGCCTTGACCAGGTGGGCCCTGTCTGGTCTATAGAAGTGTGGTTAGCACTCCGCACAGATCGGGCAGTCCCTGGCGACCGCTTTTACCTCCTCGTTGGAGAAAGGCAGGTTTCGGGCTCTGATGTAGTGGGCGAGCCGGGTGACCCCCGGGTGGCAGAGGTCATTGTGGATGACTTTTAATCGGTCGATCTGCGCGCTGGCGCATGTCCCGCGGGATAGGGCAACCGGAGGCTCGTTGAGCTTCCCGGGTCGATACTTAAGATCGTAATTGTAGGTGGAGAGTTCGATCCTCCACCTCAGAATTTTGTCATTTTTAATTTTGCCCCTTTGCGAGTTGTCAAACATGAAGGCAACCGATCTTTGGTCGGGGTTGAGGGTGAACCTCCTACCTGCGAGGTAGTGCCTCCAGTGACGGATAGCCTCCATAATGGCTTGTGCTTCTTTCTCGACTGAAGAGTGTCGGAGTTCTGAAGCGGAGAGGGTTCGGGAGAAAAATGCGACTGGTCTCCCTGCCTGATTTAGTGTGGCTGCAAGAGCTACCTCTGAGGCGTCGCTCTCTACCTGAAATGGGGTGGATTCATCCACCGCCCGCATGGCCGCTTTGGCGATGTCCTCCTTGATGCAGTTGAAGGCCTGGCGTGCCTCAGCTGACAGGGGAAATCGTGTGGTCCAAAAGAGTGGGCGGGCTTTGTCCGCATATTGAGGGACCCACTGGGCGTAGTAGAAGAAGCCCAAGCACCGTTTGAGGGCCTTTGGGCAATGGGGAAGGGGGAGTTCTAAGAGGATGGCTAGTCTGGTTGTGCGGAAAACGCATTTCTCCTTGTTATAAGTGAGGTTTAATTTCTGTGCCGTCTGGAGAAAACGGTGGAGGTTGGCGTCGTGGTCCTGCTGGTCATAGCCGCAGATGGTGACATTGTCCAGATACGGAAACGTGGCCCGCAGCCCGTACTGGTCCACCATTCGGTCCATTGCTCGTTGGAACACCGAGACCCCATTGGTGATGCCGAAAGGGACCCGGAGGAAATGGAAGAGGCGGCCATCGGCCTCGAATGCCGTGTAGTGGCAGTCCTCCGGGTGGATTGGGAGCTGGTGATATGCAGACTTCAGATCCACCGTGGAAAAGAGCCGGCACTGGGCGATCTGGTTTACCATGTCTGCAATCCTGGGGAGGGGATACGCGTCGAGGAGCATAAATCTATTTATGGTCTGACTATAGTTGATAGCCATGCGGAATTTTTCCTCGGTCTTACGACCACCACCTGAGCTCTCCAGGGACTATTGCTGGCCTCTATAACCCCCTCACTGAGTAGCCTTCGGACCTCTGCTCTGACAAATACCCTATCCTGCAGGCTATACCGCCTGCTACGAGTGGCTACAGGTTTACAGTCCTTAGTGAGATTGGCGAAGAGAGGAGGGGGGGGATTCACAGCGTGGCTAGGCTGCAGATCGTGAGTGGGGGCAGGGGTCCGCCGAAGCTGAGGGTGAGGCTCTTGAGGTTGCATTGGAAGTCTAGGCCTAATAAGAGTGGTGCGCAGAGGTCGGGCAAAACGTAGAGTTTGAATTTTGAGTAGCTAGCGCCTCGGATTGTGAATGTCGCGGCGGTGTGCCCCTGGATCTGGACCGAATGGGAGCCTGAAGCGAGCGAGATAGTTTGCTGCACGGGGAAAGCGAGGAGCGAACAGCGTCTTACCAGGTCTGGGTGTATGAAGCTCTCCGTGCTCCCAAAGTCGGAGAGGCATGGCGTTTTGTACCCGTTGATTTGGACTTCTGCCATCGAATTTCGCAGATGCTTCGGGCGTGATTGGTCCAGAGTGACTGCGCTGAGTTGCGGGTAGTCGGTGGCTCGATCAGCCGTGCTGGAGTGGCCCCGTGATGACTGCCCTCTGAGTTCGTAGTCATATTCTTCCGATGAGTTGTCCGAGCGAGGAGATGCAGGTCGGGCCCGTGGATCGCACGTGGCGGGCGGCGAGGAAGATGGCGTCCAAGATGGCGGCCCCCATGATTCGCACGTGGCCGGCCGCGTGGTGGAGGTTTGCCAAGATGGCGGCTCCCATGGATCGCACGTGGCGCGAGGGGGCGGGGTCGGGGCATAGGCCGCAGCGTTTCGGGCCCCGCGGGCCTGCGAGTGAGGGGAGCGATTACTGCGAGTCGCTGGGGAGTTGGAAGCTGGGGCCCTTTTTGCGAGGCACACTCTAGCGTAATGGCCTTTCCGCCTGCAGCTGCTGCAGGCCATGTTGCGGGCCGGGCAGTGCTGCCGCGGGTGCTGGTTCTGGCCGCAAAAATGGCAGGCTGGAGCAGCATAGTGGCTGGCTGGAGCAGCATAGTGGCTGGGGCAGCATAGTGGCTGGCTGGAGCAGCATAGTGGCTGGCTGGAGCAGCATAGTGGCTGGGGCAGCATAGTGGCTGACTGGAGCAGCACAGTGGCTGGCTGGAGCAGCATAGTGGCTGGCTGGAGCAGCATAGTGGCTGGCTGGAGCAGCATAGTGGCTGGCTGGAGCAGCATAGTGGCTGGCTGGAGCAGCATAGTGGCTGGCTGGAGCAGCATAGTGGCTGGCTGGAGCAGCATAGTGGCTGGCTGGGGCAGCATGGTGGCTGGCTGGGGCAGCATGGTGGCTTGCTGGGGCAGCATAGTGGCAGGCTGGGGCAGCATAGTGGCTGGCTGGGGCAGCATAGTGGCTGGGCTGGGGCAGCATGGTGGCTGGCTGGGGCAGCATAGTGGCTGGAGCAGTATAGTGGCTGGCTGGGGCAGCATAGTGGCAGGCTGGGGCAGCATAGTGGCAGGCTGGGGCAGCATAGTGGCAGGCTGGGGCAGCATAGTGGCAGGCTGGGGCAGCATAGTGGCTGGCTGGGGCAGCATAGTGGCTGGCTGGGGCAGCATAGTGGCTGGGGCAGCATAGTGGCAGGCTGGGGCAGCATAGTGGCTGGCTGGGCGGCCGCGTTGCACAGGCCTGGGGGAGTCGCTGCTCGGGGGCCCATGATTGGGTCGCGGGGTCCGCGGGGAACGAGTTGAGGCAGCGGAAGGAGACCTCCATCGTGGTAGCAATTTCCGCAGTTGTTTCTAAGTCCTGGGCCCCCTTTTCCAGCAGCCGTTGGCGCACATAATTAGACCTGAGGCCCGCTACAAAAACATCGCGTACAGCAAGTTCTCTGTGTTCAGCCGCGGTAACCGCTTGATAGTTACAGTCATTTGATAGATTATTGAGCTCTCTTAAAAATTCGGCGAGTGATTCCGTAGGCCGCTGGCGGCGAGTCGTGAGCACATGGCGTGCGTGCGTAAACTTCATTAATGGGCCTTACATACATCTTATCGAGTGCCGCTAGCGCCGCAGTATATGAACCGGCCGAGTTTAGTTGAGTAGAGATTCTGTGGCTCACCCTCGTGTGCAGTCGACTTACCTTCTGTTCCTCTGTTGTTTCGGCTGTGCTCGCTTCTACCAGGGAGGCCTTAAAGCACCGCAGCCAGTGGGAGAAGATTTCTTTAGCCTCTGCATCCTGTGGGTCGAGTTCTAGGCGTCCAGGCTTGAGGGCTGATTCCATGATCGATCTTGACTGTTCTTAAGTAGATTAAATTGATGGAACCATCAATTCACCAGACACGTGCTTTCAGATATGAACAGTGGTTTTAACCTACTTACTACAGAGCCAGCCTGTTACCCGTTGATAAACTCTCGATGAACTGGCAGGCTGACTCTGGACAAGGGTATTTATACAGCAGCACAGGGGGGAGGAGTCGTGGGCAGAGCCAAGGGTGGAGACCTGTACAAACTTCTGAGCATTCCCAGAGCTACTCCCCCTAGTGGTCGGATAACGCTACTGCGCTTACAAAGGTATTGGTAAATAAAGTGTGAATTACCAAGTTACATTCACCACAACCTTGTACATTCGATTCAGGTTTGGATGCACCAGAGACTTGGCCATGGGAATCATGGACCTGAGGTGCCTGAAACAAAACTGTGGTGCCGATAGGGACAGACCCTGTCTCAGCAGATTCCGCAGAGTAAGTAACACAGCCACAATCAGTACTGACCGTCTGACAGTGCGGCACTCCCTCAGTACTGACCCTCTGACAGTGCAGCACTCCCTCAGTACTGACCGTCTGGCAGTGCGGCACTCCCTCAGTACTGACCGTCTGACAGTGCAGCACTCCCTCAGTACTGACCCTCTGACAGTGCAGCGCTCCCTCAGTACTAACCCTCTGACGGTGCAGCACTCCCTCAGTACTGACCGTCTGGCAGTGCGGCACTCCATCAGTACTGACCCTCTGACAGTGCAGAACTCCCTCAGTACTGGCCCTCTGACAATGCGGCACTCCCTCAGTACTGACCCTCTGACAGTGCGGCACTCCCTCAGTACTGACCCTCTGACAGTGCGGCACTCCCTCAGTACTGACCCTCTGACAGTGCGGCACTCCCTCAGTACTGACCCTCTGACAGTGCGACACTCCCTCAGTACTGACCCTCTGACAGTGCAGCACTCCCTCAGTACTGACCCTCTGACAGTGCAGCACTTCCTCAGTACTGACCCTCTGACAGTGCAGCACTCCCTCAGTACTGACCCTCTGACAGTGCAGCACTCCCTCAGTACTGACCCTCTGACAGTGCAGCACTCCCTCAGTACTGACACTCTGACGGTGCAGCACTCCCTCAGTACTGACCCTCTCTCTGACAGTGCGGCACTCCCTCAGTACTGACCCTCTGACAGTGCGGCACTCCCTCAGTAGTGACCCTCTGACAGTGCAGCACTCCCTCAGTACTGACCCTCTGATAGTGCGGCAGTCCCTCAGTACTGACCCTCTGACAGTGCAGCGCTCCCTCAGTACTGACTCTCTGACAGTTTAGCACTCCCTCAGCACTGACAGTGCAGCACCCCCTCAGTACTGACCCTGTGACAGTGCAGCACTCCCTCAGTACTGACCCTCTGACAGTGTGGCACTACCTCAGTACTGACCCTCTGACAGTGCAGCACTCCCTCAGTACTGACCCTCTGACAGTGCAGCACTCCCTCAGTACTGACCCTCTGACAGTGCGGCACTCCCACAGTACTGACCCTCTGACAGTGCAGCACTCCCTCAGTACTGACCCTCTGACAGTGCGGCACTCCCTCAGTACTGACCCTCTGGAATACGAGTTATGGTTTTGTAAATAATTGTAAATGAAAGGTTTACACAGGCAGACAGCACAAGTCCCATCTTTGTAAAGCAGTATTTGCATAAAAATACACCAAGGCATTTCAGAGATTAAACATCACAAAGTTCTTCATAACCAAGGAACAAGGAAAAAGGGGCAGCACGGTAGCATGGTGGTTAGCATAAATGCTTCACAACTCCAGGGTCCCAGGTTCGATTCCCGGCTGGGTCACTGTCTGTGCGGAGTCTGCACGTCCTCCCCGTGTGTGCATGGGTTTCCTCCGGGTGCTCCGGATTCCTCCCACAGTCCAAAGATGTGCGGGTTAGGTGGATTGGCCATGCTAAATTGCCCGTAGTGTCCTAAAAAGTAAGGTTAATGGGGGGGGTTGTTGGGTGGATATGTGGGTTTGAGTAGGGTGATCATTGCTCGGCACAACATCGAGGGCCGAAGGGCCTGTTCTGTGCTGTACTGTTCCATAATCTATAATTACACTATTGTATCAGAGCCAAGTGTAGCAACCAATTTATGCACAGCAAGCTCCCACAAACAATGAATAAATTAAATTACCCATTTGTCTGGGGGGGGGGGTGGATTTCAAAGCGCAGGTCATGACCCCTGAGGGATTGTGGGAGAAGCACCCAAAGGCCAGAACCAACTTTATATTGAAAATGGCGGCTGCTGCTGCCATTTAAGTGAAAGGAAATGAGTCTGTGTGGAGTGTTCTGACCAGAGGTGGCAGCAGTGAGCAGGTCACGCGCCTTGCACGTACACTTGACGTCAGGCGCCCTTGTATGGAAATGCCTTTGGCGCTATGTCACAGAGGACAGTTTCTTCCATTTTCTAGCTGCTGACAAGAAAGGCAAAAGGGCTGTGAAGTTGGATCATTTTCTTCCAAGTAAGAGATGCCGTGAGACACAAATAGGCAGTGTACTTAGTGGCCTGGATCTCACATCTGAATCTGCTGGAGAGAGCTGAGCAGGAGAGTCCAGGGCAGGGAAGAGCAGTGCTAGTTAAACTCTGTACAGAACTCCAGAGCCTTTAGTTAACAGCCTCCAAAGAAGAAACGTAACTCGGGAACAAAGCAACATAAAGATGATTTCTTGAGGTGTGGTTTTGTCAATTGTGCCAATGCAAATAAGGGTGCAAAGTCCATCTGTGTTATATGCAAGGAAGTACTGGCAAATGAGAGGAGAGGTTTCACACTTTGAAAAAGAAGCAATGAGTGAAAAATTCCTTTTGCAGTTGAGACCCCCAGAGTCAGTTATTAAAATACAGCGGACTCCAAATGAAAAGACTACGCTGCTGTAGTCGACCTATGTACCACATTAAAAACATGCCAAAAGCCCATGAGCCTGTTAGCATTCTGAAGTAGCATCTCCCAGCAGCATCCAGTGCTGAGTAAAACAAACATTTTGTTGCTTCACGAAAACCTACATATGTGAGGTTGGATTTTCCATTTCCACAAAGATGAAGACAGCACAAAGGAACTGGCTGAAGTCTGCATCTGAATTGTCCATTGCCCTCTCCTCCTTTGAACCTGATTCAAATGAGATCGCGAGGACCAAACAGGCTCCCCTATAGCCTTATAGTGAACGTGGCGTGTGGTGCGAAGTTAGGCTGGCGAGGGTTGCAAAGGTCAGCGGGTGTGGATCACGAAGGTCGGCCGGTGTTGGTATCATGTGAGATTACCTTTCAGAAATGGGTGTTTATAAAATAGCTGTAGTGGGTGTACCTTTAAGAAATGGGTGTTTATTACTGCAGCGATGTCAGAGTGTGGGTGGAGCTGGGCTGTCGGTCTGCTTTTACTTTTGCTTTTGCTCACAACTGCAGGCTGTGTTTAGTTTTGTTTTGAAGACTTGGAGCTGTAGTCACAGCACAAAGGTGTATTAGTCTCTATCTCTGCAATCTAAAGATCTCCAGATCCTTTGGTGATTTGAAATGAAATGAAATGAAAAATGAAAATCGCTTATTGTCACGAGTAGGCTTCAATGAAGTTACTGTGAAAAGCCCCTAGTCGCCACATTCCGGTGTCTGTCCGGGGAGGCTGATACGGGAATCGAACCGTGCTGCTGGCCTTGCTTGGTCTGCTTTAAAAGCCAGCGATTTAGCCCAGTGAGCTAAAAAAATTATTTAAAAATAATATCTGTTTCTGTAGAGAAGTTAAACCTGATGTCTTTCTGTAAAATGTTTTTTTTGTCTTATTTGTGTTGCAAGGAAAGATTAAGAGTTACTTATAGAGTACTGTATTCTTTGGGGGATTTATTGGTGTTGATGGTTGTTAAGATGTTTGCTGTGGGTTTATAAAGTGTTAACTGGTTTTATAAATAAACATTGTTTTAATTTAAAACTACTGTAGATCTCTGTTGCATCACACCTGCAAAGTAGGCCCTTGTGCTTCCCCTAACCACAATCTACTAAACGTTGCGGGTCAGGTGAACTCCATGATACACTTTGGGGTTCTTTACATCCTGGCCCACAACATGGGTCACGAAGGTCGGCCGGCATGGGTCACGAAGGTCGGCCGGCATGGGTCACGAAGGTCGGCCGGCATGGGTCCTGAAGGTCGGCCGGCATGGGTCCTGAAGGTCGGCCGGCATGGGTCACGAAGGTCGGCCGGCATGGGTCCTGAAGGTTAGCGAGCTGCCAAAAATGGGTCCCAGTGTAAAAAGTTTGTAAAACACTGGTCTAGTTAATTTTTAGGTGTGGTATAAGGATTACTAATCGACGAACATAACTCAAAGTTTATAGCAGTGTACATGTCGTGTTACTGGACGAGGAATCTGGGCATAATCCTGAGAGCATGAGAACATAAGACCTTATGAATAGGAGCAGGATTAGATCATTCAATCCTTCAAGCCTGCTCAGGTATACAATTACGGCTGATCTTCTACGTAACTCCTTTGTCCTGTGCGATCCCCATAACCACGCAATCCCCTTATTATCGAATTCTCTGTCTTGGAGCATTCATGGCTCTCTGCGGTAGAAAATTCCAAACATTAACTACCCTCTGAGTGAAGAGATTTATTCTCAAAGTGACCCCTTATTTCATAGAATTTACAGTGCAGAAGGAGGCCATACGGCCCATCGAGTCTGCACCGGCTCTTGGAAAGAGCACCCTACCCAAGGTCAACACCTCCCCCTATCCCAATAACCCAGTAACCCCACCCAACACTAAGGGCAATTTTGGACACTAAGGGCAATTTATCACGGCCAATCCACCCTAACCTGCACATCTTTGTACTTGAGACTGTGCCCCCCTCCCGACCACCGCGATGTTCTGGATTCCCCAGCTATGGGGAAGCAAGCTCCTTGTCAATCCCTCTCACAATCGTGTGTGTTCCAATGAGATCGCCTGTCATTGTTCGAAAACCCAAAGGCTATCGGCCTAGTTAATTAATCCCTCCTCACAGGCAGCCCTCTCGTTGAAGTAACTAGTCCGCTGAACCTTTATTGCACCTCCCTCAAAGTCAAGGTGGTAAACAGACCAGGCCAGTTGGAGAATTTAAGGAGTGGCTCTGACCAGACCTGCAGCCATGGGTGAGATTTTAACCCACTCAAAGCCTCTCCAAAGCACAGAGATCGAACCTGGCTCCGACGAACCAGAAGTTAATTTGAACGGCAAAGAAGGTTTTGTCTCAAAAACGGTTGTGCTTCATGTCAAGAAAGACCAGAATTGGCTTAAATTTATTTGAAGAAAAAAAAGAAAACCTTGTAACCATTTGGCATCTTATAAGATCACAGTATGTGCTTTACAGCTAATGAGGTACTTTTGAGGTGTAGTCACTGCACTGTTGCAATGCAGGAAATTCAGCAGCCAATTGACGCATAGCAAGATGCACAAGTAGCAATTTAAGTAGCAATGACCAGAGAAAAATCTGTCGTTTGTGATTTTGTTTCTATAAATTTACGAGTACCCAATTCATTTTTTCCAACAAAGGGGCAATTTAGCATGGCCAATCCACCTCACCCGCACATCTTTGGGTTGCGGGTGAAACCCATGCAGACACAGGGAGAATGTGCAAACTCCACACAGACAGTGATCCAGAGCCGGGATTGAACCTGGGACCTCGGCGCCGTGAGGCAGCAGGACTAACCCACTGTGCCACCATGCTGCCCTGTCCTTTGTGATTTTGATTGAAGGGTAAAATATTGGCCAGGACACTGGTGAGAATTTGACTGCGTTTTTTAAATTTCTCATAATTGCATAACGGGGGTCTTTATGCGATCAAGTGGAGGAGGGTCAGGAGGCGCCTTCCAACAGTGCAGCACTCAGTAACGCACTGTAGTGGCAGTCGTGGTTTAGAGACTAGAGAGGGTTCTCCATTGAGCCACAGCTGATTCAAGGTGACACCTTTACCAGCAGCAGACACCCTGTGCACGAAGCCAACTCCCAACCTATCACAATGTTTCTTTGTGATTTTGCTCCTGAAGTTGTTCCAGAGGGGAGAGACGTTTCCTTATAAAATACCTTTCACACACTCAGGACACACTACTTGCTTCACAGTGTGGTCCCAAGAGTTTTATTGGTAAGTGCAATTTGCACACAGCAAGATCCCATCAACAGCAAACGGATGGCTGGACAGTCAATCCGCGTTTTTAATGGTGCAGGTATGGGTGGAATGTTGGCTAAGATCTCATTATCTGTCCCTCGTCTTTCAGGGCCAGCTGTGTGGCTCAGTGCGTGTTCTCGTCCCTGCGTCGGAGGATTGTGGAAGACCCACAGCAGAGACTGGAGCACGTAAATCTCGTTGGACACTCCACTGAGGGAGTGCTGCACTGGAGCTGCTGTCTTTCAAATGAGACATGAAGCTGACCTCTCAGACAGACCCCCCAAAAATCCCACAACACTATCTTGAGGGCGAGCAGGGAAGTTGTGTTCTGACTGATATTTATCCCTCAATCAACATCATGCGATGCATTACCTGGCAATTATGATGTTGTTGGTTCTGGGTGCTTGCTGCGCGCAGATTTGCTGCCACATTTCTGACTGTGGAGCAGTGACTATACAGCAAAAAAGTAACACATTGGCTGTAAAGCATTACTTATCCTGAGGTTGTGAAGGGCGCCATTTAAATGCAAGTCATTCTTCTTTTTAAGGAGTCTTGATTTCACATCTTGTATGAAAGATGGAAGCTGATCTTTATTTAGCCGTCGCTGTGTGCTGAAATAACTGCTGAGGTTACAGGAAAATCCCTGGACAAGACTTGCAGCCACCGCCCGCTGCTGGATTCAAAGGTAGGATTCCGGCTGCTGAGTCCAGACGTTATCAGCATGGCCTCAAGTCGTATCCCCTTCTCGCTGCCTGCTGGGACCACCCCAGAGAGGGGCAAGGCCCTACTCCCCAGCACAAAACTCGCCGCACCTTAAATATCTTAAGGGCAGTGGTGCAGTGGTTAGCTCTGGTGCCTCACGGCGCCGAGGTCCCAGGTTCGATTCCGGCTCTGCATCACTGTCTGTGTGGAGTTTGCACATTCTCCCCATTTCTGCGTGGGTTTCGCTCCCACAACCCGAAGATGTGCAGGATTGGCCACGCTAAATTGCCCCTTAATTGGAAAAAAATGAATTGGGTACTCTAAATTTAAACAAAATCTTAAAGAAATTCACAATGTGGATAGAATCACCGCGGTGCAGGAGGCCATTCAGCCCATCGGGCCTGCACAGACCCTCTGAAAGAGCACCCTTCCACTCACCCGCCCTATCCCCCTAATCCCACTTAACCTGCACATCTTTGGACACTAAGAGGCAATTTATCACGGCCAATCCACCTAACCCGCACATCTTTTGACTTGTGGGGGGAAACCGGAGCACCCGGAGGAAACCCACGTAGCCACGGGGAGAACGTGCAGACTCCGCACATTGCAGTCTGGAAGACACAGATACATCGACGGGCAAGGGAGAGTGTGGTCAGATGGTATGATGTACATGGAGGGTGAACATACTGGCATTGCAGTATCAGCCCTGACCTGTAGGGGTTGTATGCACCTTCGTTTGTAAATTCGATTTTGATTGAAAATGGAATCACAAAACCAGATCAGTCAGGTAGCACATTCTTTAAATTATTTGTCCACTTGAGGTTGTTTGTTTGAGGTTGTTTTGAAACTTTCTTTCAACACATTGGTTTACTTGGCAAGTGTCACTGAGCTATCCAGTTGGCAGCAATGTGGAGTCTGCATTGTTGGAATTTTTTATAAGCTGTGTGTATGCGTGTCCTTGACCTGGTAAATATAAATCATGCAGTCTAGAAGGAGGCCATTTGGCCCATTATGCTTGTGCAAGCCCTTTTAAAAAGCCACCAATTCATCTCAACACTCCTCCGCTCATTCCCCATAGCTCTGCTATATTTTTCAAGTATTTGGCTTTAGAACATAGAACATAGAACACTACAGCGCAGTACGGGCCCTTCGGCCCTCGATGTTGCGCCGACCTGTGAAACCATCTGAAGCCTATCTGACCTACACTATTCCATTTTCATCCATATGTCTATCCAGTGACCACTTAAATGCCCTTAAAGTTGGCGAGTCTACTACTGTTGCAGGCAGGGCGTTCCACACCCCTACTACTCTCTGAGTAAAGAAAATGCCTCTGACATCTGTCCTATATCTCTCACCCCTCAATTTAAAGCTATGTCCCCTCGTGTTGGTCATCACCATCCGAGGAAAAAGACTCTCACTGTCCACCCTATCTAACCCTCTGACTATCTTATATGTCTCTATTAAGTCACCTCTCAGCCTTCTCCTCTCTAACGAAAACAACCTCAATTCCCTGAGCCTTTCCTCGTAAGACCTTCCCTCCATACCAGGCAACATCCTAGTAAATCTCCTCTGAACCCTTTCCAAAGCTTCCACATCCTTCCTATAATGTGGTGACCAGAACTGCACGCAGTACTCCAGGTGTGGCCGCACCAGAGTTATGTACAGCTGCAGCATGACCCTGTGGTTCCGAAACTCAATCCCCCTGCTTATAAAGGCTAGCACACCATATGCCTTCTTAACAGCCCTATTAACCTGGGTGGCAACTTTCAAGGATTTATGTACCTGGATGCCGAGATCTCTCTGTTCATCTACACTACCAAGAATCTTGCCATTAGCCCAGTACTCTGCATTCCTGTTACTCCTTCCAAAGTGAACCACCTCACACTTTTCCGCATTAAACTCCATCTGCCACCTCTCAGCCCAGCTCTGCAGCTTATCTATGTCCCTCTGTATCCTATAACATCCTTCAGCACTATCCACAACTCCACCGACCTTCGTGTCATCTGCAAATTTACTAACCCATCCTTCTACACCCTCTTCCAGGTCATTTATAAAAATGACAAACAGCAGTGGCCCCAAAACAGATCCTTGCGGTACACCACTAGTAACTGAACTCCAGGATGAACATTTGCCATCAACCACCACCCTCTGTCTTCTTTCAGCTAGCCAATTACTGATCCAAACCGCTAAATCACCTTCAATTCCATACTTCCTTATTTTCTGCAATAGCCTACCGTGGGGAACCTTATCAAACGCCTTACTGAAATCCATATACACCACATCAACAGCTTTACCCTGATCCACCTGTTTGGTCACCTTCTCAAAAAACTCAATAAGGTTTGTGAGACATGACCTACCCTTCACAAAACCGTGTTGAGTATCGCTAATCAACTTGTTCTTTTCAAGATGATTATAAACCCTATCTCTTATAACCTTTTCCAACATTTTACCCACAACCGAAGTAAGGCTCACAGGTCTATAATTACCAGGGTTGTCTCTACTCCCCTTCTTGAACAAGGGGACAACATTTGCTATCCTCCAGTCTTCCGGCACTATTCCTGTCGACAAAGACGACATAAATATCAAGGGCAAAGGCTCTGCAATCTCCTCCCTGGCTTCCCAGAGAATCCTAGGATAAATCCCATCTGGCCCAGGGGACTTATCTATTTTGACATTTTCTAAAATTGCTAACACCTCCTCCTTTTGAACCTCAATTCCATCTAGCCTGGTCGACTGAACCTGAGTGTTCTCGACAACATTGTCTTTCTCCAGTGTAAACACTGACGAAAAATATCCATTTAATGCTTCCCCTATCTCCTCTGATTCCACACACAACTTTCCACTACTATCCTTGATTGGCCCTAATCTTACTCGAGTCATTCTTTTGTTCCTGATATACCTATAGAAAGCCTTAGGGTTTTCCTTGATCCTATCCGCCAACGACTTTTCGTGTCCTCTCCTCGCTCTTCTTAACTCTCCCTTTAGGTCCTTCCTGGCTAACTTGTAACTCTCAAGTGCCCTAACTGAGCCTTCATGCCTCATCCTAACATAAGCCTTCTTCTTCCTCTTGACAAGTGCTTCAACTTCCTTAGTAAACCACGGCTCCCTTGCTCGACAACTTCCTCCCTGCCTGACAGGTACATACTTATCAAGGACACGCAGTAGCTGTTCCTTGAAAAAGCTCCACATTTCGATTGTACCCATCCCCTGCAGTTTCCTTCCCCATCCTATACCTCCTAAATCTTGCCGAATAGCATCATAATTGCCTTTCCCCCAGCTATAATTCTTGCCTTGCGGTACATACCTATCCCTGCCCATTGCTAAAGTAAACATAACCGAGTTGTGATCACTATCACCAAAGTGCTCACCTACATCTAAATCTAACACCTGGCCGGGTTCATTACCCAGTACCAAATCCAATGTGGCCTCGCCCCTTGTTGGTCTGTCTACATACTGTGTCAGAAAACCCTCCTGCACACACTGCACAAAAACTGACCCATCTATAGTACTCGAACTATAGTATTTCCAGTCAATATTTGGAAAGTTAAAGTCCCCCATAACAACTACCCTGTTACTCTCGCTCCTGTCAAGAATCATCTTTGCAATCCTTTCCTCGACATCTCTGGGACTATTCGGAGGTCTATAGACAACTCCGAACAGGGTGACCTCTCCTCTACTGTTCCTAACCTCGGCCCATACTGCCTCAGTAGACGAGTCCTCAAGCGTCCTTTCTACCGCCGTAATACTTTCCTTGATTAACAATGCCACACCCCCCCCTCTTTTACCATCTTCTCTGTTCTTACAGAAACATCTAAATCCTGGAACCTGCAACAACCATTCCTGTCCCTGCTCTACCCATGTCTCCGAAATCGCCACAACATCGAGATCCCAGGTACCAACCCATGCTGCAAGCTCACCCACCTTATTCCGGATGCTCCTGGCGTTGAAGTAGACACACTTCAAACCAGCGTCCTGCTTGCCGGTGCCCTCTTACGAACTTTTAACCCTATCCCTGACCTCACTACTCTCAACATCCTGTACACTGGGACTACAATTTAGGTTCCCATCCCCCTGCTGAATTAGTTTAAACCCCCCCGAAGAGCACTAGCAAATCTCCCCCCCAGGATATTGGTACCCCTGGTACCCCTTTCCGGAGCTATGATTGAATCATGGGCAGCACGGTGGCACAGTCATTAGCACTGTTGCTTCACAGCTCCAGGGTCCCAGGTTCGAATCCCGGCTTGGGTCACTGTCTGTGTGGAGTCTGCACGTTCTCCCCGTGTCTGCGTGGGTTTCCTCCGGGTGCTCCGGTTTCCTCCCACAGTCCAAAGACGTGCAGGTTAGGTGGATTGACCATGATAAATTGCCCTCAGTGTCCAAAAAAGGTTAGGAGAGGTTATTGGGTTACGGGGATGGGGTGGAAGTGAGGGCTTAAGTGGGTCGGTGCAGACTCGATGGGCCGAATGACCTCCTTCAGCACTCTATGTTCTATGTGTTCTCTTCCACTGCCCTCTCTTTTAAAAAAAAATATTTTTATTAGGGTATTTGCAAGTTTTTATAATAATAACAATAACAACGACGAAAACATGGTACAATAAACATTTCTACTCCCATCACACCCCGACCATAAACCCCCCCCCCCCCCCCCCCCCCCCTTCGTCCACCCCCACCCCCTGGAATTCTGCTTCTGTTGACATTTTAATTTTCCCCGAGAAAGTCGACGAACATAGAACATAGAACAGTACAGCACAGAACAGGCCCTTCGGCCCTCGATGTTGTGCCGAGCAATGATCACCCTACTCAAACCCATGTATCCACCCTATACCCGTAACCCAACAACCCCCTCCTTAACCTTACTTTTTAGGACACTAAGGGACAATTTAGCCTGGCCAATCCACCTAACCCGCACATCTTTGGACTGTGGGAGGAAACCGGAGCACCCGGAGGAAACCCACGCACACACGGGGAGGACGTGCAGACTCCGCACAGACAGTGACCCAGCCGGGAATCGAACCTGGGACCCTGGAGCTGTGAAGCATTTATGCTAACCACCATGCTACCGTGCTGCCCATGTCGAACGGCTGCCACCTCCGGGTGAACCCAACATTTGACCCTCTTAAGGCAAACTTAATTTTCTTGAGACTGAGAAACCCAGCCATGTCGCTGACCCAGGTCTCTGCACTCTACACATTAATAAGATCCGTCTCCGGGCTACCGGTGAGGCAAAGGCCAGGATGTCGGCCTCTTTCACTCCCTGAACTCCCAGCTCTTCCGACACTCCAAAAATCGTTACCTCCGGACTCGGCACCACCCGTGTTTTTAGCACCGTGGACATTGCCTCAGTGAAACCCTGCCAAAACCCTCTAAGCTTCGGGCATTCCCAAAACATGTGGACATGATTTGCTGGGCTTCCCGCGCACCTCGCACACCTGTCCTCTACCCCAAAAAACTTGCTCATCCTAGCCGCTGTCATGTGTGCCCGGTGAACTACCTTGAACTGTATCAGGCTAAGCCTGGCACATGATGAGGAGATATTAACCCTGCTCAGGGCATCTGCCCATAGACCCCTCTCTATCTCTCCTCCTAGCTCGTCCTCCCACTTGCCCTTAAGCCCCTCCACCGGAGTTTCCTTCGCCTCCGAAAGCTCCTGGTAAATATCCGATACCTTCCCCTCTCCCACCCAGGTACTGGAACCTACTCTGTCCTGTATCCCCCATGGCGGCAGCAGCGGAAAGGCCGGCACCTGCTTTCTCAAGAAGTCTCACACCTGCAAATACCTAAACCCATTCCCTGCTGGCAATTCAAATTTATCCTCCAAAGCTTTCAAGCTGGGAAAGCTCCCGTCAATAAATAGATCCCCCATCCTCCTAGTTCCTGCCCTTTGCCATCTCCGGAACCCACCATCCACCTACCTGGTACAAACCGATGATTATTATAAATTGGGGTCCAAACCGATGTTCCCTCCTCTCTCTTATATCTCCTCCACTGCCCCCAGATTCTCAGAGCCGCCACCACCACCGGACTTGTGGATTATCGGGCCGGCGAGAACGGAAGAGGTGCCGTTATCAGTGCTCACAAACTCCCACACCGACCCGTCCTTCCACTGCCCTCTCAGAGAACATAGAACGTACAGTGCAGAAGGAGGCCATTCGGCCAATCGAGTCTGCACCGACCCACTTAAGCCCTCACTTCCACCCTATCCCGGTAGCCCAATAACACATCCTAACCTTTTTGGACACTAAGGGCAATTTAGCACGGCCAATCCACCTAACCTGCACATCTTTGGGCTCTCAGGCGGCACATTCCAGATCATGCATAAAATAACATTGTGGCCAAAATGTTCCGGCTTTTCCCGCCAGCGAGATCTTCCGGTTCGGCCGATGGTGGCCCATCAATCGACCCACTCAAGACCAACTTAATCTTTGCCAACCTCAGGAATGCCAGCAGGTCACTCACCCACACCCCCGCTTTCGGTCCACACCTATCATCTAACCCCCCCCAAAGAACGTGCTCATCCTAGCCACTGGCACATGTGCCCGACAAACGACTTTGAACCGGATAGGTCTAAGCCTTGCACACGAAGAGGATGCATTAACCCTTCTCAGGGCCTCTTCCCACATCCCGGCCCCAGTCCTATGAATTAAATTAAATATTGTTTGTTTGTCTGGTGTCCGAGCAACTGTTGGGGTCCAGTCCGGAATCGTATTAATCCTTACAGTGCAGAAGGAGGCCATTCGGCCTATTGAATCTGCACCAACCCTCTGAAAGAGCCCCCACCCTAGGCCCACTTCCCCCCCCCCCCCCCCCCCCCCCCCAGTGGTGTGTTTCTCGGTGGGAGGCAGCCCGCCATTGGCCAGTGGCAGGTTTTCCTGGTCCTGTCACTGCCAATGGCATTTCCCGTTGAATCCACCCCACACCGCCGGGAAACCAATGGCAGGGTTTCTCTAACAGTACAGCACAGAACAGGCCCTTCGGCCCTCGATGTTGGTGCCGAGCAATGATCACCCCACTCAAACTCACGTATCCACCCTATACCCGTAACCCAACAACTCCCCCTTAACCTTACTTTTTAGGACACTACGGGCAATTTAGCATGGCCAATCCACCTAACCCGCACATCTTTGGACTGTGGGAGGAAACCGGAGCACCCGGAGGAAACCCACGCATACACGGGGAGGACGTGCAGACTCCACACAGACAGTGACCCAGCCGGGAACCGAACCTGGGACCCTGGAGCTGTGAAGCATTGATGCTAACCACTATGCTACCGTGCTGCCCTGTTTCCTCAGCGACAAGACCAGAAGATCCCGTCAGGATGAAGAGTCGGAAGATCTCGTATTCCCTTGGGTTCAGAAGATTGAGGGCTGATCTAATTGTGTTGTTTAAAGCGGTAACGGGATTTGGTAAGGTGTTTAGCGAGAAACCTTTTCCGCTGATGAGTGGAGTCCAGAACAAAGGACGTGACCTTAGATCAGGGGTGGGCAAACTACGGCCCGCGGGCCGCATGCGGCCCGCCAAAGGTATTTCTGCGGCCCACCAAGTCATTAAAAAAAAAAAAAAAAAAAATTTTTTTTTAAAAAAATTTTTTTTTTTTTTTTTTTTAATTTTTTTTTAAAGGTTAATGGGTGGGGGGGCTGTTGGGTTACTTACTGGTATAGGGTGGATACGTTGACTTAAGTAGGGTGATCATTGCTTGGCACAACGTCGAGGGCCGAAGGGCCTGTTCTGTGCTGTACTGTTCTATGTTCTATATGAGGCGCCCAGAATCATAACCGGGTGAAGTAATTATTTTACTTAATATACTATGCGGCCCTTTGTGAATTGTGAATTTCTGAATGCGGCCCTTGCACGGAAAAGTTTGCCCACCCCTGCCTTAGATAGATAGATTATTGGTGCTGAATTGTGATTTTGACCCAGTGATATATTTCCAAGTCAGGATGGTGTGTGGTTTGGAGGGGACCATGTAGGTGGTAGTATCGCATATGTCTGCAGCCCCTGTCCTTCTAGCTGGTAGAGGTTGCGGGGTTTGGACACCCCAGAAGCCGCGGATGAACTTGTATCTGAGATCCCCACTGCAGAGGTCAGAGCAGCCTTCTCAAAGGTCAACCCACAGAAGGCCACTGGCCCGGATGGGGTACCCGGACGGACACTCAGGTCTTACCCGGATCAGCTGGCAGGGGTATTCGCAGACATCTTCAATCTCTCTTTACAACAATCTATCCGCTTCAAGAAGACGACCATCAGCCCTGTACCAAAAAAAAGCCAAGCAGTGTGCCTTAATAATTATCATCCAGTGGCTCTGACATCCATCATCATGAAATGCTTCAAAAGGTTAGTCATGTCACAAATCAACTCCAGCCTCCCGGACTACCTTGATCCACTACAGTTTGCCTACCGCTGCAACAGGTCCACAGCAGACACCATCTCCATGGCCCTCCTCTCTACCCTGGAACACCTAGATAACAAAGACACCTATGTCAGACTCCTATTTATCGACTTCAGGAAGCGTAGTGGAGAACATGCCCCTGTCTACATCAATGGGAACGAAGTAGAAAGGGTCGAGAGCTTCAAGTTTTTAGGTGTACAGATCACCAACAGCCTGTCCTGGTTACCCCCATAATAAGAAAGCCCACCAACGACTCTACTTTCTCAGAAGACTAAGGACATTTGGCATGTCAGCTACGACCCTCACCAACGTCTACAGATGCACCATTGAAAGCATTCTTTCTGGTTGTATCACAGCTTGGTATGGATCCTGCTCTGCCCAAGACCGCAGGAAACTACAAAAGGTCGTGAATGTAGCCCAGTCCATCACGCAAACCAGCCTCCCATCCATTGACTCGATCTATAATTCCCGCTGCCTCAGAAAGGCAGCCAGCATAATTAAGGACCCCACTCACCCCGGACATATTCTCTTCCACCTTCTTCCGTCAGGAAAAAGATACCAAAGTTTGAGATCACGTACCAACCGACTCAAGAACAGCTTCTTCCCTGCTGCCATCAGACTTTTGAATGGACCTACCTTGTATTAAGTTGATCTTTTCTCTACACATTGCTATAACTGTAACATTATATTCTGCAGTCTCTCCTTCCTTCCCTATGTACGGAATGCATTGTTTGTACAGCATGCAAGAAACAATACTTTTCACTGTATACTAATACATGTGACAATAATAAATCAATTCAAATCAAAATCTAAAGTGGTGTTGAAGGAGTGTTGTTGGGGTCTTGTTGATCCAGGCAACTGGAGATTATTCCATCACGCCCCTGTCCCGTGTCTTGTAGATGGTGGAAAAACTTTGGTGTGTCAGGAGGTGAGTTACTGGCCACACAATTCCCAGACTCTGAAATAGAAACAGGAAGTGCAGGAAAAACGTAGTACGTCTGGCAGCACCTGCAGAGAGAAAAACAAAATTAATGTTTTGTGTTCAATTTGACTCCTCTTTGGAACCGCAGGAACATTGGAAATAGAAGTAGAAGTAAGCCATTCAGGCACTTGAGCCTGCTGTGTCAATCAACTAGATCATGGCTGATCCTTCACCTCAACACCAATTTCCTGTAATATCCCCAGATCCCTTAATGTCTTCGATCTGCTACCTTGGGAAAGCGGGCTGCATAATCAAAGCCCCCTCCCACTTGGGTTACCCTCTCTTCCAACTTCTTCCATCGGGCAGGAGATACAGAAGTCTGAGAACACGCACGAACAGACTCACAAACAGCTTCTTCCCCACTGTTACCAGATTCCCGAACGACCCTCTTATGGACTGAACTGATCTTTTCATACATCTTCACTACTGAGTCGCACTACACTCCGTATGCTTCACCCGATGTCTGTGTCTATGTATTTTCATTGTGTATTTATAGTATGTTCTATGTTTCTCATGGTACGGAATGATCTGTCTGGACTGTAGGCAGAACAATACTTTTCACTGTACCTCGGTACACGTGACAATAAATCAAATCCAAATATGTAAAAGTCTAGCGATCTCTGACTTGAACATACTCAATGACTGAGCTTCCACAGCCCCCTGGGTAGGGAATTCCTCAGATTCTCAACCCTCAGACTAACAACCTGTATATGGAAAGATTCCTTCATTTATGGAAATAAGCTGGACACGAGATGTCTGTTACACACTTGCTGGAGGTGAGGCATGGGGCCCATACTCTATTCGAGTACAATGTCTTGCCCTGAACAGGCAGATGTGGAGGAAATGGATGTCCCGCAAAGCACTTGAGGCTACAACTAACAAACTCCCAGTGGGGACAAGTTAGGGTCCAAATGGAAGCAGTGGGTGAAGCGGCGAGTGGATGGTGGTGGGGTCTATGACTCTAACTCACTAGATTATCGCTTTTCACAGGAACGTCATTGCAGTGTTAATGTAAGCCTTCTTGTGACAATAATGAAGATTATTAGAATATCTTTACAATAGTTACAGATCTGAAGCAGATATCTCACAGATGTACGAACATGCAAATTGATGCTTGAAAGAGTTAAGCACTGACAGTATAATCCATGCTCCCGGCTCGTGTTCCAGCAAACTGCTACTTACCAATAAATGTTAACCACAGCACAAAGTGAAATCACATTGCCAAAATATTGAGTTATTTTTGGGACATCAATCCATGGCTCTTACAGCAGCCATTTGCATTTATAGGTTGTGGACAAAGGTCCCAGGGCATTTCACTGAGAAGTGAGTAAGCAGATAGTGGACTGAGACAGAGAAGAGGTTACAAAAGAATCATAGAATTTACAGTGCAGAAGGAGACCATTTGGCCCATCGAGTCTGCACCGGCCCTTAGGAAAGAGCACCCTACTTAAGCCCACGCCGCCACCCTATCCCCATAACCCAACCTAACCTTTTTGGACACTAAGGGCAATTTTTCATGGCCAATCCACCTAACCTGCACATCTTTGGACTGTGGGGGGAAACCGGAGCACCCGGAGGAAACCCACGCAGACACGGGGAGAACGTGCAGACTCCGCACAGACAGTGACCCAAGCTGGGAATCGAACCTGGGACCCTGGAGCTGTGAAGCAACAGTGCTAACCACTGTGCTACCGTGCTGCCCGTGAATTGAGCTTTGAGGTGGTTTTAAAGGAGGAGGTGGAGAAGTGAAGAGGTTTGGAAGGAATCTGAGAGTGTGGGGCCTGTCAATGCCTTGTTAATTACACTGTTATGGTTTATTGGTAATGACAATGTGAAAGAGATGATGGGTATTTTGTTTTGTGATCGGCAGTATAAATGGGGATAGCTGGGATACTGGGGTTGGAGGTCCAGGCTGCGGGCGGTTTAGCCGAGGCAGTCACCCGGCCCAAATATCTGCCCCTCTTCCATGGCTATGTTAGCAGTTGGGTGTCCCTGGAAAGGTAGCATGTGGTGCCCGCTGTAATGCTAAAGGCTTCAGCGACTGATGAGCACCTGTTACGATGATGGAGGAAAAACCCTGGAATTATACACGGCAATATTGGACTTTAAATAGACCTGAGTTTATATTTTTTAAAGTACACTGCGGTATTATCATAACTGTAAGGATTAATGAAATGTCTAGAGTAGCCACTAGAGGGAGCTACAGCTACAAGTATATAAGACATTGATGCTAAGCCTTGTGGGAGAGTGTTGTGCAGGAGTTAGCTAGAGACAGACTGAAGTAAAGATAGTGTGAGTAAGAGCAGATCATAGTTTGTAACAGCATTAAGATTAGTTGTAGATGAGTGTAGTTTATATTTTTATAATCAACTGTGCATTATTTAGGAGTACACGTCAAATCCAGTAGTGTTAATAAATTTATAGCTTTGTTCAATTTCATTTTGTGGTCTTTGTGATCACTACGCCAACCATCCTGAATTTAGCAACAATTCTAGCAAAAAGGAATAATGGAACCCCCCCCTGTGGTTTCAGGCATGGTCACCCCCAAAAGAATCCAAAGGGGGTTGAAATTTAGCTGAGAGAGCTGCCCAGTGTCGGTCTGTGTGTGCACTGTGAGAAAAGCAGCTGGGAATTTGCTACACTGAAAGAGATGCAGTAACCAAGGCTGGGCCCCAGCAGAAATAGACAGCTTCTGTCGGAACACCCAAAACTTTCCCTTTGACTACGAAGGTTGATCAGCCAGAAGCTGGAAAAAGAACCAAAGTATTTCTACCGGACTACAGAACAACTAAACCAAAGAAACAACCACTGAAATCAATTGTATCGGCCACAATGCAACATCATCTACTCTTCACCACTCAATGACTGGTCGGTATAATCTTTGTTTATATTAACTTACTATGGACTCAATTCTTACTTTAATTTGCATTAATATAGATGCATGTGTTTTACCATTTCTTCTTACCTTTTTAACAGTTGAAAACTGATTATCTTAACTCAGGAAGCCTTGTAACTGGTCATAACACACTGCAGGGGCTGGATTGCAACATTCGTCCGGAAATGACATTTCTTGATTTAGTTTGTGAAGTCCCTTTAAACCTTTATCCTTTCCTATGTCACAGTGCCCCTTTAAAGAGCTGTTTTCCATTTCAATTAGTTGACATTATTAATTGGTTGTGTTTCAAAAGAGTTACACTGGGGGTTGAAGTAATGTTGACTGTGAACGAAGTCAATAAACTCTCTCCAGCAAAGGAGGCAGCTGTGTCTTTGCCTCAGCTCCGCCAACTGGCGTGGATCCAAGTAACAGGGCCCCGGCAGCCGGAGACACGATTGTTCCTGACAGACTAAAGGAACGGAGTTGTACGCTGCAGGAATGGGTTGTAGAGCTGAAGGAATTAACGGAGCCAGGGAGGGAAGGGGCTATGAAGAGACCATAAATCCTATTCTCTCTTTCATTTGAGGGGCAGCGCGGTAGCATAGTGGATAGCACTGTGGCTTCACAGCGCCAGGGTCCCAGGTTTGATTCCCGGCTTGGGTCACTGTCTGTGCGGAGACTGCACGTTTCCCCGTGTGTGCGTGGGTTTCCTCCGGGTGCTCCGGTTTCCTCCCACAGTCCAAAGATGTGCAGATTGGGTGGATTGGACATGCTAAATTGCCCTTAGTGTCCAAAAAGGGTAGGAGGGGTTATTGGGTTAGGGGGATAGGGTGGAAGTGAGGGCTTAAGTGGGTCGCGCCGACCCGTTGGGCCGAATGGCCTCCTTCTGCTCTGTATGTTCTATTCTCCATTTTGCCAGGTGACGGTGAGCTTGCTTTGCGTCACTGATGAAGACCAGCCTTACCCCCTACGCCTTCGGTCTCTCTGTTCGAAAACACCCTCAATCTTTCTTCAAGAGATATTTCATCCCATGCTTTGTCCCCCCGAAATGTAATATCTCACACTGAACCACTTTAAATTTCACCTTCCACCAACCTCTCTATTGTTTCTCACCTATATCTGTCTTCAATCCTGTTAGCCATGATGTGGAGATGCCGGTGTTGGACTGGGGTGAGCACAGTAAGAAGTCTTTACCAGGTTAAAGTCCTTCACCCGAGGAAGGAGCAGTGTTCCAGAACCTAGTGATTCAAAACAAGCCTGTTGGACTTTAACCTGGTGTTGTAAGACTACTTATTGTGTTCAATCCTGTTTGACTTTGATCCCTGGGGTGCGTCACTTCCAGCCCATGGCCAATTCAAGCAAACCCCATTGATCCTAATTCTGCTCGCTGTGTCCCAACCAATTCCCGCCTCCCCCCACCCCCACCCCCCATCTCCCCCCCCCCCTCCCCCCCCCCCCCCCCCCACACACACACACACTTCGCCAGTTCCTCTTTTGCTGGACATTCAGATTTTCCCTTGACAAACCTGTCTTGCCCTTCAATAGTTAATTTTAAAACAATTGTTCTTGTTGGTTTTCACATTTTTATGTCACACATTCTAGCTCGTACTTTGAATTGACAAGTTTCATAGTGTGGGTCAAAGCAACCAAAGAAAAGTTAGAAACTAAAAAATTACAAGTAAGAGATAAGCGACAGAAGAACGGGAAGACGAGAATAAAAATGATATCAACAAAGAAGGATAATTATACATATTTACATTGATATACCTTCAATTCACAGTGAGGCAGAGAGAGCGAGTGAACAGTAGGCTTTATTAGTCCTGAACTTGCCTAGCCAGAGTCAGTAGTGCAGATGAATGCCACCCACAAGAGGCCGGCCTATATATGGCCCCGGTGTGGGCGGAGCCAGAGGCGGAGCCATACCGGGATTACAGTACAGTACCTGGAAACAGTTCATATCACGACTTCCAGGTCATAGGTCACAGGTTATGGTATCGTGCATGCATTATGGTGAATACATTCAGCACATTCACCTCCTGTTGAATCAAGTCCAGCGGGGGTGACGTGGGGTCATTACATATTCAGTCTATCTGGAGGCCGGACCATTCCTGTACCAGCCTCCCCGGACAGGCGCCGGAATGTGGCGACTAGGGGCTTTTCACAGTAACTTCATTGAAGCCTACTCGTGACAATAAGCGATTTTCATTTCATTTCTCTTCGACCTCCGCAGCTCTGGCGGTGTGGCGGGCACAGTTGTCACAGGTGGTGACTCCAGGGGCGTTGTGTCTGGAGCTTGAGCCTCAGTTCGGGGTGTCGGAGACGGTTGGGGTGCGTGGGTAGGGTGGGGGGGGTGATGGGTGGTGGTAGTGTAGGCGCGGGACAATACAGGAGACCCAGGGGGGTGTATGGGGCGCTGTGATTGGCGGCGAGCAGTGGGCAAGGGGGGGGGAATATAGGCGGGGGGGGGCTCGTTGGCGGGGGAACCAGCTGGCGCCAGGTCCCGTAGGGAGACCGTATCTTGCCGCCCGTCCTGGTGCGCGATGTAAGCGTACTGTGGGTTAGCGTGGAGCAGCTGGACCCTCTCGACCAGGGGCTCGGTCTTATGGCTCCTCGTGTGTCTCTGGAGAAGGACTGGTTCTGGAGTTTTCAGCCAAGCTGGAAGCGAGACCCCGGAGATGGACTTCCTGGGGAAGATAAACGATAGTGAGGGGTCTCGTTCGTGGCCGTGCAGAGGAGCGATCTGATGGAGTGGAGGGCATCAGGGAGGACCTCCTGCCAACAGGGGATTGGGAGACTTCTAGACGTAAGGGCCAGAAGAACGGCCTTCCATACCGTCGCGTTCTCCCTCTCCACCTGCCCGTTTACCTGTGGGTTTTAGCTCGTAGTCCTGCTCGAGGCGATGCCTTTGCTGAGCAGGTACTGACGCAGTTCATCGCTCATGAACGATGTGCCCCGGTCGCAGTGGGCATAGGCAGGGAAAGCGAACAGGGTGAAGATGCTGTGCAGCGCCTTTATTACGGTGGCTGAGGTGATTTCGGAGCAAGGGACGGCGAAGGGGAAGCGGGAGAACTCATCAATGACGGTGAGAAAGTATATATTCCGGTTGGTGGAGGGGAGGGGCCCTTTGAAGTCAATGCTTAGGCGCTCAAAAGGGCCGGGAGGCCTTTACCAGGTGGGCCTTGTCTGGCCGATAGAAGTGCGGTTTGCACTCCGGGCAGACTTGGCAGTCCCTGGTCATTGCCTTGACCTCCTTGGAGGAGAAGGGCGGGTTGTGGGCCTTAATGAAGTGGGTAAGCCGGGTGACCCTCGGGTGGCAGAGGTCATTGTGGATAGCCCGAAGTCGGTCATCTTGCGCGCTGGCACATGTGACGCGGGACAGGGCATCTGGGGGCTCGTTGAGCTTCCCAGGACGATACTTGATATCGTAGCTGTGCAGTGTGGTGAATGTAATTCACACTGTAATATATATGATACCATATTATTGCAAGCGCAGTTGCGTTGCCTGACCACTAGGGGGAGTAGCACTGGGAATGCATAGGAATTTGTACAGGGTTCCACCCTTGGCTCCGCCCACAACTCCTCCCCCTGGACTGCTGTATAAAGATCAATGCCCAGAGCCAGCCGACTAGTTCATCCAGGGTTCATCGTGTTTAAGATATGAACCACTGTTCATATCTTAAAGCACATGTCTCGTGAATTGATGGTCTCATCATGCAGTAAGAAGTTTTACAACACCAGGTTAAAGTCCAACAGGTTTGTTTCAAACACGAGCTTTCAGAGCACTGCTCCTTCCTCAGGTGAATAGAGAGGTATGTTCCAGAAACATTTATATAGACAAAGTCAGAGATGCCAGACAATGCTTGGAATGCGAGCATTTGCAGGTAATGAAATCTTTACAGATCCAGAGATAGGGGGTAACCCCAGGTTAAAGAGGTGTGAATTGTCTCAAGCCAGGACAGTTGGTAGGATTTTGCAAGCCCAGGCTAGATGGTGGGGGATGAATGTTATGCGACATGAATCCAAGGTCCCGGTTGAGGCCGTATTCATGCGTGCGGAACTTGGCTATAAGTTTCTGCTCAGCGATTCTGCGTTGTCGCGCGTCCTGAAGGCCGCCTTGGAGAACGCTTACCCGGAGATCAGAGGCTGAATGCCCTTGACTGCTGAAGTGTTCCCTGACTGGAAGGGAACATTCCTGCCTGGTGATTGTCGCGCAATGTCCGTTCATTCATTGTCGCAGCACCTGCATGGTCTCGCCAATGTACCATGCTTCGAGACATCCTTTCCTGTAGTTGTAGGGGGAGAGTTCGATCCTCCACCTCAAGATTTTATCATTTTTTATTTTGCCCCGTTGTGCATTGTCGAACATGAAGGCTACCGAGCGTTGGTCGGTGACGAGGGTGAACCTCCTACCGGCTAGGTAGTGCCTCCAGTGCCGCACGGCTTCCACTATGGCTTGTGCTTCCTTCTCGACCAAGGGGTGTCGAATTTCGGAAGCGTGGAGGGTCCGAGGGAAAAATGCTACTGGCCTGCCCGCCTGGTTGAGTGTGGCGGCCAGTGCGATGTCTGACGCGTCGCTCTCTACCTGAAAGGGGATGGACTCATCCACCGCGTGCATTGCGGCCTTGGTGATATCGGCCTTGATGTGGCTGAAGGCCGCACGGGCCTCATGCGTCAGGGGGAAAGTGGTTGTTTGAATAAAGTGGGCGGGCTTTGTCCGCATAGTTGGGGACCCACTGGGCGCAGTATGAGAACAGCCCCAGGCATCGTTTTAGGGCCTTGAGGCTGTGGGGAGGAGGGAGTTCTGTGAGGGGGCGCATACGGTCGGGGTCGGAGCCCTAGGACTCCGTTCTCTACGACATAGCCGAGAATGGCCAGTCGGGTAGTACGGAAGATGCATTTTTCCTTGTATGTGACGTTGAGGGATTGGGCGGCCTGGAGGAACCTGTGGAGGTTGGCGTCATGGTCCTGCTGCTCATGGCCGCAGATGGTCACATTGTCCAAGTACGGGTATGTAGCCCACAAACCGTACTGGTCCAACATTCGGTCCATCGTTCTCTGATACCCCGCTAGTGACACCGAAGGGGATTCTGAGGACGTGGAAGAGTCGGCCGGCTGCTTCAAAGGCAGTGTAGTGGCGTTCTTCCAGGTGGATTGGGAGCTGGTGGTAGGCCGACTTCAGATCGGCCATGGAGAACACACGGTACTGCGCGATCTGGTTGACCATCTCCGCTATGCGGGGGAGGGGCTACGCATCGAGTTGCATGAGTCGGTTAATTGGCTGGCTGTAGTCCACAACCATCTTATCATAGAATTTACAGTGCAGAAGGAGGCCATTCGGCCCATCGGGTCTGCACCGGCTCTTGGAAAGAGCACCCTACCCAAGGTCAACACCTCCACCCTATCCCCATAACCCAGTAACCCCACCCTGTTGGGCAATTACCTAAGGGCAATTTTGGACACTAAGGGTAATTTTGGACACTAAGGGCAATTTATCACGGCCAATCCACCTAACCTGCACATCTTTGGACTGTGGGAGGAAACCGGAGCACCCGGAGAAAACCCACACAGACACGGGGAGAAAGTGCAGACTCCGCACAGACAGTGACCCAAGCCGGAATCGAACCTGGGACCCTGGAGCTGTGAAGCGATTGTGCTATCCACAATGCTACTGTGCTGCCCTGATTCATTTCCCTGATCCGGACGACCACACCACTTGCGGTCTCCAGGGGCTGTTGCTGGCCTCGATGATCCCTTCACTCAACAGTCACTGGACCTCCGACTTGACAAAAGTCATGTCTTGGGAACTGTACCGTCTGCTCCTGGTGGCAATGGGCTTACAGTCGGGAGTGAGTTTTGCAAAGAGTGAAGGGGGGAGACTTTGAGGGTCATGAGGCTGCACACCGTGAGGGGGGGGTGCAAGCGTCCACCGAACTGTAGGGTCAGGCTTCGGTGGTTACATTGAAAGTCCAATCCGAGCAGTAGGGGGGCGCAGAGGTGGGGGAGGATGTAGAGCTTAAAACGAGCGTACTCTGCGCCCTGCATCGCGAGATTGGCGATACAGTACCCGCGGATCTGAACCAAATGGGACCCGGAGGCACGGGGGATTGTTTTGGAGGCTGGGTAGGTGTGGAGGGAGCAGCGCCTTACCGTGTCGGGGTGGACAAAGCGCCCTGTGCTCCCGGAGTCGAAGAGGCAGGGGGTCTCGTGCCCGTTGACCTTGATGACCATCATGGAGTTCTTCAGCTGCTTTGGCTGCGACTGGTCGAGGGTGAGTGCGCCCAGCTGGGGGTAGTCTGTGTGGTCGGTGGAGTCACAAGATAGCGGCCCCCATGAGTTGCACGTGTCGGGCTGGGGCGAAGATGGCGACCAAGATGGACGCCTCCATCGGTCGCACGTGTTGGTTGGTGCCGGGGCCGTCGGCCAAGATGGCAGCCCCCACAACTCGCACAACTGGGCCTTAGGCCGGCCCAGACAGACTCTAGCGAAGTGCCCCGTTTTCCCACAATCGCTACACGTCGCTGTGCAGGCTGGGCAGCGCTGACGGGGGTGTTGGCCCATGGCCGCAGAAGTAGCATTGGGGTTCCCTGGGCTGGGCTGGCAGACGCGTGGCACAGGCCTGCGACGTAGTCGGTCCGACGGGGGTCGCAATGAGGGTGTCCACGAGGGGTTCGCCAGGCCCGCGGGGAACGCGCTGAGGTTCTGGTAGGCCACCTCCAGCGAGGTCGCCAGCTTTACCGTGTCCCGCAGGTCAGAGGTCCCGTTTTCCAGCAGGCGCTGCCTGATATAGTTCAAGCGGAACCCCGCCACGTAGGTATCCCGGATCTGTGAGATCATGTGTTCCTCCGCCATCACATCTCGATAGCTGCAGTTCCTCGCGAGTAGGGTCAGGGTTTCGAGATACCCGTCCAGCGATTCTCCGGTGCGTTGACAGAGAGTCGTGAGGAGGTGTCTGGTGAACACCTCAATAACGGGCTTCACGAAGTGTGCCTTGAGAGTTGCGACCGCCGCCTCATACGTGGCCGCTTTTCCGATCATTACCGAGATTCGATTGCTCACCCGGGCGTGGAGGAGTTGCAGCTTGAGAGTCTCGGTGGGAGGCGTGGAGGAGTCAAGCTTGGCCTCAAAGCATCGGAGCCAATGTTCGAACATTTCCTTGGTTTTAGACGTGCGGGCGTCGAGTTCGAGCCTGTCTGGCTTTAGAGCGGCTTCCATAGTGCTGTCTATAACTAATAAATTGATATACCTTCAATTCACAGTGAGGCAGAGAGAGCGAGTGAACAGTAGGCTTTATTAGTCATGAACTTGCCTAGCCAGAGTCAGTAGTACAGATGAATGCCGCCCACAAGAGGCCGGCTTATATATGGCCCCGGTGTGGGCGGAGCCAGAGGCAGAGCCATACCGGTACAGTACCTGGAAGCAGTTCATATCACCACTTCCAGGTCACAGGTTACAGGTTATGGTGTCATGCATACATTATGGTGTATACATTCAGCACATTGTGTTGTGTCCCCCTCTCCTCCCCCACCCCGCCTCAGTTGGCCCTGGCTTGTCTTGCTGGGCCTGTTGTTGCTCCCTCTGCCTCTGCCTTTTCCTGTTGCCCTCGGGTTTGTTTCTTGCAGCTATGTCACTTGCGGTGGATCAAATGAAAAGGGACCTCCGCAGATGGGACATGCTCCCGCTCCCGCTGGCGGGGAGGGTCTATATGATAAAGATGACGGTCCTTCCGAGACTGCTCTTCTTTTTTGAATGTCTTTTGATTTTTGTCCCAAAGGCTTTTTTTTTTCAGGAAAATGAACGCAGCAATATCGTGTTTTGTATGGGCGGGTAAAACCTCGAGAGTAAAGAAGGCACTTCTCGAACGGGGTCACAGAGAGGGGGGCTTGGCACTCCCGAGTTTTATTGATTATTACTGGGCGGCCAACATATTGATGTATGGTAAACCACTTTTGCACCTATATTAGGTGATGTATGGTAGGACCTGTACTACAGGTATGTCGGTAGTTCCTGCCTGCTGGCTCCGCCCAGTAGGCGGAGTGCAAATATGTGTGTCCTCCGTGCAGCAGCCATTTCGCCAGCTGCTGTGGGAGGCCACACATCTCAGAGCAATAAAGCCTCAGTTGTACCCAACTCTCGTGCATCAATTTATTGCTCTAAGATTTTCAGAAGATGGACCTCCGTATCAAGCTGGATCGCCTGCAGCTGGATCCGCAATCAAGCAACGCCAGAAGGGACTTTCAGCGCTGGCTAGCTTGTTTCGAGGCGTACAGCAACTCAGCGCCAAGCCCTGTTCCGGAGGCTCAGAAAATACAGATACTGTACCCGAAGTTGAGCTCCAACGTCTTTCCGCTGATCCAGGATGCGCCAAACTCCGCCGAAGCCATGACGCTTCTCAAAGAAAATTACACTCAGAAGACGAACACGCTCTTCGCCAGGCATGTGCTCGCCACTCGCTCTCAACTCCCTGGTGAGTCCATAAAAGACTTCTGGTGGGCCCTAATCCCACTCGACCGGGACTGTGACTGTCAGGTCGTTACAGCCACTGAACATTCTAATGTCCTTATGGGGGACGCGTTTGTTACGGGGATTGGGTCGGACCTCATACGCCAGCGACTGTTAGAAGGGGCCACGCTCGATCTCACAGAGACAAAGAAGCTGGCGCTCTCTATGACGGTCGCCTCGCGCAACATTCAGGCCTACACCCCCAGCCACGCGGCCTACCCCTCCTACGCATCGTGGACCCCACAGATGGCCGCCACAGTGGGGGCCTTACCCAGCCAATACGCCTGCGCCACACGCCAGCCAACGAACCCCGGGGGTCCCCGATGTTACTTTTGCGGCCAGCAGAAACACCCCCGCCAACACTGCCCAGCCCGCGCTGCCCTTTTTAAGGCGTGCGGTAAGAAGGGGCACTTCCCCGCGGTGTGCCAGGCCCGTGCAGTTCCCGCTATCGCCCCCACCCTCCTCGTTTATGGACAATGGGCGCCGCCATCTTCACCTCCCCGGACCATGCGTAGCCAGTGGGGGCGCCACCTTCTCCCCCTCAGACCAAGCACGGCCAGTGGGCGCCGCCATCTTCCCCTCCACGCAACATGTGTGGCCCATGGGCGCCGCCATCTTGTTCAACCGCCACATGCGGCCCATGGGCGCCGCCATCTTGTTCACCTCAAGATCTTCAGGTGCCGCCATCTTATCTCCCCCATGGCATATGGGCACCGCCAGCATTCCAGGGCCCATGCCCCCCCCCCTCCCCCCCCCCCCCCCCCCCCCCCCGGGCACCCCATCATCCGACACGAGCGACGACCGCCTATGACTAGCCTCAGTAACCATCGACCTGTCTCGTCCGCACAACCTGGCCACCGCATCGACCAACGTGAAAATCAACGGACACGTGACCTCTTGCCTGCTGGGCTCCGGGAGCACCGAAAGCTTCATCCACCCGGATACGGTAAGGCGCTGCTCCCTCGCGCTACACCCCGCCAACCAAAGAATCTCCCTGACCTCCGGATCCCATTCCGTGGCGATCCGGGGGTACTGTACGGTCACACTCACGGTCCAGGGCGTAGAATTCTGCGGCTTCCACCTCTACGTCCTCCCTAACCTCTGCGCTGTCCTACTACTAGGCCTGGACTTCCAGTGTAACCTCCAGAGCCTAACACTGCAATTCAGCGGGCCCCTACCACCCCTCACTGTGTGTGGCCTCGCGATCCTAAAGATCGATCCACCTTCCCTCTTCTCAAATCTAACCCCGGATTGCAAGCCCGTCGCCACCAGGAGCAGATGGTACATCACCCAGGACAGGACCTTCATCAGTACCGAAGTCCAGCGGCTGCTTCGGGAGGGTATCATTGAAGCCAGCAACAGCCCCTGGAGAGCCCAAGTGGTAGTAGTTAAAACTGGGGAGAAACACAGGATGGTCGTGGACTACAGCCAGACCATCAACCGGTACACGTAGCTCGACGCTTACCCCCTCCCTCGCATATCTGATATGGTCAATCAGATTGCACAGTACCGGGTCTTCTCAATGATAGACCTCAAATCCGCCTACCACCAGCTCCCCATTCGTAAATCGGACCGTCCATACACTGCTTTTAGGCGGATGGTTGTCTCTATCACTTCCTCAGGGTTCCCTTCGGCATCACTAACGGGGTCACGGTCTTCCAAAGGGAGATAGACCGAATGGTCGACCGGTACGGACTGCGGGCCACCTTCCCATACCTAGACAACGTCACCATCTGCGGCCACGATCAGCAGGACCACAACACCAACCTTGCCAAATTCCTACACACCGCCACTCTCCTCAACCTCACCTACAACAAGGAGAAGTGCGTCTTCAGCACAACCCGCTTAGCCATCCTCAGCTATGTGGTCCAGAACAGAGTTCTGGGGCCCGATCCCGACCGCATGCGCCCCCTCATGGAACTTCCCCTCCCCCACTGCCCGAAGGCCCTCAAACACTGCCTGGGGTTCTTTTCATACTACACCTAGTGGGTCCCAAACTTTGCGGACAAGGCCCGCCCACTCATACAGTCCACCAATTTTCCCCTGACGGCCGAGGCACAACAGGCCTTCGCCCGTATCAGAGCCGATATCGCCAAGGCCGGGATGCACGCAGTAGACGAGACACTGCCTTTCAAGTAGAGAGCGACGCATCAGACGTCGCCCTAGCTGCCACCCTCAATCAGGCAGGCAGACCCGTGGCATTCTTTTCCCACACCCATCATGGCTCAGAAATTCGGCACATCCGTCGGAAAAGAGGCCCAGGCTATCGTTGAAGCTGTGCAGCATTGGAGGCATTACCTGGCCGGCAGGAGATTCACTCTCCTCACTGACCAACGGTCGGTAGCCTTCATGTTCAATAACACACAGCGTGGCAAGATCAAGAACGATAAGATCTTGAGGTGGAGGATCGATCTCTCCACCTACAATTACGAGATTTTGTATCGCCCCGGCAAGCTCAACGAGCCCCCAGATGCCCTATCCCGAGGTACATGTGCCAGCGCACAAGTAGACCGACTCCGGGCCCGACACGACAGCCTTTGTCACCCAGGAAGTCCACATCCGGGGTGTCGCTCCCAACTTGGCTCGCAGCTCCAGGACCCGTCCTGCTCCGTAGGCACGTCCGACTCCACAAGGCGGACCCGTTGGTGGAGAAGGTGCAGTTGCTCCACGCAAACCCCCAGTAGGCCTACGTGGAATACCATGACGGCAGCCAGAATACTGTCTCCCTCGGGGACCTGGCACCAGCAGGTTCCACACACACACACCCCTCCGGCCCAGCCTGGCACCACCCTCCCCTCCCCCGGCGCTCCCAGCAGCAACCCTCCCAGGACCATCCATCCTCCCCCTGCCCACGCCCGAGGATGAAGAGGTTTTGGCACGCTCCCGGAGTCACCGAAGATCAGACCAGCATCGGCATCGCCGCCACGACCGCGTCGCTCCCAGCGGCACATCACGGCCCCGGACCGGTTAAATCTCTAACGGGTCCACTGGACTTCAAAAGACTATTTTTTCTCTCCAATATTGTAAATGTATAACTCATTTGTTGTATATAGCTCTCCACCAGCCCCGCCGGACTCAATTTTAACAGGGGGTGAATGTGGTAAACCACTGTTGCACCTATATTAGGTGATGTATGGTAGGAGCTGTACTACAGGTATGTCGGTAGTCCCTGCCTGCTGGCTCCGCCCAGTAGGTGAAGTATAAATATGTGTGTCCTCCGTGCAGCAGCCATTTCGCCAGCTGCTGTTGGAGGCCACACATCTTAAAGCAATAAAGCCACAGTCATATCCAACTCTCATCTTTGTGCAATTGATCGTGCATCATGATGGTCAGGAAGTGGGTAGTGGGGAGGGATCAGTGTGGGAGCGAGTGGAAGCGGCATCCTGTAAGGGGACGAGTTTGGAGGCCTTACTGATGGTGCCCCTGCCGTTCCCGCCGGCTTGGCACACTGCGAGCCCTGTGGTGGTGGCAGCCCTTAGGGTGTGGGGGCAATGGAGGCAACACATGAGATTAGAGGGGGCATCAGTGTGGTCACCGCTTTGTAACAATCACCGGTTTGCCCCAGGGAGGCTGGATGGGGGCTATAAGGGATGGCAGCGGGCAGGGATTGAGAGATTTGGGGACTTATTCATTCAGGAGGGCTTCCCTGCCTTGGAGGCATTAGAGGAGGAGTTTGAGTTGCCAGGTGGGAACGGGTTTCGGTACCTACAGGTGTGGGAGTTTGTCCGGAGGCAGGTTCCTGGCTTCCCTCGCCTCCCCC
This sequence comes from Scyliorhinus canicula, assembly GCF_902713615.1. NCBI lineage: Eukaryota > Metazoa > Chordata > Chondrichthyes > Carcharhiniformes > Scyliorhinidae > Scyliorhinus > Scyliorhinus canicula. Next base: position 193,398,743 of record NC_052153.1, read on the forward strand.
TGAGGTGATGTCAAAAACAGGTTGGAGATGGGAGGGTCGTGGAGATATACAAGGAACTGATGGAGTGGGAAGGGGCCCCAATCAGGGAGGTGAAGAGGAGCTGGGTGGGGAGATAGAATTCAAGCTGTGGGAGAAAACCCTGAAGAGAGTCAATTCATCCTCGTTGTGTGTCAGGCTTAGCTTGATCCATAACATCCCAGGCCCAAAACACTCATTCCAGGTTAAGCAGCGTTTCACTTGCATCTCTTTCAATCTGGTCTATTGCATTGGCTGCTCCCAATGAGGCCTCCTCTATATCGGAGAGACCAAACGCAGACTGTGTAATCGCTTTGCTGAGCACCTTCGGTCTGCGTATTCAGGATCCTGACCTTCCTGTTGCTTGCCATTTTAACAAAAGACCCTGCTCCCATGCCCACATGTCTGTTCTTGGCCTGCTGCAATGTTCCAGTGAAGCTCAACGCAAAATGGAGGAACAACACCTCATCTTCCGGTTAGGCACGCTACAGCTTTCCGGCTTGAACATCGAATTCAACAACTTTAGATGATCAGCCCCACCTCAACCCATTTGTTTTAGAACATAGAACATAGAACAGTACAGCACAGAACAGGCCCTTCGGCCCTCAATGTTGTGCCGAGCCATGATCACCCTACTCAAACCCACGTATCCACCCTATACCCGTAACCCAACAACACCCCCCCTTAACCTTACTTTATTAGGACACTACGGGCAATTTAGCATGGCCAATCCACCTAACCCGCACATCTTTGGACTGTGGGAGGAAACCGGAGCACCCGGAGGAAACCCACGCACACAGGGGGAGGACGTGCAGACTCCACACAGACAGTGACCCAGCCGGGAATCGAACCTGGGACCCTGGAGCTGTGAAGCATTTCTGCTAACCACCATGCTACCCTGCTGCAACCTATATGCAACCTTTTTTCATTTCATTTTAACTGTCTTTTACCATTTCTTTATTTCCTGTACCTTTCCTGCACCTTTCTCCTGTTTGCTTCCCCCTTCCTGTCCCCCCACATCTACAGTTCATCCTCTGATGTTAGTTTCCCTGCTGTTTGACCTTTCACATCTTTTGTCCTCTCTGGGGGCTGCCATTAACACTCATTCACCTTGGTATCTGTGGCCATTAGCACCCAGTTTCCCTGGGTTTCTGTGGCTATGACTCATCTTTCAGTCTCACCCCACAGTATAAATATTTCCCACTTTCTCTGTCTGTTAGCTTTGACAAAGAGTCATCGGACTCGAAACGTTAGCTCTTTTCTCTCCCTACAAATGCTGCCAGACTTGCTGAGATTTTCCAGCATTTTCCCTTTCGTTAGCTTGATCCAGTTCAAGGTGGTCCACAGGGCCCACATGACGGCGGCCCGGATGAGCAGGTTCTTTGAGGAGGTGGAGGACAGATGTGGGCGGTGTGGGGGTAGCCCGGAGAGCCATGTACATATGTTTTGGGCCTGTCCGAAATTGAGGGAATTCTGGCAGGGATTTGCGGATATTATGTCAGAAGTCCTGGAAGGTAGGTTAACTCCGAGTCCAGAATTGGCAATATTTGGGGTATCGGAGGATCCGGGAGCCAAGGAGGGAGGGAGGCCGATGTTCTGGCCTTATCCTCCCTGGTGGCCTGGAGACGGATTTTGCTGGGATGGAGGGACTCGGAGCTCCCGAAGGCAGGAGTGTGGGTCAGTGAAATGACAGGGTTTCTCAATCTGGAAAAAATCAAGTTCACCGTGAGAGGATCAACTCAGGGGTTCACCCGGAGATGCCAGCCGTTCATCGATTTCTTCAAGGAGAACTGAACCCCAGCAGTCAGTAAGCAGGGGAAAGGGAAAAAGGTGGGGGGGGGGGGGGGGGGGGGAGACAGACGGCATGGCAATATTCCAACGGGACAGAGAATATAGTTTACGGGAGCGAGGGAATAGAACGGGGGGAGTAGGGGGTGTTGTTCTGTAGGTTGTTTCTTTTCTTTCTTTGTTCGTGTCGGCCCACGCGGACGTTTAAGTGATGTTACTGTGTTAAACTGTGAAACTTACAAATGCCTCAAAAAAATATTTTGTAAAAAAAAAGAAACTGAACTGGACACAGTGCTCAAGGTGGGTGTGAAACTGAACTGGACACAATGCTCAAGGTGGGTGTGAAACTGAACTGGACACAATGCTCAAGGTGGGTGTGAAACTGAATTGGACACAGTGCTCAAGGTGGGTGTGAAACTGAACTGGACACAATGCTCAAGGTGGGTCTGAAACTGAACTGGACACAGTGCTCAAGGTGGGACTGAAACTGAACTGGACACAGTGCTCAAGGTGGGTCTGAAACTGAACTGGACACAGTGCTCAAGGTGGATGTGAAACTGAATTGGACTCAGTGCTCAAGGTGGGACTGAAACTGAACTGGACACAGTGCTCAAGGTGGGTGTGAAACTGAACTGGACACAGTGCTCAAGGTGGGACTGAAACTGAATTGGGCACAGTGCTCAAGGTGGGACTGAAACTGAATTGGACACAGTGCTCAAGGTCGAATGGAAACTGAACTGGACACAGTGCTCAAGGTCAATTGGAAACTGAACTGGACACAGTGCTCAAGGTGGGTGTGAAACTGAACTGGACACAGTGCTCAAGGTGGGTGTGAAACTGAACTGGACACAGTGCTCAAGGTGGGTGTGAAACTGAACTGGACACAGTGCTCAAGGTGGATGTGAAACTGAATTGGACACAGTGCTCAAGGTGGATGTGAAACTGAATTGGACACAGTGCTCAAGGTGGGACTGAAACTGAATTGGACACAGTGCTCAAGGTCGAATGGAAACTGAACTGGACACAGTGCTCAAGGTGGGACTGAAACTGAATTGGACACAGTGCTCAAGGTGGGACTGAAACTGAATTGGACACAGTGCTCAAGGTGGGTGTGAAACTGAACTGGACACAGTGCTCAAGGTGGGACTGAAACTGAATTGGACACAGTGCTCAAGGTGGGTCTGAAACTGAATTGGACACAGTGCTCAAGGTGGGACTGAAACTGAATTGGACACAGTGCTCAAGGTGGGTATGAACCAGGTGCGTTATCGACCTGTCAAGTTTGATTATTATGTCTCCTGAATTATATTCAACTGTGTCAATTATGTTTAAGCCTGTGCTGCTGCCAGCTCTAATGAAAGTGATGGAATAAAATCAGGTAAACGGTTGTCATTGTTGGGAAAGAGTTGGGGCAGCAAATTATAGCTGGAAATGCAAAGAATTAACCAGATAAACTGGTCTAAGCATAAATAATTAAACGCAGGAAGGTCCAATTGTTTAAGTATACAGTGAGCAACATGACACAAAAGCATCATTGTGATCATTCTGTTTGGAATTATTCCAGGACTGGTAACTCAAACCTGGCTGCTGCACAATGGGCTGTTTAACAATAGTAAGATGTAGACTGCAAGCTGTAGAGGAAGCTTTTGTCTCTCTATCACAACCTATTTTGTCTGCTCAGGTATCAGCGATAAACCTCAGCACCTCTGAACTTTATTGCCAAGTCCTGCATAAACTCCAACTTCCTGCCCCTGAACCCTTCTCCTTCACGGTGTTGAAACCTCACATCATTTCCCATGTTGCTTCACCCTGTCCCAGGACCTCCAGACTGCGGAATACCTTGATCCCTCCATCTCTCCTCCCTCCAACAATCCATAGGGTTTCACAGTTCATCAAATTTACAGTGCAGAAGGAGGCCATTCGGCCCATCGAGTCTGCACCGGCCCTAGGAAAGAGCACCCTACTTCAGCCCGCGCCTCCACCCTATCCCCGTAACCCAGTTACCCCACCTAACCTTTTGGACACTAAGGAACAATTGATTATGGCCAATCCCCCTAACCAGCACATCTTTGGACTGTGGGAGGAAACCGGAGCACCCGGAGGAAACCCAGGCAGACACGGGGAGAACGTGCAAACTCCACACAGTCACCTGAGGCCAGAATTGAATCCAGGTCCCTGGAGCTGTGAGGCAGCAGTGCTAACCACTGTGCCACCATGCTGGCCATTTCATCAAGTGAAAGTTGCCAAAGTGCGAGGGGATCCTTTGAGAGAGAGCTGATTGGTGGTGATTTAATCTGAGGATCACCATACCTCAGGCGAGGAACAAGATGGAGAAGGCTGGTTTTATAACCTGTACTAGACATACAGGGCTGGAGGTGTCCCCATGAGTCTCGCACAATACGGGCTCCCCAACTAAGGGAGTTGGAGCCTTAAATCATTGATGGATAAGTCTCGCATAAAGTTGGTCAAGTATGGTACCAACAGCGCAGACCGACTGGGATTGGATATATATTGTAAAAATTGGAGGTTTTTCCATTTTTCGAAAAGTATTTTTATTCTAATATTTTTATATTTTACCACAATAACAAACCCACACATCATATTAGACCCCATCGTCCACCCATACCTCCCCCTCCCTCCCGACCCCCCACCCCTCCCTCAGCGGTCAACGGGAACCAACTCACCAAAATGCAGAATAATCAAACCCGAACTTTTGTGGAACCCATCACTCCCCCCCCCCAAATTCCTTCTCCACGGCTACGAACCCAAGCAGGCCCCTCCCGCCACGACAAGGCACCGGGTGGAGAAGCTGACCTCCACCCCAACAAGACAGTCTGCGAGCACTCAGCGAGGCGAAAGCTAAAACATCTACCCCCATTCCCCCTGCAGTTCTGGCCGGTCCGACACCCTGGATGTGGCTTCCAGGAGACCGGGCTCCACGTCTACATGTAAAACCCGGAAATGGTGCCGAAAACTGGCCTCCAAAAGCTTTCCAGCTTCGTGCAGGACCAAAACATATGGTCACAGATCGTGGGACCCCACCCACATCGTTCACAGACAACCTCCACCCCCTCAAACAGCTGGCTCATCCTTGACTTTATCTGGTACGGGTCTGTCCACCACCTTCAGCTGTATTCGCCTCAGCCTCGCACACGAAGTTGAGGCACCTCACACCACAATCCCTCTTCCAACGCTGCCTCCAGCTCTTCCTCCCAAATTAACCTTAACCTCCCCTCTACGGACATCTTATAATCCTCTAAAATCCTCCCATAAATTGCCGAAACGGACCCCCCTCCCCAACTCCCCGCTGACAGGACCCCCCTCCAACATCGAAGAGGCGTGCGCTATCGCGATGGCCTTCCTCGCAAAGACCCACACCTGCCTTTACCGGAAACTCTGTCCCCCACACGCCAGCCCAAATTACAATATTGTGTTGTCATGAACCGAGTTTCCTTTAACTTTCTCGGTTTGAAAGCGGGGACGTCACGGTAACCTCAGCAAGTGCAGGAATTGAACCTGTGCTGTTCCGTTGCTGCGTATCCGGAACCAGCCATTCAGCCAACTGAGCTAAACCAAATTAAATACAAGGAGATAACTATTTATTGGATACCATGGTAAACACTTTCCACTTCTACAGGAAATACAGGCACAATGAGGTACTTACGTCAAAAGCCAGTGATAAAAATATAATTACAGAAAGACATAGATTATATTCGCTTCAAATGCTTATTGTAGGCAGACCAGAATGTTACCTCCATCACCATAGCCACAAGGCAAAGCATTATAAGCACCATGTAACTAAATACAGATTGGGCATTCTTGCGTAATTCTTGAGGGTTAGGTCTATCAAAACATTGGCCCAGATCTCGCATTCTGGTCCCAGCATCTCGAGGAGCTGGTTAAGCACTGGGCTAAATTTAACGCCGACCAAGGCAGGCTAGCAGCACCGTTCAATTCCCGTACCAGCCTCCCCGAACAGGTGCCGGAATGTGGTGACTAGGGGCTTTCACAGTAACTTCATTGAGTCCTACTTGTCGCAATAAGCGATTTTCATTTCATTTCGTTTTTTTCATTTTTCATTCCTTTTCTCATCGTTAAGCTCATGATTTGTGGCACAATTTGTTGGAGGGGCAATGTTATAACTTCGCAACCAGGCCAAGGGGCTGGTTTAGCTCACCAGGCTAAATCGCTGGCTTTTAAAGCAGACCAAGCAGGCCAGCAGCACGGTTCGATTCCCGTGATAGCCTCCCCGGACAGGCGCCGGAATGTGGCGACTAGGGGCTTTTCACAGTAACTTCATTGAAGCCTACTCGTGACAATAAGCGATTTTCATTTCATTTCATTTCATGAGACATCTGGCACCTTGGTGAACTAAGAGGCTAAGATTCACCTCATAGTACAGCATCCTACCATCTATGAAAGATGATGGGGTTTTCCGGATATGGCGGAGAGGGGGGATTGAGAGGATAGGGATATGTTTATAGAGGGGAGCTTTCCGAGTATGAGGGCGCTGGAGGAGAAGTTTGGGTTGGAGAGTGGAAACAAATTCAGGTATCTACAGGTGCGGGACTTCCTACTGAACTGGACAAACCGGTGATTATCACATATTGGGGACCAGACCGATGCTCCCTCTGCTCCCACATGTCTCCTCTATTGCCCCCAGACTCTCAGGGCCGCCACTACCACGGAGCTGGTGGAGTACCGTGCCGGCGGGAACGGCAGAGGCGCAGTTACCAACACCTCCAAACTGGTGCCCTTGCATGAAGCCACCTCCATACGCTCCCATGCCGACCCCTCCCCCACCACCCACTTCCTGATCATGGCTATAATTGCCGCCCAATAATAGTTGCTAAAATTTGGCAACGCCAGCCCGCCCTCTCCCCGACTCTGCTCAAGCATTACTTTCCTTACCCGTGGGGGTCTTGCCCGCCCAAACAAAGCCAGAGATCACTTTGTTGACCAGTTTAAAAAAGGACCGCGGAATAAAGGTGGGGAGACATTGAAACACAAACAGGAATCTCGGGAAGACCGTCAACTTCACCGTCTGCACCCTCCCAGCTAATGACAACGGGAGCACGTCCCATCTCCGAAAACCGTCCTTCAGTTGGTCTACTAGTCGGGCCAGATTTAGTTCATGCAGCCGGTCCCATTCCCGCGCCACTTGAATGCCTAAAGCTTCCCCCTACTAACCTAAACGGCAGCTCCCCCAATCGCCTCTCCTGTCCCCTCACCTGGACCGCAAACATCCCACTTATCCCCATATTTAGCTTATACCCTGAAAACCGGCCAAATTCCCCTAGAATCCTCATGATTTCTTCCATCCCCTCTATTGGGTCCGATACATACAGAAGCAGGTCATCGGCATAGAGCGAGACTCTGTGTTCCACCCCCTGACCAGCCTCCTCCAGCCCCTTGAGGCTCTCGGAGCAATTGCCAACGGCTCTATAGCTAGCGCGGAAAACAGTGGGGAGAGGGGGCATCCCTGTCTTGTCCCCCGGTGCAGCCTAAAATAGCCCAATGTTTGCCTATTTGTCCGTACGCTTGCCACAGGAGCCTGATTCAGCAATAAAGCTCCGCCCAAATCCGAACCGTCCCAGTACCTCCCACAGATAATCCCATTCTACCCGATCAAAAGCCTTTTCTGCATCCATTGCGATCACTACCTCCACCTCCCTACCTTCCGGGGGCATCGTGATCACATTTAACAACCTTTGTACCTTGGCCACCAACTGCCTCCTGTAAAAGTAAAAATGGGAAAATAGGTCATTTGAAACATGGAAGTCTGGCAATACCTGGATAAGGCTACATGTGAGAATGTAGGGAAAAATCCCACGAAGGATTAGCAGCAGCTGCAAAAGAAGGTTTTGAAATGCAGATAATCTTTATCAAACGGGCATTAAGAAAACAGCTTGTGACTATTCAAGCTGTAAAACTGACACATGTCTTTTAAGTCACAGCAGTTTGAACTTTTAGTTATATGGAAGAAAGCAATATCTCGCACCTTCTTTGAAGTTAATTATTTTAGTAAGCAGCTAAAAAAGAATTGCCAGGATCTTCAGTTGAATTGGGTGACAAATGTTTAGGTGTGAAATTCTGCTGACACCAGGCGAATATAGGAAGCTGGAGACAACGTGACAATGGGAACACACGTTAACCCCAAATCGGAGTCAGAGTTCTGAGCTAAGGGCACAATTTGATAATAAAGCAACCTAAGAAATGACAGAAACCAGATGTATCCCCCCTCTGACATCAAAGCACTTTTGAATATCACAAGGGAAACAATGTAATCTAGAGTTAGATGAGCTGAAGTCATGCTCAATATAAGAACATAAGAACATAAGAACATAAGAACTAGGAGCAGGAGTAGGCCATCTGGCCCCTCGAGCCTGCTCCGCCATTCAATTAGATCATGGCTGATCTTTTGTGGACTCAGCTCCACTTTCCGGCCCGAACACCATAACCCTTAATCCCTTTATTCTTCAAAAAACTATCTATCTTTACCTTAAAAACATGTAATGAAGGAGCCTCAACTGCTTCACTGGGCAAGGAATTCCATAGATTCACAACCCTTTGGGTGAAGAAGTTCCTCCTAAACTCAGTCCTAAATCTACTTCCCCTTATTTTGAGGCTATGCCCCCTAGTTCTGCAGTCACCCGCCAGTGGAAACAACCTGCCCGCATCTATCCTATCTATTCCCTTCATAATTTTAAATGTTTCTATAAGATCCCCCCTCATCCTTCTAAATTCCAACGAGTACAGTCCCAGTCTACTCAACCTCTCCTCATAATCCAACCCCTTCAGCTCTGGGATTAACCTAGTGAATCTCCTCTGCACACCCTCCAGCGCCAGTACGTCCTTTCTCAAGTAAGGAGACCAAAACTGAACACAATACTCCAGGTGTGGCCGCACTAACACCTTATACAATTGCAACATAACCTCCCTAGTCTTAAACTCCATCCCTCTAGCAATGGAGGACAAAATTCCATTTGCCTTCTTAATCACCTGTTGCACTTGTAAACCAACCTTCTGTGACTCATGCACTAGTACACCCAAGTCTCTCTGAACAGCGGCATGCTTTAATATTTTATCGTTTAAATAATAATCCCGTTTGCTGTTATTCCTACCAAAATGGATAACCTCACATTTGTCAACATTGTATTCCATCTGCCAGACCCGAGCCCATTCACTTAACCTATCCAAATCCCTCTGCAGACTTCCAGTATCCTCTGCACTTTTCGCTTTACCACTCATCTTAGTGTCATCTGCAAACTTGGACACATTGCCCTTGGTCCCCAACTCCAAATCATCTATGTAATATGAATACATAGTCGTGTTAGAAATAATTCAGATTAAAGGTACCTTGTACAATCAAGAATAAAATAAAGTTACTTTACGATAATGTCATATAAACTTAATAACTGCTGGAAGGGGAATATAAACCCTAAATCAGGGACAACCAGCAGAGTCAGCTCTCATAGCTGCCCTCGGTCATGGGGAGAATAGAACATAGCAACCAAGCAGAACAGCGAATCCATCTGAGGAAGACTAAAAGTTGAAGAAGGGAGATTGTCAAGGTGGACCTGAATGTCTTTTCAACCAACCAGGAGAATCCAGAAACAAGATCTTTTTACTTTTCTGTAAAGACAGTGATTGCATGTTTTAAAAGAAAAAATATAATAATAAAATAACTTGAAGTTTATCCTGAAACAGGGGTTATTACAAAGTCTCCTTCACTTACTTAGCAATGTGGGACCCAGTATCGATGCTACTAAGTGGTAAGTAGATAAATTTCTTCCATGAAGGTATGGGTTATACCGGGGGATAACTTGAAAATATAGTTTGACCTGAATAGCACCCACCGAAGCCTGCATCGGAGTCAGGGAGTGAGAACCCCTGTTCACCATTTGAATGTCTTGTTGACCCTTTTTGGTATAGGGGGAGTTCTAAGAATAGTTGTAAGTTTTTTACTTCATGGCACCCAACGTGGGGCGAGAATATTAGAAGTTTCTAACCAACACAGGGGCTAGAATATTAGAAGTTTCTAGTTCCCAAACAATGGTTAGAATATTAGAAGTTTCTAACCGACACAGGGGCTAGAATATTAGAAGTTTCTAACCGACACAGGGGTGAGAATATTAGAAGTTTCTAGTCTATGTGTGAGTCAGACTTTACCTGCCGAGTTTAGTTTGGAAAGTCATGTGTGATTGACTTTTGTAAGGATATTCTGTGGATCGAGGGGACATAAAACTCAGATTGGGGTGTGAAAATCAGTAGACTAGAAGATACTGACCCTGAGAAAAAGTCTGCAAGACCCCTTGGTGACAGCACTAAAAATCTTGCATCCATGACTGGTAAAAGGAGGCCAAGAAATAAATCATCCTTGGAGTGAGGCAGATTGTGAGGGAAAGCCTAGAGAAATAGGGATGCCTAGAAACCTTTAGAGACCAATAACCAATCAACCCTTAACTAAAAGAGGTAGATAGTGCCTTAGTTAGCCTTGGATAGGGCCCAGAAAGGGTACTTATCCTTAATTTCAGAGTCGACCTGAAAGGGACAACCAGGAACAGAAGTTAGAAATCCAAAAAATGGCAATTAGAATAATCCCCTTGCTCTGAAACACGGTCAAGAGAGTTGAAGCAATGAAACAAGAGTGGAAAAGATTAACAGAGGCAAAAAAACTCCTGGATAAGAGAGACTTATCAGCTCGGAGGGATCTCAGATTTTTGTTAGGTGTACCTAAAACCCTACAGAATAGAGGTCCAAGATCTCAGTGGATAAATGTGTGTATGTTTAATAAGGATTTGTGAATTTCCTTTGGTGTTTGTAGTTTTTAAAATGCTGTATTTTGCAAAACCGAGTTTCACCTTAATTAGAAGTTGTTAATGGCAGGCAGAAATGTGATCAGTATTATGAGGAAGTAAATCAGTATGTTCAGAACTAAATTGGTCTTAGAATAAACACATGAAGTTAACTCGGGAGCAGTCAGAGCTGTATCAGGAAATTACTTTGAAACTAATGCGTTGAAATTGACACGGCATAGCTCCACCAGGGTCCTAGTGCCCAATGATCAAAGAGCGTCACTCACAGGAAAAATGATGTTCAGAATGTTAAATACATAGTAGAAGGAACATTAGGGAATAAAGATATTAGACCAGAAGTTAGATTAAGAGAATTACTTACAGTATCAGGAAATGGGAATCTGATTCCAAGAAGGAAGGGAAAAAGCGAGGACTGGGAGTAGGCTAGACGGGTTCAAATGTGGGGAGCACTTACAAGCAGCCTGGGATGCGTATTAAACTTATTAAATAAATTAAAGATTTTTAGACAGTATTCGGGGAAAATTAATGATACTCAATGGGACCTCGAGAAAGGGCAAGTTAATATAGGAAATGCGTTACAAAACAAAACCACAAGTAGGAGTAATTGCTCTGGAAATTGGGAATTTTTAAATTAAGTCAAAACTTATGTTGCAAATGTTGCAATAAAATTACTCAACGGAAAAGAATGAAAATGATACAATTGGCTACATATTTGAGAGAATTAAATGACAGAGCCCGGAGGAAAACTTTACGGGTTCGAAACAAATCAAAATATCAAATTATTACTGAGCAGTGAAACCTTCAGTCACACATCTCTAACTGGACATGTGTCCTGGACATCAGCTGATGGATGATCTGCCGTCTCCACGGGGCACGTAATACCCGGTGGAGTTATTTTTTTTTTAAAATAATTTTTATTGAAAATTTTTTACAAAATATATAACAACAAACAGTAAAAAACAACAATAAAACAACATAATAAGCATAACACCCCCAAGACCGTAACAATGCATATATCGAGCCCCCCACCCCCCCCCCCCCCCCCCCCCCAAACCCGGTAAACAACAAGAGAACTTGAAAATAAATTAAATTAAATAAACATAGTCAACACCCCCCCCCCCACACACTTTTTCCCCCCCTCCCCCCCGGGGTTGCCGCTGCTGCTGACCTAGTTCCCTATCGTTGAGCCTGAAAGTCGAGGAAAGGCTGCCACCGCCTAAAGAACCCTTGTACCGATCCTCTCAGGGCGAATTTGACCTTCTCCAGCTTAATAAAACCCGCCATGTCATTGATCCAGGTCTCCACGCTTGGGGGTCTCGCATCCTTCCACTGTAGCAAGATCCTCCGCCGGGCTACTAGGGAAGCAAAGGCCAAAACACCAGCCTCTTTCGCCTCCTGCACTCCCTGCTCCATCGCAACCCCAAAAATTGCGAGTCCCCAGCTTGGCTTGACCCTGGATCCTACCACCCTCGGCACTGTCCTCGCCACCCCCTTCCAGAACTCCTCCAGCGCCGGGCATGCCCAGAACATATGGGCATGGTTTGCTGGACTCCCCGAACACCTGACACACCTGTCTTCGCCCCCAAAGAACCCTCTCCAGGGCATCCGCCCATGTCCCATCCTCGATCTGTTCCCCCAGCTCCCCCTCCCACTTAGCCTTTAGCTCCTCTACTGACGCCTCCTCCACCTCCTGCATTACCTTGTAGATATCAGATATCTTCCCATCCCCGACCTAGGCCCCCGAAAGCACCCTGTCCCTCACCCCCCTCGCGGGCAGCAAAGGGAATCCCTCCACCTGCCGCCTAGCAAACGCCTTTACCTGCAGGTACCTGAACATGTTCCCCGAGGGGAGCCCACATTTCTCCTCCAACTCTCTCAGGCTCGCAAACCTCGCATCAATGAACAGGTCCCTCAGCTGTCTGATGCCCGCTCTGTGCCAACCCTGGAACCCCCCATCAATGTTCCCCGGGACGAACCGATGGTTCCCCCTTAGCGGAGCCTCCATCGAGCCCCCCACTTCCCCCCATGTCACCTCCACTGCCCCCAAATCTTGAGGGTAGCCGCCACCACCGGGCTCGTGGTATACCTCGTAGGAGGGAGCGGCAACTGCGCCGTTACCAGGGCCCCCAGGCTTGTGCCTCCACAGATGCCATCTCCAACCTTTTTCATGCTGCCCCCGCCCCCTCCATCACCCACTTGTGCACCATCGACACATTGGCCGCTCAATAATACCCCGAGAGATTGGGTAACGCCAGCCCCCCACCATCTCTGCCCCTCTCCAAGAAGCCCCTCTTCACCCTCGGGGTCCCATGCGCCCAAACAAAGCTCATGATGCTGCTAGTCACCCTCCTAAAAAAGGCCCTAGGGATAAGAATGGGCAGGCCAGCGATAGCGGCACCATGTCCCACCTTTTAAATTCCTCCTCCATCTGCTCCACAAGCCTGGTAAAATTAAGCTTATGGAGAGTCCCCCAACTCCTGGCCACCTGCACCCCCAGGTACCTAAAACTCTTCACTGCGTTCTTAAACGGGAGCCTACCAATTCACTCCTCCTGATCACCCGGGTGCACTACAAACACCTCGCTCTTACTCAGATTCAGCTTATAGCCCGAGAAGCCCCCAAACTCAGCCAACAGCTCCATCACCCCCGGCATTCCCCCCTCTGGGTCCGCCACATACAACAGCAGGTCGTCCGCATACAGCGATACCCGATGTTCCTCCCCACCCCGCACCAGACCCCTCCACCTCCCCGACTCCCTCAACGCCATAGCCAGAGGTTCAATTGCCAGTGCAAAAAGCAAGGGGGGCAGGGGGCACCCCTGCCTGGTCCCACGGTAGAGCCTGAAGTACTCTGACCTCCTTCCATTAGTAGCTACACTCGCCATCGGGGCCTCATAAAGCAACATCACCCATTTGATGAACCCTTCCCCAAATCCAAACCTCTCCAGCACTTCCCACAGGTACCCCCACTCAACTCCATCAAAGGCCTTCTCTGCATCTAGCGCCACCACTATCTCTGCCTCCCCCTCAACCGCCGGCATCATAATAACATTTAACAATCTCCGCACATTCGTGTTAAGCTGTCTCCCCTTGACAAATCCTGTCTGATCCTCATGTATCACCCCTGGCACACAGTCCTCTATCCTGGTGGCCAGGATCTTCGCCAGCAACCTAGCGTCCACATTGAGGAGCGAGATGTATGATCCACACTGCAGGGGGTCCTTATCCCGCTTCAGGATCAGAGAGATCAGCGCCCGTGACATCGTCGGGGGCAAAGCCCCCCCCTCCCATGCCTCATTGAAGGCCCGCACCAACAGGGGGCCCACCAGGTCCGCATACATTTTATAAAATTCCACCGGGAACCCATCCGGACCCGGCGCCTTCCCTGACTGCATTTGACCAATCCCCCTGACTAGCTCCTCCAACTCAATCGGCTCCTCCAGCCCCTCCACCAGCTCCTCCTGCACCTTTGGGAAACGTAGCCTGTTCATAAAGCTCTCCAACCCATCCACCCCCCCCCCCCCCCCCCCCCCCGGGCAACCGGTGGCTCCGGCCGGTACAGTTCCTCATAAAAGTCTCTAAAGACCCATTTCACCTCTGCCCCCTTCCGCACCACGTTCCCACCCTTATCCATCACTCCACCGATTTCCCTACCCGCATCCCGCCTGCGGAGCTGATGCGCCAGCATCCTGCTCGCCTTCTCCCCATACTTATAAACCGTGCCTTGCGGCCTCCTCCACTGTGTCTCCGCCTTTCTGGTGGCCAGCAAGTCGAACTTGGCCTGCAAGCGACACCGTTCCCCCAACAATCCCTCCTCTGGGGCCTCCGTGTACCTCCTATCCACATCCAGGAGCTCCCCCACCAGTCTCTCCCTCTCCCTCCTCTCCCTCCTTTCCTTATGGGCCCGGTTGGAAATCAGCTCCCCTCGGATCACTGCCTTCAGAGCCTCCCAAACCATCCCCTCCCGGACCTCCCCCATATCGTTGGCCTCAAGGTACCCCTCAATACTTCCCCAGACCGTCCTACACACTTCATCAGCCAGAAACCCCACGTCCAGACGCCACAACAGGCGCTGGTCCCACACCTCCCCCATCTCCAGATCGACCCAGTGCGAAACATGGTCTGAAATTGCTATGGCCGAATACTCGGCATCCTCCACCCTCGGGATCAATCCCCTGCTCAGAACGAAAAAATCTATTCGGGAGTAAACCTTATGGACATGGGAGAAAAAGGAATACTCCCGCGCCCTCGGCCTCCCAAACCTCCAGGGATCCACCCCTCCCATCTGGTCCATAAACCCCCTCAGCACCTTGGCCGCCGCCGGCCTCCTACCTGTCCTTGAACTGGACCGGTCTAGTGGAAGATCCAGCACCGTGTTAAAGTCTCCCCCCATGATCAGGCCCCCTGCCTCCAGGTCCGGAATGCGGCCCAACATGCGCCTCATAAAGCCAGCGTCATCCCAATTCGGGGCATACACGTTTACCAGCACCACCTTCTCTCCCTGCAGCCTAACCATCACCATAATATATCTGCCCTCCTTGTCCGACACCACCTCAGACGCCTCGAACGCCACCCTCTTCCCCACCAGGATCGCCACCCCCCGGTTCTTCGCGTCCAATCCTGAGTGAAAAACCTGCCCCACCCACCCCTTCCTCAGACGAACCTGGTCCGCCACCTTCAGGTGGGTCTCCTGGAGCATGGCCACGTCCGCCTTCTGCCCCTTCAAATGAGAAAATACCCTAGCCCGCTTAACCGGCCCATTCAGCCCCCTCACGTTCCAAGTGATCAGCCGGATCAGAGGGCACCCCCCCCCCCCCTCCCCCGCCGACTAGCCATAGCCCATCGACTGCTCACCCCAGGCCAGCACACCCCGCCCGACCCATTCCCCAGACGAAAGCGCCTCCCCTCTACCCCCCCTGGCCCACACCTGCTCCTTCCTGGCCATTCCAGCAGCAACCCGGTATTCCCCCCCCCCCCCCCCCCCCCCCAGGCTAGGACCCCTCCTAGCCGCGACGCACCCTCCATGGTACTTCCGTGAGTCAGCTGACTTCTGCTGACCCCGGCAACTCCCGCCAAAACCCGACCTCTCCCGACATGGGGTCATCCCCCCTCCTGCCACTCCTGCCACTCCTCCTTGGCACCGCTCCAGCGCGGGCAAAAACCAGTAGAGGCCACGCCCCCACCGCCAGCTCCACCCCTCCTGCCCCGCAGCGCAGGAAACCAGAGGAAAGCCCGCGCTTTCACACTGCCCCACCCCACCCTTCTGACGCAGCTCCCAAATACCAGCTCCACCCCATTCCCCAGCCCCGTACAGAAAAAAAAACAAACCCCCAACATCCCCCGCATAACACAAAACCATACCCAACAGAACCACCCGGAAACAGAGCAAGAACCAGCATAGAAAAAACGTATCAAAATTACAACAACAGCAACAGCAAAAACAGCAACAACTGTAGTACACAGGACCAGGCAGCCCCCAGACCCTAGTTCGAGTTCAGCTTCTCCACCTGCACAAAGGCCCACGCCTCCTCCGGGGACTCGAAGTAGTAATGCCGGTCCTTTATATGTTACCCACAGACGCGCAGGCTGCAGCATTCCAAATTTTACCTGCTTGTTATGAAGCACCGCCTTGGTCCGGTTAAACCTGGCCCGCCGCTTAGCCACCTTCGCACTCCAGAGTTCTCCCACTTGCTGCTCATCTCCTTGGTCCAGCGCAGCACACATTCCCGATCACTGAACCGATGGAACCGCACCAGCACCGCCCGCGGGGGTTCATTTGCTTTGGGCCTCCTGGCCAGCACTCTGTGGGCTCCCTCAAGCTCCAGGGGCAGATGGAAGGACCCCGCCCCCACCACCAACAAATTAATCATCGTGGCCACATAGGACGGCAGATCCGACCCCTCCAGCCCCTCCGCAATGCCCAGGATCCTCAAATTCTTCCGCCTCGTGCGAAAGTCCAGCTCCTCCAAGCGGTCTTGCCACTTTTTGTGAAGTGCCTCATGCATCTCCACCTTCCCCACGAGGACCACAGCCTCCTCCTCCCGCTCAGCGGCCTGCTGCTGCAAGTCCTGAATGGCTGCCCCCTGGGCTGTCTGGGTCTCAAGCAGCTTGCTGGTAGTCGCATTCAGGGAGTCCAGCAACTCAGCCTTCAGCTCCGCAAAACAGCGCAGAAGAGCAGCTTTCTGCTCCTGCGCCCAGTGCCTCCAATCCTCGGGTGCTCCGCCGGCCGCCATTTTGTCCTCCTTCCCCCGCTTTTTCTGGGGAGCTGCCGCCGCCTTTTTCTTTGCCCCACTCCGGGTGCGCACCATAAATTCCGGGGAATGTTCCTCCAAGCACCTTCCCCCACCGGGAATCGTCAAAACAGCGCCATTTGGGGCCCTAAAACGGGCCTGAAAGTCCTTTGATAGCGGGAGCTGCCGAACGTGCGGCTTAGCTCCGCATCACCGTAACCGGAAGTCCTGCGGTGGAGTTATTAAGGGTCTCGGCAGACAGCAGCGACTGACGAGGAACCCTCACATGCTAAATTTCCCACGGCGGGAAATTTGTAACCAATCCAGCAAACAAAATTGCATTGGAGAGCTGTAATAGTTATTAAGATAAGAAATGTCATGTATATTTTTAGAGACTGTTATATATTAATGAGAAAGGGACTTAACATGGCTTGGCATAGAGATGTCCAATTGATAAGGAAAGAATGCTGGAATTTTATAGTTTATTTTAGTAAGAGGGAGGTTTAAAGCGTACTAAATTAAAATAGGTGGCAGATAGTTGAGTAATACTGTAGAACAATTAGGATAGGATTGGGTGATGTTGGACCATAACTCATGATAAGGAGAACAGTGAGGTTGATAGGTACAATTATAGAACATAGAACAGTACAGCACAGAACAGGCCCTTCGGCCCTCAATGTTGTGCCGAGCCATGATCACCCTACTCAAACTCACGTATCCACCCTATACCCGTAACCCAACAACCCCCCCCCCCCCTTACTTTTATTAGGACACTACGGGCAATTTAGCATGGCCAATCCACCTAACCCGCACATCTTTGGACTGTGGGGGGAAACTGGAGCACCCGGAGGAAACCCACGCACACAGGGGGAGGACGTGCAGACTCCACACAGACGGTGAGCCAGCCGGGAATCGAACCTGGGACCCTGGAGCTGTGAAGCATTTATGCTAACCACCATGCTACCCTGCTGCCCCAGAATTGAGAAGCTTCTAGCCAAAAGCAGCAGAACAGAATCTGACAGAATTAAATAGAGATTGAGAAAGAAGGCAAACCATAGCAAAAGATGAACCAGCACAAAGATTTATGTATGTATGATAATGAGGCTATGTGTGCTATTCAAGAGCTTGATCAGTAATCACCAAGGATGAGGATTTTTCTAAACTGTGTGAATGTTTTAATAGAGGGGGTAAACATGGGATAAATAAACAAAATATAATAGTGGTAGTTTAGTGTTTTATCATAGAATTTACAGTGCAGAAGGAGGCCATTCGGCCCATCGAGTCTGCACCGGCTCTTGGAAAGAGCACCCTACCCAAGGTCAACACCTCCACCTTATCCCCATAACCCAGTAACCCCACCCAACACTAAGGGAAATTTTGGACACTAAGGGCAATTTATCATGACCAATCCACCTAACCTGCACATCTTTGGACTGTGGGAGGAAACCGGAGCACCCGGAGGAAACCCACGTACACACGGGGAGGATGTGCAGACTCTACACAGGCAGTGACCCAAGCCGGAATCGATCATGGGACCCTGGAGCTGTGAAGCAATTGTGCTACCCACAATGCTACCGTGCTGCCAGATTTTCTTGATTTAACTGCCGCAACATCACAAATAATATTGATTTTGTTAACACGCCATATTTTGTATGTAATAACTATTGGTCCCAAGTGCTGGCTCATAAAGCACCACAAAGGGATGTGTCGATATTGTACTTTATCTTTAAGTGTTGAAATTGTGATAACTGCTAAAAATATGTAAAGTTGTAACACACAAACTATTTGTGTGGTTAGGTAATGAGCTATGTGTTAAGATAAGGCTTTTTTTTGACTGTGTATTTAACAATAGGGAGAATTTATTTGGAAGAAGAAAAACTGATGGTTCGATGTGATGAAAGAGGATTCAATTGGGTTGTATTCCCAAATGTTGAATGTACAAATGGTGTCCTTGGGGTGGTTTTGCGACTACTGTTGGCTTATTATGTTGCAAATGTTATAATGACAAATATATACTTCGTGTGGTAAGGGAAATGATAAAAGAAGAAAGGGATTTGAAGGAAACTTAGCAGAAAGATATTGTCTCATGTAAACCAGGGGCTGGCAGACGTACATGGTTCGGAACAATGTTAGACATTAATAAGAGTCGGAATAGAAGCAGGATCGATTGAACCTTTTAAATTGATGAAGCAAAGGAATCAGTGGATAGTACATGATGTCATAATTACCCATTCTAATGAGGAACGGAAAGCAATTTGGATGACAGAAAATGGGACACTAGACGGCCAGTGATGGATAAAAGACCTTTTTGGTTACTGATGGAGTGAGTTGTGTGCTGTTTCTAAGGGACGTGAGGAAGCTTCTATAGCGCTGCTACCCCAAGGAAGTAAAATGATTCGGAGGTAGTGGAACACACGGAAATAGCCATTGTGTTACCTTCCTGAGCAGCTACAGCTATGGTTCATGGTGATTGGACTTGAGGAAAGAACAAAAAAAGAGTCTGTCAACACTGGTCTGAGATATGGGTAAATTTACAATTGATTTCGGTGCACAATTCAAAATCACGACATGTACATACAAATAACAAAGATCGGGGATATATGTCAGTCAGTATAATTGAATGGGGGATAATTGACCGAAATATATAGTTATGTTTCAAATGCCAAGATGGGATGCAAAAGTAAAAATGGTAAAATATGTCATTTGAAACATGGAAGTATGGCAATACCTGGATAAGGCTACAGGAGAGAATGTAGGGGAAAATCCCACATAGGGTTACCAGCAGCTGCAAAAGAAGGTTTTGAAATGCAGATAGCCTTTATCAAACAGGCGTTAAGAAAACAGCTTGTGACTAGTCAAGCTGTAAAACTAACGCATGTCTTCTAAGTCACAGCAGATTGAACTTTTAGTTATATGAAAGAAAGCAATATTTCGCATCTTCTTTGAAGTTAATTATTTTAGTAAGCAGCTAAAAAAGAATTGCCAGGATCTTCAGTTGAATTGGGTGACAAATGTGTAGGTGTGAAATTCTGCTGACACCAGGTGAATATGGGACGCTGGAGACAATGTGACAATGGGAACACACGTTAACCCCAAATCGGAGTCAGAGTTCTGAGCTAAGGGCACAATTTGATAATAAAGCAACTTTAGAAATGACAGAAACCAGATGTAACACCCCTCTGGGATCAAAGCACTTTTGAACATCACAAGGGAAACAATGTAATCAAGAGTTAGATGAGCTGAAGTCATGCTCAATATGAATACATAGTCATGTTAGAAATAATTCAGATTAAAGGTACCTTGTACAATCAAGAGTAAAATAAAGTTACTTTGCAATAATGTCATATAAACTTAATGACTGCTGGAAGGGGAATATAAACCCTCAAAAAGGGGACAGCCAGCAGAGTGTCATGTGAGGGTACCTTTAAGAAATAGTGTTTATAAATGGGTACGTATATAAATATTTGTAGTGAGAGTACCTTTAAGAAATGGGTGTTCATTCCTGCAGTGATGTCAGAGAGTGTGTGGAGCTGGGCTGTCTGTCAGCTTTTTACTTTTGTTTTTGAGCAGGATGCAGGGTGTGTTTTAGTTTCGTTTTCAGTGTTGGAGCTGAAGCCAGACCAAGCAGGTGTACTGCTGTTCTCTCTGCCATCAAAAGACTATCTCTTGATCATTTGGTGAATTCAGAATTCTAAATGTTTTCAGTAGTAACTTTAACCTGATGTGCTTCTGATAAAGGTTTTGTTTTTAAGTTGTATGCATGTTAAAAAGGAAAGCTTAAAAGTTTACTTAGTGTTGTAGTCTTTGGGTGTTGTATTTGAATTAATGGTTGTTAAGATGTTCACTGTATGTTTTAAAAAGGTTGACTTAAGTTCATAGAATAAACATTGCTTTGCGTTAAAAAATATTTTCCATTTCTGCTGAACCACACCTGTAGAGTGGGCCGTGTGCTCCCCATACCACAATCTAGTGAAGGTTGTGGGTCAGGTGAACTTCATGGTACACTTTGGGGTTCTCTAAACCCTGGCCCATAACAAGAGTCAGCACTCATAGCTGCCCTCGGTCATGGGAAAGATAGAGCATAGCAACTGAGCGGAACGGCAAATCTGTGGAAGACCAAAAGCTGAAGAAGAGAGATTGTCAAGGTGGACCTGAAGGTCTTTTCAACTAACCAGGAGAATCCGGAAGCAGGATCTTTTACTTTTCTGTAAAGACAGTGATTACATCTTTTAAAAGAAAAAATATAATAATAAAATAACTTTTAAACATGAAACAGGGGTTATTACAAAGTCTACTTTACTTACTTAGCAATGCGGGACCCGGGATCGATGCTACTAAGATGTAAGTAGGTAAAATTCTTCACTGAAGATATGGTTTATACCGGGGGATAACTTGAAAATATAGTTTGACCTGAATAGCACCCACTGAAGCCTGCATCGGAGTCAGGAGTGAGAATCCCTGTTCACCATTTTGAATGTCTTATTGACCCTTTTTGGTATAGGGGGAATTCTAAGAATAATGGTGAGTTTTTTACTTCGCTACTCTTATCAAACCCCGTCTGGTCCTCCCCAATACCGTCCGGAACACAATCCTCAATCCTGGAGGTCAAAATTTTGGCCAGCAGTTTGGCATCCACATTCAACAGGGAGAGCGGCCTGTAGGACCCACACAGCTCCGGGTTCTTGTCCTGCTTCAGAATCAGCAAAATCGTGGCCTGTGACATCGCCGGGGGCAGCACCCCTCTTTCCCTTGTCTCATTGAAGGTCCTCATCAACACTGACCCCAATATCCCAGAGAACTTTTTATAAAACTCCACTGGGTACTTGTCCGGCCCCGGGGCTTTACCCAACTGCATGGCCTTCAGACCCTCCACTATTTCTTCCAAAACGATCGGGGCCCCCAGCCCTTCTACCAGCTCCCCGTCCACCTTTGGGAAATTCAGCCCCCCAAGAAGTGCCGCATCCCCTCCGGCCCCGTAAGGGGTTCTGACCTATACAGCCTACTGCAGAAATCCCTAAACACCTTATTCACCCCTGCTGAATCTCCAACCAGGTTTTCATCTCCATCATTTACTTTCCCTAACTCCCTGGCTGCCTCCCTCTTTCTAAGCTGCTGTGCAAGCATTCTGCTGGCCTTCTCTCCATGCTCATAAATCACCGCCCCCTCGCCTTTCTCAGCTGCTCCACCACCCTCACTGTGGTTAACAAGCCGAACTCCACCTGTGGACTCCGCTGTTCCCTTAAAAGCCCTGCCTCTGGGGTCTCCGCATACCACTTATCGATCTGTAGATCTCCTTTACCAGTCAGTCCGTCTCTGTCCTGTCTACCTTCTCCCTGTGGGCCCGTATCGAGATCAGCTCCCCTCTGACCACCACCTTCAGTGCTTCCCAGACCACCGCTGCTGACATTTCCCCCATGTCATTGACCTGCAGATAGTTCTGAATATATTTCCTCAGCCACCCGCACACTCCTTCGTCAGCCAAAAGTCCCACATCTAACCTCCAGTGCGGGCGCTGGTTACTGTCTTTACTAACCTGCAGGTCAACCCAGTGCGGAGCATGGTCTGAGAATGTGATCGCCGAGTACCCCGTGTCCACCACCCCTGCCAGTAAGGCCCTGCTCAAAATGAAGAAATCAATCCGGGAGTACACTTTATGCACGTGTGAGTAGAAGGAGAACTCCTTCACCCTCGGCTGCCCAAATCTCCATGGATCCACCCCCCCCTTCATCTGCTCCATGAACCCTTTTAGTTCCTTTGCCATTGCTGGCACCCTGCCGTTTGAGCTTGACCGGTCCAAGCCAGGGTCAGTAACTGAGTTGAAGTCCCCTCCCATGACCAACCTGTGCGAGTCCAGGTCCGGTATCTTCCCCAGCATCCTCTTCATAAACTCCACATCGTCCCAATTTGGTGCATACACATTTACTAATACCACCTGCACCCCCTCCAGTTTCCCACTGACCATAATGTACTGACCTCCCACAACGGAGACTATTCTAACCGCCTCAAACACCACCCGCTTATTGATCAGGATCGCGACCCCTCTAGTCTTTGAATCCAATCCCGAGTGAAAGACCTGACTGACCCAGCCTTTCCTCAATCTAATCTGGTCAGTTACTCTAAGGTGCGTCTCCTGCAACATTACCACGTCTGCCTTCAGTCCCCTCAGATGTGCCAACACACATGCCCTCTTGCCCGGCCCATTTAACCCTCGAACATTCCAGGTGATCAGCCTAGTTGGGGGCTCATTGCCCCCCCCCCTT
This sequence comes from Scyliorhinus canicula, assembly GCF_902713615.1. NCBI lineage: Eukaryota > Metazoa > Chordata > Chondrichthyes > Carcharhiniformes > Scyliorhinidae > Scyliorhinus > Scyliorhinus canicula. The sequence continues at coordinate 193,421,854 of NC_052153.1, forward strand.
CACTGATCGGCCATCCCCTTTTTGGGCCCATCTCCAGCCCATGCTCCGCGCTTCCACCGGCCCGCCCCCAGGCAGTCTCCGCCCCCAATCTCCTCTATGTCCCTTGACCAAAGTCCCTCCCTCGTCAGCAGAACATTTTCCCACCCTCCCCTCCCTCGTAACAACATTCTGTAACTCAACCCCTTAGATAAACCAAACATATTCACACCCCCCACTGCGCTTCCATGAGCTAGCCCGCCCAGCTAGCTCAGTGGCCCCCATCCCTGGCACCGGATAGTCTCCCATCTATTGTTCCCTGCTTTAGTACTTTTTAACTTAGAAAAACACGCCTTTATGAATAATTGCTGAATTGAAATCCATTCCCCCTCACCCTTCCTACAAAATGCAAACCGTCCCTCACACAGTCTCCCTCCCTTCAAGTCTGCAACCCTGGCTAACCCCCTCCTCTCACGCATTCTCCTCCCCTGGTCTCCCCACACCCTGACACTCTTCCTTCCAACCCCCCATCCCCTCACACTTTCCCAACTTCATGAACGTCACTCACCTGGAGTCTTCAAGGCAGCCTGCTGCCTCACTCATTGTCCCCTCGTGCCGGTCAGGTGTGATTTGGCGCCTTGCTGTTGCTGATTGGCCTGCCCTCCTCAGCCCGGGCCGAGTCGCCCCTCGCCTGCTCTCCTCACTGCTCGATGGCTGCTGACCGGCTTGGCTCACCTTGGCTCGTGTCTGCCGCCCAGCCCCTCGCCTCGTGCCTTGCTGATGCTATCTGGTTGGCTCTCAGCCCTGGGCCAAGAAACCTACTGACTGCGCCTTCTTTTGCAAGAGGAAAACATTCTGTCTCTGCCTCTCTCTCCCTCCCTCTTGGTTGCCTCTCGTCCCTCGCATGCGGACATTCGGACCAGGCTGTTTTTCCGCTCTTTAGGACTTGACCAATCAGAGTCCGTGTCGCTCTGCATTGCTGGAGGTAGGTAGGAGTTATGCAGAAGATGGGGACCCAGTGAAGTTGGAAAAGAGGAAGGAACTACAGGTGAGCTTTGACCGACTATCTACCAGGAAGGCAGTGCGCTAACTGAGGTGAGCAAGGGGTGCAGTTTACGAGGGCATGGAGAGAAGGCGGGCCGTATGTTAGCGGGTCAGCTTCAGAGGGAGGTGGCAGCAAGCAAAATTGTTCAGGTGAGAGACAGGGCAGGGAAGTTGGTGGTGGCTCCAGATCTGATTAATAAAGTCTTTAAGGAATCGGAGGCTGTTTAGGTCGGAGCCACCTGGGGGAGACCAGGAGATGCAGGAATTTCTAAATGGGCTGGAGTACCCGAGGTTAGGGGAGGGGGGACAGGGCTACATTAGAAGGAGCGATAGCGGAGTAGGAGATAAAGGATGCGATTGGGAGGATGCAGTTGGGGAAGGTGGCAGGACCGGATGGGTTTCCAGTGGAATATTATAAAATATTCAAGGATAAGCTGGTAGCGCTGATGGTGGGGATGTTTGAGGAGGCGATAGGGAAGGGGGTGTTACCACAAACTTTGGGGCAGTCATCAATTTCCCTGTTTAAGAAAGATAAGGATCCGACGGAATGTGGGTCATATCGGCCCATATAATTCTTAAACGTGGACGCAAAGATATTGGCGAAGTTACTGGCGGGTAGGCTGGAGGAGTGCCTCCCGAAGATGACAGGTGAAGATCAGATGGGGTTTGCGAGAGGGAGGCAGCTCTATTTGAACATTAGGAGGGTATTGAACGAGGTTATGGTACTGGCGGAGGGGAAGGAAACAGAGTTAGTTGTGGCGTTGGACGCCGAGAAAGCCTTTGACCGGGTAGAAAGGGGGTACTTGATGGCAGTTCTAGAGCGGTTTGGGATTGGACCACGATTTGTGGACTGGGTAAAGCTGCTGTAGAAGGAGCCGAGGGCCACTGTTCGCACAAATAGCATTATCTCGAGATACATTTCTCTCCTCCGTGGGACTAGGCAGGGATGTCCTATGTCCCCCATGTTGTTTGCACTCGCGATTGAGCGTTAAGAACTTTGGGGTATGGAAAGGGATAGTGCAGGGGTGGGGGGTGGTGGGTGGGGGGGGGGGGGGTGTAGAGCATAGGGTATCCTTAAATGCGGATAACTTGCTGTTGTACGTGTCGGATCCGAGTGTGTCGATAGGGGGAATACTGGAGCTGCTTCTGGTGTTTCGGTCTTTCTCGGGGTACAAACTAAATCTAGACAAGAATGAATATTTTGTGGTGTCTCAGCCGGGGGTGGGGGAAGGGGTGGCAGGGCTGCCATTCCGTAGGAAAGGGACTCATTTTAGATACCTGGGGGTGCAGGTTGCTTGGGAGTAAGGGGGGGGGGGGGGGGGGGGGGCTCCGTAGGAACAACATTTCTAGTTTGGTGGGGAGAGTTGACTCCCAGTGGGTCAGAATGGAGGAGAGTTTGTGCAGGGGGTTGGTAATGACAGCGCTAGCAACAGCGCCGCTCCCGGACGGCCCCAGGGAAATACTCAGGGAGTCCAGTAATAATAGCTTCATTGGGAATTTGTAGGTAGTTTCGCGAGCACTTTAGGTTGGGGGCAGGTCAAGGGAAATGGCTATTCGGGGGAATCATAGGTTTGTGCCAGGGAAGTGGGATGGGAATTTTTGGAAATGGGAGGAGAAAGGGATTAAGACACTAAAAGATTTGCTTCTTCGGGGTCGGTTTGCAGGATTGATGGAGCCGGGAGCAAAGTATGGGCTGGAGCAGGGGGAAATGTTTAGATACATGCAGGTTCGAGATTTAGCCAAGAAGGAGATACAGAGCTTCCCAGTGGAGCCGGCCTCCACATTGCTGACAACAGGGGGGCTGGAGAAGGGGGTAGTATCGGCGGTTTACGGAGCTATTTTGGAGGAGGAGAAAGCGCCACTGGAAGAGATCAACGCAAAGTGGGAGGAAGAGTTGGGAGAGGGTCTGGAGGAGGGGTTCTGGTGTGAGGTGCTCCGGAGAGTGAACACCTCCACCTCGTGTGCGAAGTCGGGGCTGATACAGCTGAAGGTGGCATACAGAGCAAATCTCCATTTTGATAGGTTGACCCAAGACCGATGCGATTCACCCTGAACTGACAGCACGTTCTGTTTCCGGTCTTAATGATAATAAGGTTCTTCACTGGCGTCATTGTTCTTTTCTTCCACATTGTGAATTTTCTTAGTTGAATTTGTTTTGTTTCTTCCTTTAAATGAATTCTGTCTTCCTTCCTTTCAGCGTTTTTCTCTGGAGAAACTGTTTTATTCCAGCGAGCTCTTGCTGCGTGGCCAGTTCTGCCACAATTTTTACATTGGCCATCATCCTGTTTTTGCACAGCGATGGCACGCCTGGTGTTGGATAGACTTTCTCTGGACAGCAGCCAGTTTATGGATTCTCATGCCTGCTCTGAGCTGAGACACCACCTTAGCCGTGAGCGCCACTAAAACGGCTATATCTAATGCTGTTTTCAGACTTAGATTTCATCCCGATAATAAACTCCTCGGAATGGCTTCATTACTCAACCCTCAAACCAAGCGGTCTCTAACTATATCATCTAACAAGTCGCCAAACTCTGCACTTGAGGGTTGCAACGACCTGCGCAATATTTTCCCCTTCTAATTGATTCCCAAAACTCTCCATGATAATTGATGGCTTTGGTCTTCTAATATTTTAACCAATTCTTGATACATTTTATCACCAGGATTCTTGGGCTGAACCCAACTTCTTAAAAAAGTGAAAGTTTTGTTTCGAATTGTACTTAAGAATGCAGGGACCTTAATATTTTCTGATATCCTATTGGTTAGGATACATTGGGGAATCTTTCTGAGTATGATTTCCAGTTCTGAGTCTTCATCGAATGAGCCCATTGTGCCAACGTTTCCTGCCATTTTTCAGCAACAACAGAATGCTCTCGCAACTTCTTTGAAATGAATGGCCCAGTTAAACAAAGTTGAATTGCCAATTATAACAGCTTGCGATGCAGGAATCTTTTATTCTCTGTTCCATTTTACAACTGTGCCTTACATGTTGTGAGGTCCGCAGCCTGAACCCTTCAAGGTGCCGCAGTAAATTTGATTGTGGCTCTTCCTTTTGAATTTGCCCCCCAAAACCTTACCAGTTTCGATGCCGGGTGCGATCGCTGACCTCCTGCTGATCTGCCGGAATGTCGACTGCTGAAAGTTCGATTTTATTTTCTTCGGAAAAATTCTATTTTATCCGATCCGTTCTTGGTTGCTGGTTTTCTTTTTATCCTGTTGTATCTTTGTACTTGCAGGCTCATAGAATGTAACTCTGAAGCACGCGGGGTTGAACACAATAATTAACAGAGGTTTATTGGATTGCTGTTTACTGCACAAAGGCTTGATCCAGACTCAGGGCAAAAGCCCACAAAGTGGCCGATGACGTCACGCACTATCAGGTGACTCGCCTCTGAAGGAGACCGTGCTCACACAACAACAACCCACATATACAACATTTTCCTCGCCAAGTTTTGCTGGTGGTGCAGGGTAAGAAGGCAGTCCCCACGTCTACTTCAGTTGGAACGGGAATCAAATCCACACTGTTGGCTTTGCTCGGAACCACATACCAGCCATCTAAGCGAACCAGCCCCTTCCTTCTCATTTACAGCACTTTATACATCTAATTAAGTCATTTGAAATGTGCTTGTTCCCTGAAGCCAGTGGGGTGCTCAAATCCTAATTCTTCTGCTCCCCCCCACCACCCAACATTCTGTACTTTTTAGTGAGTCAGCCAACAGGCCTCAAAGTCAGAGTTAATGGCCACGGCGCTGTTCTGTAAATCAATCTGCTGGCATCAGACAGGGACTTTCCACTTCCACAAACCATTAAATGCTGGAGCAATCATGCTCGGGTGAAGGCTGGATCCTTTTTTTTTTAATGTTGTACTTACGGGACAGCGAGCGAATAAACCAGAGGTTAAGAGCATTGGAAAGAATGTTAATAATAACTGGAACAGTCAGAACGGATTGAGTTTCAATTGCGGGAAAACATGTGGCTATAGGGGCTTTACAAGGGCTCACTCAATTCACTGCAGCAAACTCACTTGAAACAATAAAAGTAATAATCTTTATTAGCATCAATATTTTTTTAACCCAAACCTTCCTCTGAGTGGCAGAGGCCTTGAAATTGCAATACATCCGCCCTGCTTCAGGCCACTTGCACAAAATGGGACTGAGTTTTCAGTCTGGTGTGCGGGGAAATTCATCACCTTGCTTAAGGGTCTCCAAATCAGTGCAGATGGGGTTCTGGACTGCGGGCGGCGTTTCCAGTTGTTACACTAGAATTACATCCTTCGGCACTGATCACTTCCAGAATGAAGGGGGAGGCAGCGCGCTTGTGTGGAGCCAACAGATACAGGCAGTATCGGTCTGAGAATAAACCATTCTGTACACAACCTTGGTGTCATTTAATCCGGAGATAAGACCATAAGACATAGGAGCAGAATTAGGCCACTCGGCCCATTGAGACTGCTCCGTCATTCAATCATGGCTGATATTTTTCTCACCCCCATTCTCCTGCCTTCTCCCCATAACCCCTGATCCCCTTATTAATCAAGAACCTATCTATCTCTGTCTTAAAGACATTCAGTGATTTGGCCTCCACAGCCTTCTGCGGCAAAGAGTTCCACAGATTCACCACCCTCTGGCTGAAGAAATTCCTCCTCATCTCTGTTTTAAAGGATCGTCCCTTTAGTCTGTGATTGTGTCCTCTGCTTATAGTTTTTCCTACAAGTGGAAACATTCTCTCCACGTCCACTCTATCCAGGCCTCGCAGTATCCTGTAAGTTTCAATAAGATCCCCCCCTCATCCTTCTGAACTCCAATGAATACAGACCCAGAGTCCTCAACTGTTCCTCATACGACAAGTTCTTCATTCCAGGGACTATTCTTGTGAACCTCCTCTGGACCCTTCCAAGGCCAGCACATCCTCCCTTAGATGCAGGGCCCAAAACTGCTCACAATACTCCAAATGTGGTCTGACCAGAGCCTTATACAGCCTCAGAAGTAATCCCTGGTCTTGTATTCTAGCCCTCTTGACATGAATGCTAACATTGCATTTGCTTTCTCAACTGCCGACTGAACCTGCACGTTAACCTTAAGAGAATCATGAACAAGGACTCCTACGTCCCTTTGTGCTTGTGATTTCCTAAGCATTTCCCCATTTAGAAAATAGTCTGTGCCTCCATTCCTCCTTCCAAAGTGCATAACCTCACACTTTTCCACATTGTATTTCATTTGCCACTTCATTGCCCACTCTCCTAGCTTGTCCAAGTCCTTCTGCAGCCCCGTTGCTTCCTCAATACTACCTGTCTGAAGGATCTTAGGATTACAAAGTTTATTCAATTCAGGGTTACCGGTTGTTCTTGTACATTGCTGAAACTCAGTAGAAATTCAAGTTAAAAACTTGTCAGGTGCAAATAAGAATTGTTTTATTTGGAGTCCATTGGTTACAACGTGAAAATCATTTAAAAGGTAGTTTGTAGACAATTTGATTTTTTTTCAAAGAATCACAGGAATCATCTTCTGAGACAACAGCCCGAACATAACTTTAAAAATCAAAGTCTGAAGTCAAAGTCTGAAAATGAAATATGAATACAGAACTCTTTTCTAACTCTCTTCCTTTCCTTTCTGTCTCTCTCAACTCTTTCTTTCTGTCTGTCTCAACTCTTTCTTTCTATCTCTCTCAACTCTTTCTTTCTGTCTCTCTCAAAATGGTGGACAAATCGTCCATGGATATACTATTTCATATCTGTCTTAAGCGATCCGATCACACCCCAATATAATCCTAATTGGTTTGAGTTAGACTCAAACACATTTGATTTGATAGCAAGCTGTTCATCTTCACGATGTAACATTACTTCTGATTGTTGCCTGCTTGCATGTTAAAGAATGCAATATTGTGCTTTATCAAAACCAGCAAAAACTGGTCTAATGCTGACCTACCTATTGTCACAATAGAGACCTCATGCTGACCTCACTACTGCAACAATGGAGACCTTATGTTATCTCGTCATGCCGTGCTGGGCATAACTTCGAAAATATAATTCAAAACTGCCTATTTCAATTCAGTCTTTTATAAAATCGTTATAATGAGAATGTTGGAATCAAATACATATATTATATTTGATTCGATGTTTTAATTGTCCATTTATTAAAAATAAGGCAATATAGTTCAAGATATTTTTTTTTAGCTTGTATAATTCATGGGATATGATTCAACCTAATCTCGAGCGGCGTGAGAACCATAGAATCCTTCATTCTTATTCCTCGTTGCCATGGATTCAGCCCTTGTCCTTGGAAAAATGTAATGACCTTATCAGACTTCTGTGCTACTTGCAACATGAGTTTGCAAATTATATGTTCTCTTTAATTTTAAAACTGGGAATTAGTATTTATGACATTAAGCAGCTATCTTTTTACCTAAATTAGTTGTATTAGAAATATCTGGCTTCTACACTGTCCCTTTACGGATTTTTGCATAATGTGCAAACTTAGCAACAGGGCCTTCCGTTCCTTCTTCCAGATCATTAATGTATATTGTGAAAAGTTGTGGTCCCAGCACAGACCCCTGAGGCACACCACTAGTCACCGGCTGCCACCCTGAAAAAGACCCCTTTATCCCCACTCTCTGCCTTCTGCCAGTCAGCCAATCCTCTATCCATGCCAGGATCTTACCCTGAACACCCTGGGCTCTTATCTTATTAAACAATCTCCTATTCGGCACCTTGTCAAAGGCCTTCTGGAGATCTAAATAAATCACGTCCACTGGTTCTCCTTTGTCTAATTTCCTTGTTACCTCCTCAAAGAACTCTAACAGATTTGTCAGACATGACCTCCCTTTAACAAAGCCGTGCTGACTCAGTCCTATTTTACCATGTACTTCCAAGTACCCTGCGATCTCATCTTTAATAACAGACTCTAAAATCTTACCAATGACCAAAGTCAGGCTAACTGGCCTATAATTTCCCGTCTTCTGCCTCCCTCCCTTCTTAAACAGGGGTGTTACATTAGCCATTTTCCAGTCCTCTGGGACCCTTCCTGCCTCCAGATGAGCATTTGACTACTCATTCCGTCATCACAAAGACATTAAATGATAATTGTTTTGTTTATTTTTAAATTTAGAGCACCCAATTATTTCTTTTAAATTAAGAGATAATTTAGCGTGGCCAATTCACCTACCCTTCACATCTTTGGGTGCGGGGGTTGTCACAATGTGTGGATATTGTAACATAAAGGGTTGAGGTAATGTTACTACTCTAGCCACTAGATGGTGCTATAGAGCTACCATATAAATATCACATGCCTCCTTGGCTTCTGGGAGAGTGGAATCATCATAGAATCAACAGTGCAGAAGAAGGCTATTCAGCCCATCGAGTCTGCACAAGCTCTTGGAAAGAGCACCCTACTTAAGCCCATGGCTCTATCCAATCGCCGTAACCCAGTAACTCCACCTAACCTTTTTGGACACTAAGGGCAATTTACCATCGCCAATCCACCTAACCTGCATGCCTTTGGACTGTGGGAGGAAACCAGAGCACCCGGAGGAAACCAATGCACACACAGGGAGAATGTGCAGACTCCGCACCGACAGTGACCCAAGCTGGGAATCGAACCTGGGACCCTGGAGCTGTAAAGCAACTGTGCTACCCACTGTGTGACCGTGGTGCCCCACGGAAGGGAGCCAGACAGATTAGATGTGAGATAGTTTAGCTGATAGCATAGATTAGTATTGTAGAAGTGAAGTATTATTTACTTAACTGATTGCTTCGCAAATGTTTGAATTTAAGTAAGTGTAGTGTAATAAATTAGCTTTGTTTGTTAAACACTGCTGACTGTTATTTGTCAACGCTACAATCTTCACCATCCTGAAGAACAATACAAAGATCACAACAGGGGTGAAACCAGCACAGACACGGGGCGACATTAAATAATAACTGCTGGTCCATCAACACGTCAATGGTACAATACTTATCCTTGTATTCAAACCCCAGTTTGGCCTGGCCTCTCCCCACCCCCTTGGAGAGCAGGAGTCAATGTAGATCAAAAAGACAGGGTCCTGTGATTTGCCTGAGCACAAGGTTACGTTGGGCGCAAGTTAATGACCATGTTACGCTTAAGCGAGAGCATAACGAGGCTGTTAAATAGGGGGAGAGGCCCAAACCGAGAATCGCATCCGGCGCTAATCTGTTTGGAATCCAACCGGTCCTCTCCTGTTGGTGAAGTCGGGATCTCGTCTTTGCGTTGCGAAAAACCAACCACCACCACTTAAACCCAATCTCCATGCGATTAACAGGAGCCACCCCCTATCTAACGGCCTCCCGTGATCTGATCGCCTCCCCAGCAACTGGTCATTTTTTAACTCCTTTTTAACATGTGAAACTGGCGCAGGGGCTGCTGTGGGGACCTGAGGAGGTGAATAGCCATCTTCGCTCAAAGGCAAAGAACCCGGAGTTACCGGGATGCTGCCCTGGTGCTCGGAGGGGGTGGGGGGCAGCCTCGGTTGGGGTGGGTCGCCAAGAGCATCACCTGTTTCTACCAACTTTGGCGGTTCCCCAGTGTTCGCAGCATGATGTAGACGCCCTCGGCAATGCTCCTCAGTGACTGGGCCATGCTCTGCTGCGCCTTGACAAAGCCCACCTGTGCCTGGGACATGTCCCGTAGTGCCACATCAAGGTATGGCTGGTACTGGGTCATATCCCCAGCGGGTCGGACATTCTACCCAGGCCCTCAGCCATGGCTGTCACTGACTGAGCCATGCCTTGGACTCCTCCAATTGCCTATGGACCTAATGGAGGGTCATTGACATTCCCCCTCTGAATGGCACGACCACACCATATCATCGGCATTGGCTCTGGGTAAACCTGGTCCAGAGGCTCAGCATTTGACTGGGACCCAGCTAGGTCCTGGGATCCAGCAGACCTCTGACATAGGCATAGGCATATGGACGATAAGGGAATAGTGTAAATGGGCTTTAGAGGGTCCTTCACAGGTCAGCGCAACATCGAGGGTCGAAGGGCCTGTGCTGCGCTGTAATGTTCTATGTTCTATGCTGTCTCTCTACCTGATGAGCATCTGCAACTGAGTGGCGCTCACCAGAATGTGCCCCAAAAGCCTGAACACCGAGGTGTGTGTTTCTGTGTTGGAGGAGGGCAGGGATGATAGCTATGCTGCGTCTATGGTGGCATCCATAAGATCATAAGACATAGGAGCATAAATAGGCCACTCGGCCCATAGAGTCAGCTCTGCCATTCAATCATGGCTGATATTTTTCTCACCACCATTCCCCTGCCTTCTCCTCATAACCAATTCCACATTATTAATCATGATGTGGAAATGGCGGCGTTGGACTGGGGTGGGCAGAGTAAGAGGTCTTACAACACCAGGTTAAAGTCCAACAGGTTTATTTGGAATCACTAGCTTTTGGAGCACAGCTCCTTCCTCAGGTGAGTCACTCATTAATCCTCTGAGTTCTCCTCCTAGGTATTCTCATGGGAGGCAGTGGAGGGGGGGAAACCACCCCAGATGAGCCAATGTCGTTGGCAGAAGAATGGACATGTGGTCAGTGGGAGGGATGTGTCAGTCTTGCATTAACAACTCATGTTTGACAGGTCATCTGGGTGGGGCCCGGTGGATCCTCACCTCTGCGCTGTGCGCCGACCTCATATTGGTGATCGATCTGTCCTTGACCACCTGCGTAACCTCCAGGGACCGTTCCTCATAGAGGGTGAGGACTCTGATGTCCATCACCCCACCGCTCGTCTGGGCTCTGTCACATCGGTTGTGGGACAACTTCTCCTGCAGGGACACGGAGGGGACATTGTTAGCCGCAATGTGGTTACTCGCGGGGGAGGGGTGCTTGGTGGTTGTGGGAGGGGTGATGCGACCATCAATTCACACGAGACGGAGAGTTGAAGTGAACAGTGGTTTTAATCAGCTAGAACTGTGCCTGCTTGCGACTGCTCTGTACTGAGTGCCGCCTATAGGCTGCAGATCTATCTACCTCCCCTGAGGGGGCGGAGCCAGAGGCGGAGCCCACAAGGGCATCAACATAATACAATGGAATGGAATGTAATACAATGGTGAATGGTAGCAGTAATACATTCACCACAAGGGGTTTGGTAGTTGTGGGAGGGGGAGGCAGAGTATGGGGGGGGGGCGGTGAATGGGGGAGGGGGGTGTCGAATTCACCCGAGCGGCCCAGTGGAGGTTGTTGACCTTGTGGCACTGGGTGCCGTTCCTCCCTGTCACGCTCGCCGAGGCGGTGGCTGTCCTGAGGTTGACCCTCCTGGACCTTCGGGGGAACAGGGTATCCCGTCTGGCCTCCACCACGTCCAGCAGGCTGTCCAGGTCGGCGTCACCAAAGTGTGGGGCTGGTCTCCGTGGTGGCATGACTGCAGGCGGAGTGGGGTTGGCTGTGAAGGAGCGGTTTAATTGCTGCTGTCCCTTGTTAGCAGGGCGCTGGCGAGCGCAATCCCGGGCGAATAAAATGAAATGAAATAAAATGAAAATCGCTTATTGTCACAAGTAGGCTTCAATGAAGTTACTGTGAAAGCCCCTAGTCTCTGAGGAAGACAGTTCCAAAAACTCACGATCTTCCGAGAGAAAATATTTCTCCTCATCTCTATCAATAAATGGGCAACCCTTTCAATTCCCGTACCAGCCTCCCTGGACAGGCGCCGGAATGTGGCGACTAGGGGCTTTTCACAGTAACTTCATTGAAGCCTACTCGTGACAATAAGCAATTTTCATTTCATTTTTTCATTTTCATTATAAACAGCGGCCCCCAGTACTAGATTCGCCCACAAGAGGAAACATCCTCTTCACATTGACCCGGTCACGACCCCTCTGGATCTTATATGTTTCGGCCAAGTCGCCTTTTACTCTTCTAATTCCAGTGGATACAAGCCTCGTCTGTCCAACTTTCCTCCACAGGACAACCCACACGTTCCTGACAATAGTCTGGTAAATCTTCTTCAAACTGCTTCCCACACATTTACATGCTTCCTTAAATAGGGAGACCACTATTATATACAATACAATACAGGGAGATGAAATGAAAATCGCTTATTACATAGAACATAGAACATAGAACAGTACAGCACAGAACAGGCCCTTCGGCCCTCGATGTTGTGTCGAGCAATGCTCACCCCACTTAACCCAGTGACCCAGCCGGGAATCGAACCTGGGACCCTGGAGCTGTGAAGCATTGATGCTAACCACCATGCTACCGTGAGGCCCCTTATTGTCACGAGTGGGCTTCAATGAAGTTATTGTGAAAAGCCCCTAGTCGCCACATTCCGGCGCCTGTTCGGGGAGGCTCGTACGGGAATTGAACCGCGCTGCTGGCCTGCATGGTCTGCTTTAAAAGCCAGCGATTTAGCCTAGTGAGCTAAACCAGCCCCTAGGGAAGGGAATGCTTTGTGATATTAGTGGTATTGTCAGTGAACTAGTAATCCAGAGACCCAGGGTAATGTTTTGGGATCCAGACACATCATGTCAGATGTTGAAATTTGTATTCAATCAAAAATTTGGCATTAAAAGTCTAATGATGACCATGAAACCATTGTCGATTGTCACAAAAGCCCATCTGGTTCACTAATGTCCTTTAGGGAAGGAAATCTGCCAAACATATCTGATCTGGCCTACATGTGACTCCAAACCCAGAGCAATGTGGTTGACTCTTAACTGTCCCTCTAAAAGACCAACTGGGTCCAGGGGTAATTAGGGATGAACGATAAATGCTGACCTAGTTTGTGATGCTCACATCCCAAGAATGATTTTTTCCCTAAAATGTGGTCTCACCAATGGGCTGTGTAACTGAAGCAAAACCTCCCTACTGTTGGTGATCAATTTCCCGAGTAATAAATGATAAAATTCTATTAGGTTTCCTCGTTACTTGCATACTAACCTTGCAGAACAAAGCCAGCAGCACGGGTTCAATTCCCGTACCAGCTGAGAATTCTGAATTCTCCTTCTGTGTACCCGTTGGAATGTGGGGACTGTTGGCTTTTCACAGTAACTTCATTGCAGTGTTAATGTAAGCCTACTTGTGACAATAAAAAAAAATTGTTCAAAAGAAAGAAAGATTGTGATTCATGCACTAGGGCACCCAGATCCCTCTGCATCTCTGAAGTTTGCACCCTCTCATCATTTAGATAATACACTTTTTAAATTTTTCCTGTCAAAATGGACACTTTTACATTTTCCCACAATAGATGCAATTTGCCAGATTTATGCCCACTCATTTTGTAGTCTCCTCGTGTTCTCTTCACAACTTGCTTTCCTACCCACCTTTGTGTCATTAGCAAATTTAGCAATCATACCTTTGGTCGCTTCATTAAAGTCATTCATATAAATTGCACTTACTCAGCAATGACCTGTTCATTGATGCTCTGTTTGGATTCGGCCAGGGCCACTCAGCTCCTGATCTCATTGCACCCTTGGTCTAAAGATTGGCAAAAGAGCTGAATGCCAGAGGTGTGAGTAACTGCCCTTGACATCAAGGTTGCAAGTTAATAATAATCTTTATTAGTGTCACAAGTAGGCTTACATTAACACTGTAATGAAGTTACTGTGAAAATTCCCTCGTCGCTACACTCCGGCACCTGCTCAGGTATACAGAGGGGGAATTCAGAATGTCCAATTCACCTTACACCACATCTTTCAGGACTTGTGGGAGGAAACTGGAGCACCCGGAGGAAACCCACGCAGACACGGGGCGAACGTCGAGATTCCGCACAGTGATCTAAGCCAGGAATCGAACCCTGGTACCTGGAGCTGTTAAGCAACAGTGCTAGCCACTGTGCTAACACGCCGAATGCGGCATCAAGGATCCCCAGCAAAACGTACGTCAATAGGAATCAAGGAGAAAACTCTCCACTGGTTGGAGTCATACCAATCACAAAGAAAGATGGCTGTGGTTGTTGAAAGTCAATCATCTCAGTTCCAGGGCAACACTGTAGAGTTCATCAGGGTAGTGTCCTCAGCCAAACTGACTTCAGCTGTACCATCAATGACTTTCTCTCCATCATAAAATCAGAAGTGGGATGTTCACAGATGATTTACGCAATGTCCAGCACCATTCACAACTCCTCAGATACTGCGGCTGCCCCTGTCAGATGCAGCAGGACCTGGACAATATACAGTAGTCCCCCTTTATAACGCGGGTGTTGGGGTCCAAGACAGCCACGCGCGTTGTAACCGAGCCGCGGATATCCATGATGGGGGTTTTAAATTTATTTAAAAATCTATGCTTGCGCTTCCCATTGAGAGTCTACGGGGGGGCGGGGGGAGAGGTCAGACCCCCGTAGACTCACAATGGGAAGCGCTAGCATAGATTTTTAAATAAATTTAAAACCCCCATCGTGGATCCAATTAAAATTTCAGCGGCCGGCTCACTTTGATCCGGAGAGGGAAGCTGCTCTCTCACTGAAACAACCAGCCGGCCGCTGAAATTGACACTGCCCGCTGCTCTCTCCCTCCAATCCAACTTTTAAGTTTTAATGGGCGAAATTCTCCGCACCCGCGGAAAGTCGGCAAACCGTCGTAAAAATCGGGACCGTTTTACGACGGTCGCGAAGGCTTCATTTCCCGACGGATTCACTTCCTGGAAATGGGCTAGTAGCGTGGCCGCGTCAATTACGTGCGTGATGACGACGGAACGCGACGACGACACGAACCCGCCCATGTGACGCCGCCCGACGCCGTAAAAAGGCGCGGGCGACCACAGAATCTGTCGGGCAGGATGTCGGAGCCTAGGCGAGCTGCTCCTCGCTTTATTGATGCAGACGTCGAGGCGCTGCTCGATGCCGTGGAGCAGAGGAGGGGCATCATCCGCCCGCGGAGAGGGCATCGCCAACCTGCCAGCACGGTACGCCAGGCCTGGCGTGACGTGGCTGCTGCCGTCAGTGCTGTGGGGCAGACCCCTCGCTCAGCAGAGCAATGTCGAAAGAAGCTACACGACCTCACCAGGTCTGCCAGGGTAAGTGCCATGAGGGTGCCCCCTAGTCACAACCATCCCTCCCCCTTAACTGCCCGGGGGGGGGGGGGAGAGGGATTGGGGCAGAGTTATTTGAGGGTGGTTCACAAAGTTGTCACAGACCCAGCGCTCTGGCCCCGAGGAGAGATGCAATCATCTGATGACAACTTGCCCCCCCCCAAACTGTGCCAGTATCTGAACGGACTGCTGATACCTACCGTTTTGTAATGATCTACCTATGTTCCCTCCCCCAACAGGCCAAGGCCGGTCATAACCACCGTGAGCGGCACAAGACTGGAGGGGGTTCGCCCAACATGCACCCCCTCAGCACCTTGAACAGAGGGCACTGGACCTTGTTGGGGGGTCTGCCACCCGCGATATCGCGCAATGCGAGGTTGGCGGAACTGCAGCAAGTGAGACAACCCTCCCTGACAACACCCCCCCCCCCTCCCCCATCCTCTGTCCCTTCACACACCCTGCCCACTGGGACACCTCCCCATCCTCTGTCCCTTCACACACCCTGCCCACTGGGACACCTCCCCATCCTCTGTCCCTTCACACACCCTGCCCACTGGGACACCTCCCCCATCCTCTGTCCCTTCACACACCCTGCCCACTGGGACACCTCCCCATCCTCTGTCCCTTCACACACCCTGCCCACTGGGACACCTCCCCATCCTCTGTCCCTTCACACACGCTGCCCACTGGGACCGTCCAGCGGCCTGCCGAGCAAATCGAAATAACCCGTCTCATTCTCTTCCCTAGGACATGATGCCGAACGACCAGGGCCGTCTGGCTGCAGACGGAGACAGGAATCTGTCGCCACCTCACCCGGGGCCTCACAACAGAGGGTGCCCGATCAGCGGGCAGCCCTATCCGCCCCAACCCAATCTGCGGACCAGGACGCACAGAGGGTTCGAAGTCCACCACCACCACCAGAAATGGCCAGGGACAACCCTCCTGTCGCTGAGCAGCCCCACACCATGGACGAGGACCTAAGCATTGAGAGCGTCGGGCTTGCGGCACTGCTTTCTCCCACCACATCCATCATCCCAGAGATACACACCCCGGCGGGCCTATTTAGTGATGAGTCTCCTGGGGCACAGTCTGGTTGGCACATCACAGATGAGCAGGTACAGCAGGTGGAGGTCGGAGCAACAGAGGGCCCGGACTCGCGGAGGCCAGACCAGGCCCAGGATGCAGCTGGCTCCCAGACGTTTTCTGAGGTCCTGGAGTTTATCAACCCACCCGCACAGTCGATGCCTCAGGAAACCCAGGGAAACAATGACGGGATGAGGGCTTCCTTCCAGACTCTGCAGACGCTGTTAGAGGACTCGAACCGCGTCCAAGAGCAGGGGGTGGTGCCGCTCATGGCAGAGACCCAGGCCGACACCGCACGGGTGGCATCCGCGGTGGAGGCAATGGGTCAGGTTATGCAAGACGTTGGGGTTAATGTGCACGCGTCATCCTCGGCCCTGGACAGGGTTGCCCTCTCACAGGCAGCAATGTGCCAGAGCCAAACCGACATTGCCGGCGCCCTGCGGGCCTTGGCCGAGTCTCAGCAGGTCATTGGCCAGTCGCAGCACGCCATGGCACAGTCCCAGCAGTCGATAGCACAGTCCCAGCAGTCGCTGGCACAGTCCCAGCTGTCAGTCACGGAGACCATCAACCGCCTGACACATGTGCTGGATGGCGTCGTGCACACACAGGTTGAGATCGCACAGTCCCTGGCGGGAATGTCTAACTCCCTGGACTCCGTCTCTGCAAACCTTCGGATCCTGGTGGATACCGTTGCAGGCCTCCAGGACTGGCAGCGCCAAGTGTCGGTGGTGCGACGGGGAACCTCCCCGCTCGCACCTCTGTCCCAAAGTGAGGCCCGGGGGCCACCGGGCTCCCCGAGGGAGGAGGAGGTTTCGGGGCCCGTCCCATTAACTCCATCACGGGACGTCCCGGAATTCTCGGCCTCCCCCCGTCCCATCCCTGGTGCATCGGGTGGGCAGCAGGCAGAGCAGGGTGGCACAATGTCACCCGAGACGCCCGCAGAGCAGCCTGGCCCATCAAGGCCGGGTCGCCCCAGGAAACGCTTGGCCAAGGAGAAACGAGTCGAGGGGGGCGATTCGCAGCAATCCTCCTCCACTCCTGCTGTATCATCTGGGGATTCACTTAGACGTAGTGGTAGGGCCCGTAAGGCAACTAAGATAGACACTGAGTAAGTTGGCACGGGTGAAGGGCACATTTTAGTTGTAGGGGCTAGGGCACCTGTAAATAATTGTTAATATTAAACGCACTGTTCCACCTTACTTGTAATACCGTGTGATTGTTCCACAGCCACAGGAATCGTGATGGTGACCGAGTGTCGCTGGGGGTGACGGGTGGTGAAACCTCGGTGCCGGGTGTGCAGTCCCTGCCCCTACCCCCCTCCCACAGCTAGCCCACGCGGGCACGTGATGGAGTGTCAGTGACGAACTCAGCGGCCACCAAGGTGGATGGTTCAGCTAATGCCATGGGTCAGACTCTCTCTAACGATTCTGAGCTCACAGCTCTTCGCAGAGCGGGCTGTCATCATTCCACATGGCACTGATCACACCCGCTGACACAGCCATCAATGTTGTGCCATCCCGTCTGGACCCAGTGATAAGGGTGATGTCAAAGTGGAGCAGTGTACACTGAGAGGGGGGGGGGGGGGGTTGTGGTGGTGGCAGTTGTGTGGTGACCCTCTGCATGACTAGCGATGCAGGTGGTGGTTTGGTGTTCATCGGGGACGTCACATGCGATGCGTGAACCGTGCTGCCACCATGGCGTCGCGTGCCCGCCGTCCTTGCCGGGTCCGTTGTGCCGCCTCCTGGACATCACCAGCACCTGGGTCGTGTCTGTGTGCTGCGCCCGCCACTCCGCCAGCGTCCTCCTCCTCCTCCTCCTCCTCCTCCTCCTCCTCCTCTGTGCTGGCACCACTGCCACTAGCTTCTCCCTCCGCCTCCTGCAACAGGTCATCTCCCCTCTGCATCGCGATGTTGTGCAGCGCACAGCAGACCACTACAATGCGAGCGACCCTGTCGGCCTGGTACTGCAGGGCCCCTCCGGAGCGGTCCAGGCACCTGAATCTCATCTTCAGGAGGCCAAGGCAGCGCTCCACCACACCCCTGGTTGCTGCATGGGCCTCGTTGTATCGTGTTTCCGCATTGGTCTGAGGCCTCCGTATAGGCGTCATCAGCCAAGACCTCAGCGGATAACGCCTGTCACCTAGCAACCAGCCCCTCAGCCGGGGGGGACGTCCCTCAAACATCGCAGGGATGAACGACTGCGCTAGTATGTAGGAGTCATGCACACTCCCTGGGAACCTTGCACAGACGTTCATGAACCTCATGTGGGGGTCGCATACCACCTGGACATTAATGGAGTATGTCCCCCTCCTGTTTGTGAACACGTCCCTGTCCCCTGCAGGCGGGCGCATGGGGACGTGAACACAGTCGATTGACCCCTGAACCCTCGGTATCCCGGCCACACTGGCAAATCCACGGGCTCGTGAGTCTTGACTTGCTCGGTCCTCGGGAAAGGTGATGTAGCGATCGGCGATGGCATAGAGGGCGTCGGTCACATCCCGGATGCACCTGTGCACCGATGACTGGGAGATCCCAGAGACGTCCCCACTCGGAGACTGGAAGGAGCCCGCAGCATAGAAGTTCAGAGCGACCGTCACCTTGATGGCTACCGGGATCGCGTGTCCTCCCCCCGTTCCACGTGGGGCGAGGTGCGACAGGAGTTCGCAGATATGTATCACCGCCTGCCTACTCAGCCGGAGTCTTCTCCTGCAGGTGATGCCCGGCATTGTTAGGAAAGAGACCCGGACACGGTACACCCTCGGCTTTGGTCGTCGCCTCGTGGCTGCACCCTCACTCTCTCCTCTTCCTCTTCCTCCTCCTCCTCCTCCTCCTCCTCCTCCCCCCCCCCATGCTGCGCGACGACTGGCAACTCCTCGGCCCTTCCCTCTGCTGCTGCAGCTGGCCCTGCAGCCACTGCGGGTTGTGGGTGTGGATGCTGCTGCATCTCCAAATCCAGTAGAGCGGCCCCAACCACTGCGCAGAACATAGCCGTTCTGTTCCCATGCATCGTGCTAACCTACAGAAGGGTGGTGGGGGGCAGAGAAACGGGACATGTTAGACGGACGTTAGTCGACACCTCGGCAGCCGGCAGCCATGGGATACCAGTGTGTCCCGGTGGCCTGGTCGCGCTGCTGACACGCGGTCAGCCTAACCCCTGGTCACTTTCTGCATCCAACGGCCAGTAAACTATGGCCTCCTCACGGGTGCGTCAGTGGCCTGTGTCCGGAAGCCACAGGGGAACCAGCGGCCGTGTCCTCGTCACCTGCACACCATGGCATGGTGGCAGACATTTTGTTACGGGGTTGGACGGCTCACTCTCTACCTAACCCCGCCCCCCCTCCGTCGCCCCCCACTGCCCCCTCCGTCGCCCCCCACTGCCCCCTCCGTCTCCCCCCACTGCCTCCCCCGTTGCCCCCCACTGCCTCCCCCCCGTCTCCCCCACTGCCTCCCCCGTCTCCCCCCCACTGCCCCCTCCGTCTCCCCCACTGCCTCCCCCGTCGCCCCCACTGCCCCCCTCCGTCTCCCCCACTGCCTCCCCCGTCTCCCCCCCACTGCCCCCTCCGTCTCCCCCACTGCCCCCTCCGTCTCCCCCACTGCCTCCCCCGTCGCCCCCACTGCCTCATCCGTCTCCCCCACTGCCTCCCCCGTCGCCCCCACTGCCTCCCCCGTCGCCCCCACTGCCCCCTCCGTCTCCCCCACTGCCTCCCCCGTCTCCCCCCCACTGCCCCCTCCGTCTCCCCCACTGCCCCCTCCGTCTCCCCCACTGCCTCCCCCGTCGCCCCCACTGCCTCCCCCGTCGCCCCCACTGCCCCCTCCGTCTCCCCCACTGCCTCCCCCGTCGCCCCCACTGCCTCCCCCGTCTCCCCCCCCACTGCCCCCGTTCTGGACCCCCTCCCGTTCCCAGGGATGCCTTCCCCGTTGTGGCCAGACTCGAGCGGTGCGCTGAGCGGTGCGCTGAGCGGTGCGCAGAGTGGTGCCCTGACCTCCTCCAAGCAGTCGTCAGCCAGGCCGACTGGTTGACGAATTTAAAAAGCAGGTGTGTTTCACGACGTCCAAACAGGGCGCCATGACGTCGGGACTTCGGCCCATCCGGGCCGGTGAATAGCGGGGGGGGCTCTCAGTGGCGATTCTGGTCGTGTCAGGGGCGGGAAGGAGGCGTTTGTCGGGAAACGCGACTCCGACAATTTGCGGGGTTCGGAGAATAGCGGGAGGGCGTCGGAACAGCGTCGCCGTAAAAATTTCCGACGCCCGCTATTCTCCGAACCGTCGTGAGTCCGGAGAATCGCGCCCAATGTTTCTGATTGGAGGGAGAGAGCAGCCAGCAGTGTCAATTTCTTTTTTTTTCCTCCGGCTTGCCCCCTCTCCCCCCACATCCTCCAACTAGACCCCTCTCCCCCCACACCCTCCGACTCGCCCCCTCTCCCCCCCAACACCCTCCGGCTCGCCCCCTCTCCCCCACATCCTCCACTAGACCCCTCTCCCCCCCACACCCTCCGGCTCGCCCCCTCTCCCCCCACATCCTCCAACTAGACCCCTCTCCCCCCACACCCTCCGACTCGCCCCCTCTCCCCCCCAACACCCTCCGGCTCGCCCCCTCTCCCCCTCTCCCCCCACATCCTCCAACTAGACCCCTCTCCCCCCACACCCTCCGGCTCGCCCCCTCTCCCCCCACACCCTCCGGCTCGCCCCCTCTCCCCCCACACCCTCCGACTCGCCCCCTCTCCCCCCCAACACCCCCCGGCTCACCCCCAACACCCTCCGGCTCGCCCCCTCTCCCCCCACATCCTCCGGCTCGCCCCCTCCCCACACCCTCCGGCTCGCTCCCTCTCCCCCTCTCCCCCACACCCTCCTGCTCTCCCCCACAGCGTCCAGCTCTCCCCCCACACCCTCCGGCTCGCCCCCTCCCCACACCCTCCGGCTCGCCCCCTCCCCCCCCTCTCCTCCCCCGTCCCCCAACACCCGCAGGGCCCCCCTCTCTCCCCCAACACCCGCAGGGCCCCCCTCTCTCCCCCAACACCCGCAGGTCCACCCTCTCCCCCACACCCCCAGGGGGGTCTCCCCCACACCCACAGGGGGGTCTCCCCCACACCCACAGGGGGGTCTCCCCCACACCCACAGGGGGGTCTCCCCCCACACCCGCCCCCCTCCTCTCCCCCCCCAACACCCGCCCCCCTCCTCTCCCCCCAACACCCGCCCCCCTTCTTCTCCCCCCCCAACACCCGCACCCCCTCTTCTCCCCCCCCCAACACCCGCCCCCCCTCTTCTCCCCCCCAACACCCCCCCCCCCCCTCGGCAGTGTCAATTTCAGCGGCCGGCTGATTGTTTCAGTGAGAGAGCAGCTTCCCTCTCCGGATCAAAGTGAGCCGGCCGCTGAAATTGACACTGCCGGCTGCTCTCTCCCTCCAATCCAACTTTTAAGTTTTAATGTTTCTGATTGGAGGGAGAGAGCAGCCGGCAGTGTCAATTTCAGCGGCCGGCTCACTTTGATCCAGAGAGGGAAGCTGCTCTCACTGAAACAATCAGCCGGCCGCTGAAATTGACACAACTGACAGTTGGGGTCCATCAGCCCCCCCGCGGTATATCGCGAACCGCGGTATTGCGGAGCGCGGTATAACGGGGGACTACTGTATAGGCTTGGGCTGATAAGTGGCAAGTTACATTTGTGCCCCACAAGTGCCAGGCAATAACTATCGGCAACAAAAGGGAATCTAACCATCTCCCCTTGACAGTCAATGAATGTCACTGAATCCCGCACTATCAATATCGATAGGGTCACCATTGACCAGAAACTGTACTGGACTATCCATATAATAGCCATAGGGGCTGGTTTAGTACAGTGGGCTAAATAACTGGCTTGTAATGCAGAACAATGCCAGCAGCTCGGGCTCAATTCCCGTACTGGCCTCCCCAAACAGGTGCTGGAATGTGGCGACTAGGGGCTTTTCACAGTAACTTCATTGAAGCCTACTCGTGACAATAAGCGATTATTATTATTAAACTATGGCTACAAGAGCAGGTCAAGGCTAGGAATTCTGTTGAGATTAATTCACTTCTCGTCTCCCCAAAGCTTGACCACTACTTACAAGGCATAAGTCAGGAGTATGATGGAATACTCTAGGCTTGTCTGGATGAATACAGCTCCAACACTCAAGGATTTGAACACGGTTGAGGACAACGCATCTTGTTTGGTTGGCACCGCTTCTACCACCAATGCACAATGGCAGCAGTGTTCACCATCTGCAAGATGCACTGTAGCAACTCACCAAGGTTCCTTTGACAGCACCTTCCAAACCCAGGAACTCTACCACCTAGATGGACAAGGGCAGCAGATGCATGGGAACACCACCAGTCTCCATGCCGAGGCCCACACCATCCTGACTTATGAATATATTGCCTTTCCTTGACTGTTGCTTGGTTGAAATCATGGACCTCCCTTCCTCACCGCAATGGATTAGCTCTGAACTCCAGTCCATGCCACATCCAGGCTGCATGAACCTTCCCATTTTCAATGATGGTGAAGTTCAGCATGAGAGCGCAAAGTATAAAGCTGAAGGACTAATAACCATCTTCAGCCAGAAATGCCAAGTGGAGGATCAATCCCAACTTCATTTTGAGATCCCCTGTAGCAATCCACGGGAGGCAGGAGTTCCGTCACCACACCAATATTTATTTACAATAACGATATTACAGGAGCAGCTACAAACAGTGCTGCTAGCAGTCCAGTCAACTTAAGACTCTCTCACAAAGCCTACACAGGTGCTTATATGGGCCCCCTCAAAGAGCTATCATTGAGGGAGCTCATACTCCAATTGGCCAACTAATAAAGCCAATTGGAGTTCATTACATCCCCACCATCAGAAAAGCCAGTTTTTAACCAGTTTGATTCATTCCATGTAAGGTTAGAAATGGAAGGACCCACCGGATACAGTTGACAACCTCTCAACTACTGGACTGAAGACCTGTGCTCTGGAACTAGCTGAACTTCTGGCCGAGCTATTCCTTTACAGCTACAGCATTGGCACCTACCCAATGAGGTGATCTTATAGAAACATACAAGACCCTTACGGGACAAAAGCAAATTACTGCCGATGCTGGAATCTGAAACAAAAACAAAAAATACTGGACAATCTCAGTAGGTCTGACAGCATCTGTGGAGAGAGAAGGGAGATGACTCTTTGTCAAAGCTGCCCTCAGGGGACTTGACAGGGCAGTTCCTGGGAAGAATTTTCCACTTGGGGGTGACTTTCGAATGAAGGGGCACAGTTGAAGAATAAAGGGTTTCCCTTTTAAGACGGAGATGAAGAGAATTTTTTTGTCTCAATGTGTCATTGGAACTCGATCCTTTCTAACAGCGCTGTGGCTGTGCCGACATTATATGGACTGCAGCGGTTCAAGAAGGCAGCTCACCACCACCTTCTCAATTACGGATGCGCAGTAAATGCTGCCCGAGCCAACGATGCCCACATCCTATGAACAAATTAAAAAACAGAGTGCCGACAAGACATCACCATCACATCAAGTGCAGTTTGGAATGGGCAACAAATATTGGCTTTGCCTGTAACATTCATATCCCATGAAGGATTAGCTTCATTGATAGATCAGTGATGGATCTTTCCGAGTTTGATTTTTCAGCGATGCTTTTTTGTTAAAAAAACTTGCATTCATTAAATGTTTACTACTATTTATTTACTTCCATACCTTTCAGTCTATTTACCCAAGCAACCTTGTTTGTGAATTAAATTGTATTATAATCACCTATTCTCAGAGCGTCTTCGACTCTAAGATTGCATGTCAACCCGGCCTTATTACACAGTACTAGACTCTGAACAGCTTCATCCCTAGTTCCCTAGAGGAGAGGTTGAATAAACTCGGTTTGTTCTCACTGGAACGACAGAGGTTGAGGGGCGACCTGATAGAGTTCTACAAAATTATGAGGGGCATAGACAGAGTGGATAGTCAGAGGCTTTTCCCCAGGGTAGAGGGGTCAATTACTGGGGGCATAGGTTGAAGGTGCGAGGGGCAAGGTTTAGAGGGGATGTATGAGGCAAGTTTTTTAAACAGAGGGTAGTGGGTGCCTGGAACTCGCTGCCGGAGGAGGTGGTGGAAGCAGAGACGATAGTGACGTTTAAGGGGAATCTTGACAAATACATGAATAGGATGGGAATAGAGGGACAAGGACCCCGGAAGTGTAGAAGATTTTAGTTCAGACAGGCAGCATGGTTGGCACAGGCTTGGAGGGCCGAAGGGCCTGTTTCAGTGCTGTACTTTTCTTTGTCCTTTTAAAAAATTATATTTTATTCAGGCATTTGCATAAAAAACAAACCGAGCAGAAGCAAAATGATACAACATTATAAATAACCAACACTCCCCCCACTCTCTCTCTCCTCCCGTCCTGTCTTCCCCATTTAAAAAAAATATAAATTTAGAGTACCCAATTCATTTCTCAAATTAAGGGACAATTTAGCATGACCAATCCACCTACCCTGGACATCTTGGATTGGATTGGATTTGTTTATTGTCACGTGTACCGAGGTACAGTGAAAAGAGCAGCTCAACAGATCATTAAGTACATGAAAAGAAAAGGAAATAAAAGAAAATACATAATAGGGCAACACAAGGTATACAATGTAACTACATAAGCACTGGTATCAGGTGAAGCATACAGGGGTGTAGCATTAATGAGGTCAGTCCATATGGGGGTCGTTTAGGAGTCTGGTAACAGTGGGAAAGAAGCTGTTTTTGAGTCTGTTCGTGTATGTTCTCAGACTTTTGTATCTCCTGCCCGATGGAAGGTGTTGGAAGAGTGATTAAGCCAGGTGGGAGGGGTCTTTGATTTTGCTGCCCGCTTTCCCCTGGCAGCGGGAGGTGTAAATGGGAGTCAATGGATGGGAGGTAGGTTTGTGCGATGGACTGGGCGGTGTTCACGACTCTCTGAAGTTCCTTGCGGTCCTGGGCTGAGCAGTTGCCATACCAGGCTGTGATGCAGCCAGATAGGATGCTTTCTATGGTGTATCTGTAAAAGTTGGTAAGAGTTAATGTGGACATGCCGAATTTCCTTAGTTTCCCGAGGAAGTATCGGTGCTGTTGTGCTTTCTTGATGGTAGCATCGACGTGAGTGGACCAGGACAGATTTTTGGAGATGTGTAGGAATTTGAAACTGCTAACCATCTCCACCTCGGCCCCATTGATGCTGACAGGGGTGTGTACAGTACTTTGCTTCCTGAAGTCAATGACTAGCGCATTAGTTTTGCTGGCATTGAGGGATAGTCGAAACCCACGCAAACCTGGGAAGAATGTGCAAACACATGGACAGTGGCCCAGCGCGGGGATTGAACCTGGGACCTCGGCGGCGTGAGGCACCAGCACTAACCACTGCGCCACCGTACTGCCATTTGCCTTCCCCCTTTTTTTTTTATAAATTTAGATTACCCAATTATTTTTTCCAATTAAGGGGCAATTTAGCGTGGCCAATCCACCTATTCTGCACATTTTTGGGTTGTGGGGGTGAAACCCACGCAGACATGGGGAGAATGTGCAAACTCCACACGGACAGTGACCCAGAGCCGGGATCGAACCTGGGACCTCAGCGCCGTGAGGCGGTTGTGCTAACCACTAGGCCACCGTGCTGCCCGTGCCTTCCTCATTTTAACCCCCTTTTGCTTACTCCTCAATCCTCCTCATAGAAGTCAATGAATGGCTTCCCTCCGGTCGAACCCATCATCCAACCCCCTCAGGACGAACTTGACCTTCTGCAGCCTCAGGAATTCCAGCAGGCTACCCACCCACACTCCTGCTTTTGGCAGCTCTGAGTCCCTCCATCCAAGTAAGATCTGCTATCCCGGACCTTCCGATACCCCAAATATCGCTCCCCCTGGACTCAGGGTCACTTTTACCCCAACACCTTGGACATTACGTCTGCAAACCCCTGCCACAACCCCTTTAGCTCCGGACATACCCAGAACCTTTTGATCCGCGGGGTCTACCCCGCCCATACAACCCCAGAGATCAGCGCAGTAACCCTTTGAGAGAACGGCTTCAGGACAAAGATCGGGAGGTTCTGAAGTACAAACAGGAATCTTGGCAGCACCGTCATCTTTACCGACTGCACCCAACCCACCAACGACAGTGGCAACACACCCCACCCTCTTGAAGTCCCCCTTCATCTGCTCCACTATCTGAGTCAAATTTAACTTGTGCAACTGCGCCCAACCCCATGTCACCTGGATGCCCAGGTATCTAAAACCCGCCCCCACGGCCTTGAACGGCAACTCCCCTAACCCTATCAAAGCTCCAAAACCTAGGACTTGGCTCTCCACTCTTCAACTGGATCCTTGACTTTCTGACCAACAGACCACAATCAGTAAGAATGAACACCAACACCTCCTCCACAATAGTCCTCAATACCGGTGCTCCGCAAGGCTGCGTACTTAGCCCCCTACTCTACTCCCTGTACACACACGACTGCGTGGCAAAACTTGGTTCCAACTCCATCTACAAGTTTGCTGACGACACGATCATAGTGGGCCGGATCTCAAAAAACGACGAGTCAGAATACAGGAGGGAGATAGAGAACCTAGTGGAGTGGTGTAACGACAACAATCTCTCCCTCAATGCCAGCAAAACTAAAGAGCTGGTCATCGACTTCAGGAAGCAAAATACTGTACACACCCCTGTCAGCATCAACGGGGCCGAGGTGGAGATGGTTAGCAGTTTCAAATTCCTAGGGGTGCACATCACCAAAAATCTGTCCTGGTCCACTCACGTCGACGCTATCACTGAGAAAGCACAACAGCGCCTATACTTCCTCAGGAAACTAAGGAAATTCGGTATGTCCACATTAACCCTTACCAACTTTTACAGATGCACCATAGAAAGCATCCTATCGGGCTGCATCACAGCCTGGTATGGCAACTGCTCGGCCCAGGACCACAAGGAACTTCAGAGAGTCGTGAATACCGCCCAGTCCATCACACAAACCTGCCTCCCATCCATGGACTCCATCTACACCTCCCGCTGCCGGGGGAAAGCGGGCAGCAAAATCAAAGACCCCTCCCACCTGGCTTACTCACTTTTCCAACTTCTTCCGTCGGGCAGGAGATACAGAAGTCTGAGAACACGCACGAACAGACTCAAAAACAGCTTCTTCCCCACTGTCACCAGACTCCTAAATGACCCTCTTATTGACTGACCTCATTAACACTACACCCTGTATGCTTCAACCGATGCCAATGCTTATGTAGTTACATTGTATTTCTTGTGTTTCCCTATTATGTATTCTCATGTATTTTCTTGAATTTTGTTTAATTCTCTTTTCTTCCATGTACTGAATGATCTGTTGAGCTGGTTGCAGAAAAATACTTTTCACTGTACCTCGGTACACGTGACAATAAACAAATCCAATCCAATCCAAATCTCCTATCCTGCTCTCTAGCCTCAATTGGGAACACCCCATTCTTTTCCATGTTCAACTTGCACCCGGAGAACTGGCCAAAGCCCTCCAAAATCCCTATAATGCCACCAATGGGTCCGAAATATGTAACAATACGTCATATGAGGAGCGATTGACCAGGTTGGGATTGTTCTCGCTGGAGTTCAGAAGAATGAGGGGGGGTCTCACAGAGACTTATAAAATTCGAACAGGACTAGACAGGGTAGATGCAGGGAAGATGTTACCAATGATGGGTGTGTCCAGAACCAGGGGTCACAGCCTGAGGATTCAGGGTAAACCATTTTGGACAGAGATAAGGAGACATTTCTTCACACAAAGAGTGGTGAGCTGTGGAATTCATTACCACAGGAAGTAGTTAATGCTAAAATTTTGAATATATTGAAGAGGCGGATATGGCACATGTGGAGAATGGGATGAAAGGCTTTGGGGAGAAAGCAGGATTAGGCTATTGAGTTGGATGATCAGCCATGATCGTGATGAATGGCGGAGCAAGCTCGAAGAGCCAAAAGGCCTCCTCCTGCTTCTATCTTCTATGTAACAGGTCATCCGTGTACAGTGAAACCCTGTGCTCGTCGTGTCTGCGCACAATCTCTTTCCAATCCCTTGGCGCTATAAGCGTCATTGCCAATGGCTCTATAGTCAAGGCAAAAAGCAACGGGAAGAGCAGGCACCTTTGCCTCGTCCCACGATGCAGCCTGAAATATCCGAACTCACCCGGTTTGTCCGCTCATTTGCGACCGGTACCTTGTACAGCAACCAGACCCAGTCCACAAACCCCTGCCCGAACCCAAACCACCTCAGCACCTCCCACAGATATTCCCACTCCACCCGGAAAAAAGCCTTCTCTGCTTCCATTGCCACTGTGGTGACATGATATATGCCTATATCATAGTTGGACGTTGTGTAACCTCCAACCAGCCGGTGGCGGTAGACACACCATGTAGTCTCTAGACCAATGTCATGTGACCTATGACTCCAACATAAGGGGAAACACATCCGGCCATTTTCAGACGATGATTGAGAGGGTAATAAGACATAAATGTGAATGGTTGGTGCTGGGTGCATGTTCCATCATACTGGTACCAAAGAAGAACCAGGGAACGTGCCTCAATGATTACTGCCCGGTGGCCCTGACGTCAGTTGTAATGAAGTGCTTCGAGAGGCTGATCATGAAGCGCATCACCTCCATACTGCTGGAACGCCTTGACCCACTTCAATTCGCATACCGTCGCAACCGGTCCACATCAGACGCCATTTCCCTGGCCCTACACTCATCCCTAGAGCATTTCGACAACAAGGACTCCTCCATCAGACTCCTATTTATTGACTACAGCTCTGCCTTCAACACCATAATCCCAGCCAAGCTCATATCAAAGCTCCAAAACAGAGGACTTGGCTCCTCCCTCTGCAATTGGATCCTTGATTTTCTGACCAACAGACCACAATCAGTAAGAATGAACACCAACACCTCCTCCACAATAGTCCTCAATATAGGTGCCCCGCAAAGCTGCGTACTTAGCTCCCTACTCTGCTCGCTGTACACACACGACTGCGTGGCAAAACTTGGTTCCAACTCCATCTACAAGTTTGCTGACGATACAACCACAGTCGGCCGGATCTCGAATAACGCCGAGTCAGAATACAGGAGGGAGATAGAGAACCTAGTGGAGTGGTGTAATGACAACAATCTCTCCCTCAGTGCCAGCAAAACTAAAGAGCTGGTGATTGACTTCAGGAAGCAAAGTACTATACACACCCCTGTCAGCATCAACGGGATCGAGGTGGAGTTGGTTAGCAGTTTCAAATTCTTAGGAGTGCACATCTCCAAAAATCTGTCCTGGCCACTCATGTCGACGCTATCACCAAGAAAGCACAACAGCGCCTATACTTCCTCAGGAAACTAAGGAAACTCGGCATGTCCACATGAACCCTTACCAACTTTTACAGATGCACCATAGAAAATGAAATGAAATGAAAATCGCTTATTGTCACGAGTAGGCTTCAATGAAGGTACTGTGAAAAGCCCCTAGTCGCCACATTCCGGCGCCTGTTCGGGGAGGCTGTTACGGGAATCGAACCGTGCTGCTGGCCTGCCTTGGTCTGCTTTCAAAGCCAGCGATTTAGCCCAGTGTGCTAAACAGCCCTATCCTATCGGGCTGCATTTCAGCTTGGTATGGCAATTGCTCGGCCCAGGACCACAAGGAACTTCAGAGAGTCATGAATACCGCCCAGTCTATCACACAAACCTGCCTCCCAGCCATGGACTCCAACTACACCTCCCACTGCCGAGGGAAAGCGGGCAGCATAATCAAGGATCCCTCCTGTGGTAGTATGACTAGGGGTATTACGGTACCTGGAAGTGTGAGCTGCCATTGATGCAGAGGGCTCGCTGCCCATTGGCCCAGGTATGTCATGTGCCTCTCAGCCGATTGGCTAAGAGGCAGGTAGCTCCGCCTACGAGGCGGGGTATAAGAACCCGTGTTCCTGGCAGTCTGCCATTCTTCTGTACATCTGCTGCCGGGTCCACTTCTTGTGTATTAAAGCCTATCGTTCGGACTTTATCTACGTTTCGTGTCCATTGATGGTGCATCAATTTAATACACAAGATTTTAAAGGATGGAGCTTCGCATCAAGCCAGAGTGTCTTCGACTCAGCCCGCACGCAGCAAATGCAACAGCAGCACTTAAGCACCGGCTGGCTTGCTTCAATAGCTACTCGAGTACAGCCGAAAACGTCCTGACGATGGAACAAAAATTGCACATCCTCCACTCGTGCATCGGCACCGCCGTGTACACGCTCATAGAGGACACGACAGACTACGACGCAGCCATGGACTTATTTAAAGGACATTTCATCTCGGTGAACCAAGTCTAGGCTCGGCACTTACTAGCCACAAGGCAGCAACTTCCTGGTGAGTCTCTGGACAAATTTTACCGGGCCCTCCTGGTGCTGGGGAGGAACTGCAGCTGCCCACATGTTTCTCCTGCCGAGCATACTGAACTTTTGATCAGAGACCCCTTCGTTGCAGGTATGCAGTCCTCGCAGATCCGCCAAAGACTTTTAGAGGGAGAGACTTTAAGCCTCACGGAGGCACGGGCCCTCGCCTCCTCCCTAGATGCTGCTCATCGTAACGCCCGCGCGTACGCCCCCCCGACCACGCGGCGGCCCCCTGGGCAGCGACTTCCCTCACCCCCAGGCCTGCACCGCAGGGCGCCCCAATAAACCCACGGGGCCCCGCTGCTATTTTTGCGGCCAGGCAAAGCACCCCCGCCAGCGCTGCCTGGCCCGCTCCGCAATGTGTAAAGGCTGCAGCAAGAAGGGCCACTTTACGGCCGTCTGTCAATCAAAAGCGGTCGCTGCGGTCCCGAGCAGCGACCGCGGGTACTTCCCCCCCACTCTCCTCAGGGGCCCCGTGCGGCCCCCGGACCTTGCTGCCCCTACCCCCCACCGCCACGTGCCGCCATTTTGGGCCCACGACTCCACGTGCAGGGAACGGGCGCCGCCATTTTGTCCTCCCCACCATGTGCGGCCGACGGGCGCCGCCATCTTTGATCGGCACCGAGGACCCCGCAGGTGACTGCTCTCTGCCGGATGACGACTCGGAGTTTCTGCCACGACTCGCCTCAGTCACATTGGACTAGTCACAGCCTCGCATTCTATCCACGGCAACCACGAAGATCCTTCTCAACGGCCAAGAGACAAGCTGCCTGCTGGACTCCGGGAGCACAGAGAGTTTTGTCCATCCCACCACGGTAAGACGCTGCGCTCTTCCTGTTTACCCAGTCAAACAAAAAATCGCTCTGGCCTCCGGTTCGCACTCGGTCCAGATCACAAGGTGCTTCATAGCAGACCTCACGGTCCAGGGGAGGGAGTTTAAAAATTACAAGCTCTTCGTCCTACCTCTGCGCGGCAGCACTCCTAGGGTTAGATTTCCAGTGCAACCTCCAGAGCTTAACATTCAAATTTGGCGGCCCTATGCCCCCCCTTACTGTCTGCAGCCTCGCGTCCCTCAAGGTCGATCCCCCGTTCTTGTTTGCAAACCTCACCCCGGATTACGCCGACAAAGCCCGTCCCCTCATGCAATCAGCCACTTTTCCCATGTCAATGGAGGCCCTCCAGGCCTTTAGCCGCATCAAAGCAGACATTACAAAGGCCATGATGCGAGCTATCGACGAGCTATCCTCCCCTTCCAAGTCGAGAGCGACGCGTCCGATGTAGCTCTGGCAGCCACCCTCAATCAAGCGGGTAGACCCGTGGCCTTCTTCTCCCGTACCCTCCACGCTTCCGAAATCCGCCACTCCTCGGTCGAGAAGGAAGCACAGGCCATAGTCGAAGCTGTGCGACATTGGAGGCACTATCTGGCCGGCAGGAGGTTCACCCTCCTCACAGACCAACCGTCAGTGGCCTTCATGTTCGACAACGCACAGAGGGGCAAGATAAAGAGCGACAAGATCTTGCGGTGGAAGATAGAACTGTCCACCTACAACTACGACATCTTGTATCGTCCTGGGAAGCTAAACGAGCCTCCCGATGCCCTGTCCCGCGGCACCTGTGCCAACGCACAAGTGGACCGCCTCCGAACCCTCCACGCGGACCTCTGCCACCCGGGGGTCACCCGCTTCTTCAATTTTATAAAGACCCGCAACCTGCCCTACTCCATCAAGGAGGTCAGGACAGTGACTAGGGAATGCCACATCTGCGCGGAGTGCAAGCTGCACTTCTACCGCCCTGAACAAGCGCATCCTATGAAGGCTTCCCACCCCTTTGAACGTCTCAGCATGGACTTCAAAGGTCCCCTCCCCTCCAACAACCGCAACACGTACTTCCTCGACGTGATTGACGAGTACTCCCGCTTCCCCTTCACCATCCCCTGCCCTGAAATGACCACCACCACCATCATTAAAGCCCTACACACCATTTTCTCCCTCTTCGGTTTCCCGGCTTACATTCATAGTGATAGAGGGTCCTCCTTTATGAGTGACGAGCTGCATCAATTCCTGCTCAGCAGGGGCATCGCCTCCAGCAGGACGACCAGTTACAACCCAAGGGGAGGAGGTGGCCTAGTGGTAGTGTCACTAGACTAGTGATCCAGAGGCCTAGGCTAATTCTCTGGGAACACGGGTTCCAATCGCACAACGACAGCAGCTGGTGCAATTTTAAATTCAATTAATGAAGCTGAAGCTTGTCAGCTAGTCTCAGCAATGGTTACCATGACAACAGCCATCCTAGAACGCCTTCTGATTCACGAATGCCCTTTAGGGAAGGGAATCTGCCATTCGTACCCAGTCTGTCCTACACGTGACTCCAGACCCACAGCAATGTGGTTGACTTATAGGAATAACAGCAAACGGGATTATTATTTAAACGATAAAATATTAAAGCATGCCGCTGTGCAGAGAGACCTGGGTGTGCTCGTGCATGAGTCACAGAAAGTTGGTTTACAGGTGCAACAGGTGATTAAGAAGGCAAATGGAATTTTGTCCTTCATTGCTAGAGGGATGGAGTTTAAGACTAGGGAGGTTATGTTGCAATTGTATATGGTGTTCGTGAGGCCACACCTGGGGTATTGTGTTCAGTTTTGGTCTCCTTATTTGAGAAAGGACGTACTGGCGCTGGAGGGTCTGCAGAGGAGATTCACTAGGTTAATCCCAGAGCTGAAGGGGTTGGATTACGAGGAGAGGTTGAGTAGACTGGGACTGTACTCGTTGGAATTTAGAAGGATGAGGGGGGATCTTATAGAAACATTTAAAATTATGAAGGGAATAGATAGGATAGATGCGGGCGGGTTGTTTCCACTGGTGGGTGAAAGCAGAACTAGGGGACATAGCCTCAAAATAAGGGGAAGTAAATTTAGGACTGAGTTTAGGAGGAACTTCTTCACCCAAAGGGTTGTGAACCTATGGAATTCCTTGCCCAGTGAAGCAGCTGAGACTCCTTCATTAAATGTTTTTAAGGTAAAGATAGATAGTTTTTTGAAGAATAAAGGGATTAAGGGTTATGGTGTTCGGGCCGGAAAGTGGAGCTAAGTCCACAAAAGATCAGCCATGATCTCATTGAATGGCGGAGCAGGCTCGAGGGGCCAGATGGCCTACTCCTGTTCCTAGTTCTTATGTTCTTATGTAACGGACAGGTCGAGAGGGAGAACGGTACGGTCTGGAAGACCGTCCTGCTGGCCCTGCGGTCCAGAAATCTCCCAGTCTCCCACTGGCAAGAGGTCCTCCCAGACGCCCTCCATTCTATCCGGTCACTCCTCTGTACCTCCACTAACCAAACGTCTCACGAACGCCTTCTTGTTTTTCCCAGGAAGTATTAATTAGGGACCCCGCTCCCGACCTGGCTGGCTACCCCCGGGCCCATCCTGCTCCGGAAACACGTGCGGGTGCACAAGTCGGACCCGTTGGTCGAAAGAGTCCAGCTACTCCACGCAAACCCGCAATACACGTATGTGGAGTATCCCGACGGCTGAAAGGACACGGTATCCCTTCGGGGCCTGGCACCCGCGCTGGATCCCGCTCCCCCCCCCCCCCCCCCCCCAGCAACCCCCAACCCCCCCCCAACCCCAACTGCCCCCGGAAGGCGCCCCTGGCCCGGCCTCACCGACACCTACACACAAGCGACCCAGCGGACAGAACGACCCTCCCCCAGCCTGGCCCCCGCTAGCTCCGACTAGGGGTACGGATGCAAGAACAGGATCATCGCTCCCGGAGTCACGGACGACCACCGCTCCAACGTCGCCGGCACAGCTACGCAGGTCGAACAGAATATCCAAGGCACCCGATCGGCTGATCGAATCCATGTGACCTGCTGATGGATTCTTGTTTTTCTTGTCTGTTCTCCATTTTTTTCCCCCCCATTTTTTTTCCACACTGTACATAGTTTTGTTCTGTATTTTGTACATAATTGCGGGCCAGTGGGCAGCCATCATTGCAATGGTACGACCTAACATCTCTAGTCATTCTACCAGTCTCTCATGTACTCATGGGCCACGCCCCCTCCATGTCCACGTTCCCTGTCCCGCCCCCTCCCACCGGTTCCTTTTTCAACAGGGGTGAATGTGGTAGTATGACTAGGGGTATTACGGTACCTGGAAGTGTGAGCTGCCATTGGTGCAGAGGACTCGCTACCCATTGGCCCAGGTATGTCATGTGCCTCTCAGCCAATTGGCTGAGGGGTAGGTAGCCCCACCTACGAGGCGGGGTATAAGAACCCGTGTTCCCCGGCAGTCTGCCATTCTTCTGTACGTCTGCTGCTGGGTCCACTTCTTGTGTATTAAAGCCTATCGTTCGGACTTTATCTACGTTTCGTGTCCATTGATTGTGTATCACCTCCCACCCGGCTTACTCACTTTTCCAACTTCTTCCATCGGGCAGGACATACAGGAGTCTGAGAACACGCACGAACAGACTCAAAAACAGCTTCTTCCCCACTGTCACCAGACTCCTAAATGACCCTCTTATTGACTGACCTCATTAACACTACACCCTGTATGCTCCATCCGATGCCAATGCTTATGTAGTTACATTGTATATCTTGTGTTGCCCTATTATGTATTTTCTTGAATTTTGTTTAATTCCCTTTTCTTCCCATGTACTGAATGATCTTTTGAGCTGCTTGCAGAAAAATACTTTTCACTGTACCTCGGTACACGTGACAATAAACAAATCCAATCCAATCCAATCCAGAGGAGTAGTTAGCAGACTCCATGTGCTCTGTGTCAGATTGTTATCTTAATAATAATATAATAATCGCTTATTGTCACAAGTAG
The DNA here is from genome assembly GCF_902713615.1 of Scyliorhinus canicula. Lineage (NCBI taxonomy): Eukaryota > Metazoa > Chordata > Chondrichthyes > Carcharhiniformes > Scyliorhinidae > Scyliorhinus > Scyliorhinus canicula. The sequence continues at coordinate 193,457,144 of NC_052153.1, forward strand.
GCTTCAATGAAGTTACTGTGAAAAGCCACTAGTTGCCACATTCCAGCGCCTGTTCGGGGAGGACGGAATTGAACCCGCGCTGCTAGCCTTATTCTGCATTACAAGCCAGCTGTTTAGTCCACTGTGCTAAACCAGCCCCTTACCACACAAGACTCAGTAAAAGATTCTGGTTTGAACAAGTCGCAGTGTTTGGTGGATTCCTTCGTGAAGTACAAAGGACCAAACACAACAGACACAACCACGTCCACCTCTTGCCCCTCTGGAGGCATCATGATCACATTAAGCAACCTCCTCACATTTGCAGTTAATCGTTTCCTTTTCACAAACCCCGTTTGGTCCTTGACTATCACCCCTGGGACGCAGTCCTCAATTCGCAAAGTCAACACCTTTGCTAGCAACTTGGCGTCTACGTTCAATAGTGATATTGGGTGGTACAATCCGCACTGTATACGATCTATAACAAAGAGATGGATGCCTGTAATAGTGTAGGAGGGAGTTCCCTAGCCTCATTTTATGCCCTCACCAGTAGTGGCCCCAGGTCCCCTTGTATAAAATCCACCGGGAACACATTCAGGCCCGGGGCCTTCGCTGCTACATCACCCCATATTCTCCATCAGCTCCCTTAACTCAATAGGGACCCCCAATCCTTGCACCAAATCCTCATCTACCCTGGGAAACTCCAACCCATCCAGGATCCGCCGCATTCTCTCTCCCCCCCCCCCCCCCCCCCCCCCCCCCACTGGCCGTGGGCTCCTACTCATACAATCTCTTGTAAAAAGCCTCAAATGCCTCATTCACACCCACCAAGACCAACACCACCCTTCCCGTCTCATCCCTTGCTCTGCCAATCTTCCTCACTGCCTCCTGTTTCCTCAGTTGGTGGACCAGCATCCTACTCGCCTTCTCACCACACACATTATCCCCTCCACAGCTGCCCCTCCGCCTTCCCCGTGGGCACTAATCCTAACTCCATCTGGAACCTCTGCCTCTCCTTCAACAGCCCCGCCTGCGGGGCCTCCAAGAACTTCCTGTTCACCCTCAGAATCTCTTCCACCAACCTTGCCATCTCTGCCAGTTCCGCCTTCGCCCTATGCGCCCGAATTGAAATAAACTCCCCCCGAACTACAATGTGGTGGCCGTGACCTCCCCCCTGTCATCGAGTTCCACATACCCCTGGATGCCGGCCCTCACCCGCTCGCACACCTCCCACTCTCCAACAACCCCACATCCAATCTACACTGCAGGCGCTGGCCCCCCACCCCGGTCCACTCTCAAATCTACCCAGTGCAGCACATGGTCGGAGACCACGATCGGCGAATACTCTGAATCAACCACCCCCGCCAACAACACCCTGTCCACCACAAAAAACTCAATTCGGGAGTACACCCGGGAAAATAAGAGAATTCCTTCACCCTCGGCCTCCCAAAGCCCCATGGGTCCACTCATCCCATAGCTCCATAAATCCCTTCAGCTCCTATTCCATCCCCCTCCCCTACGCCTTCATCCTGACAATTCCCCGCCACTGTACTCCCGTTAACTAGCCCACCCAACTAGCATGGTGGCCCCCCGCCCAAGGTCTCCAAACATCCCCAATTTCCCACCCCCCCCCGCCACCTTCCATGCTCCCCCAAAAGGCAGAAAAGCTGCACTCACCTGTGATATTCCCCCAACGGACTTTCTCTCAAAATACCCCATCATCAAAACCAAAAGAACATTTTAAGGGGAAAAGTTTCCCGAGAACAAATAAACCTCCTCACAAACTCCTCCAAAGTTCAATGTCCTCCTTCCAGTCCATTGACCCTCATAAACTCCATCGCCTCGTCTGGCACTTCTGGAAAGTCACCCAGAGACAGGCCAGGTACAGCACTCGAACTTCACCCTCTTCTTAAAGAGGGTAGCCTTGACCCGAGTAAACCCGGACCTCCCCGTAGCCAATTCTACACCCAGGTCTAGTACACCAGCAGCTCATTCTTTTCCCAGGTGCATTTCCTGGGCTGCCTCGCCCAGCGAAGAATCTTCTCTTTATCCAGAAAGTGGTGCAACCGCGCCACCATCGCCCTTGGCGGCTCACCCACTTGCGGCCTCTGCATCAGCGGCCATGCGCTCGGCTGACCTCCAGGGGCCGGTCAAAGGCCCCCTCTCCCATCAACTGCTCCAGCATTTTAGGCACTTATGTGCCAGCCTCCGCACCTTCGATGTCTTCGGGCATCCACACAATCCATAAATTCTGCTTCTGGAGTAGTCCTCCAGATCCTCCACCTTCTCCTTCAGCCTCTTTTGGGTCTCTTGCGTCACCCCCACCTCAGCCACCAGTGAGGCCAGCTGCTTCTCGTGCTCGCCCACCACCTGCCCTCAAAATCCCAGCCTCTGCTCCACTCCCTCGATCCCTGCTTTAACCAGCTCCACCACTTTGGCCAGGTCTTGCAGGGCCTCCTTCCTCTGCTGGCTGAACTTAACATTCAGAAATTCCACCAACTGCTCCGTTGACCACTGGGCAGGATGGGCCCTTTGCCCTCCGCCATCTTAACCTGTGGCGCACCACAAAGACTCTCCTGTTCCAACAGCTCCTTTCTTCTTGTCCCACTCCTAGTTAGTGGATCCAAACGCCAGCCACACCAGAGGAGTTACACCTTCTCCAGGTACTCCTACACCTCTTTCCATCCAAACCTTCGTCCTTCAGGCGGGGAAAGGGCTACAAAATACCACCTTGAGCGGGAGCCACCAAATGTGCAACCGCTCGCTCCATGGCCGCCACCGGAAGTTTTTATCTGTAGTTCTGAGGAAGTGATATTCGACTCGAAACATTAACTCAGTTTCTCACTTCACAGATGCTGTCAGACCTGCTGAGTATTTTCAGCACTTTGTTTGATTCATCCCTAGTTTGTTCCACACATGTGGTTCTAGAAAATGGTTGTGAAAGAATCCCACAAACTCATCCTCTAAACATCCTTTGCCAATTTGTTTATCCAGTCTACATAAAGTCCTCATGATAATCTGTCTCTGAAGGTCTCTCACTAACTGTCTCTTAATGCGGGCTTGTAGCTGAGAGCCTCTCAGGGGGGTAGCATAATAACAATGAGACACGATTTGTAATCCAGAGACTGGATTAATGCTCAGGAGACATTAATTCAAACTGGAGGAAATTATTCAATTAATTCAGGTATCTGGAATAAAATACTTGTCTCAGTAGCTGAGATTCTTCCACTGAGGGTCCCGCCCTGAGGGACTGAGAATCTCCTACTGAGAGTCTGAGGGACTGTCTCTGAGAGATGTGGGTCTATCACAGAGAATTTCTCATTGAGGGTCAGAGGATCTGTCACTAAGGCAATCTGACTGGGGATCTCTGAGTGCATTGGCACTGAGAGACTGTGGTTTCTGAATGAGGGATTGTCTCCCATTGAGGGGTTGGGGGTGTATGAACAGGGGTTTGAGGGTCTCTCACTGAGGGTTCTTTGATCTTATACTGGCTTGCTTGATCATCATTAGCAACATGTCTTTCCAAGAACACCAATGTTATTTGTTCTCAGCATCTTTTCCAGGTAGTCACATTTGACCGATGATAAACGTTCAATGTTCAGTTGACCGATCCATGTTCCAGGGTTTGATCTTCGAAATGCTTGGTCTTGAGTGGGCTTGTTGTGATTGCTTTGATTTTTAGTTTTGCTCCAATGATTGGTTGGTCCAAAAGGGGCGTTCTGACTCCTATTTTGTTGGCATTTTGTTATTGATTCGAAATTTCAAACATCCACTTGACAGAATGGGCCAGAAGAAAATTGTCATCAACCACTAAACTGAGGGTCTCTCACTGAGGTCTCTCCGAGATACTGAGGGTCTTTCCACAGGACTTGAAGGACTCTCACTGAAGGTTTGAGGATCTCTCCTGAAGGTTTGAGGAACTCTCATTGAAGGTGTCTCCCCGAGGGACTCTCCCTGAGGGTTTTAGGGACTCTCCCCGAGGGTCTCGCCCCATGGGTCTCTCCCTGAGGGTCTCTCCACAAGGGTTTGAGAGATTTTGAGAATTTGAGGGACTTGAGGTCTCTCCCTGAGGGTTTGAGAGACACACCCAGAGAGTCTCTCTCTCTCTCTCCGAGGGTTTGAAGGTCTCTCCCTGAGGCACTCTCTGAGGGTTTGAGGTATGCTTTGAGGGTTGTAAATTCTCTCCAAGGGACTAATTTTGAGGGACTCTAGGTCTCTCCCTGTGGGTTTGATAGACACATCATGTGGGTATCTCCTGAAGGCATCTCTTTCTGCGGGTTTGAGGGACGTTCTGAGGGCTTGAGGGACACTCTCTGAAAGTTTGAGGGTCTCTCCTGAGAGTTTGAGGGACTTTCACTGAGTATCTCTCCCTGAGGGGTCTCTCTGAAGAACTGAGGTCTCTCTGTGAGGGATTGAGGATCTCCCCCTGAGGGTTTGAGGAACTCTCGCTGGAGAAATTAGGTCTCTCTCTGAGGGTTTGAGAATCTTGCCCTGGGGTCTTCCCTGAGGGTCTCTCTTGTTGAGGGTTTGAGGGATACACTCTCTGCGGGTCTCCCTGGAGGGATTTTCTCTGAGGGTTTGAGGAACACTCAGGGTTTTAGGGACTTTCCATGGGGAACTCCCTCTTAAGGTTTGGGGGACACTCTCTGAGGGTTTGAGGGACACTCCGAGAATTTGAGTGTCTCTCCTGAGGGTTTGAGGGACTCTCATTGAGGGTCTCTCCCTGAGGGAGTCTCTGAAGAATTGAGGTCTTTCCCTGAGGGAGAGGGTTTCTGTGTTTTTGAGGGACTCAAAGTCTTACCCTGAGGTTTTGAGATACTCATTCTGGTGGGCAGCACGGTAGCATGGTGGTTAGCATAAATGCTTCACAGCTCCAGGGTCCCAGGTTCGATTCCCGGCTGGGTCACTATCTGTGCGGAGTCTGCACGTCCTCCCCGTGTGTGCGTGGGTTTCCTCCGGGTGCTCCGGTTTCCTCCCACAGTCCAAAGATGTGCGGGTTAGGTGGATTGGCCATTCTAAATTGCCCGTAGTGTCCTATAAGGGGGGGGGTTGTTGGGTTACGGGTATAGGGTGGATACGTGGGTTTGAGTAGGGTGATCATTGCTCGGCACAACATCGAGGGCCGAAGGGCCTGTTCTGTTCTGTGCTGTACTGTTCTATGTTCTATGGTAGGGGCTGGTTTAGCTCACTGGGCTAAATCGCTGGCTTTGAAAGCAGACCAAGCAGGCCAGCAGCACGGTTCGCTTCCCGTACCAGCCTCCCCGGGCAGGCGCCGGAATGTGGCGACTAGGGGCTTTTCACAGTAACTTCATTGAAGCCTACTCGTGACAATAAAGCGATTTTCATTTTCTTTCTGGGGGTCTTTCCTGAGGGTTTATTTCTGAGGGTTTGAGGATCTCTCTCTCTGAGTGTTTGTGGGTTTCCCTGAGGGACAGGTGTCTGAAGGACTGAGGACTATCCCTGAGGGACTGAGGGTTTGGAGGCACCCTAGGTCTCTCCCTGAGGGTTTGAGACTTGACCTGAAATTTTTTTCTGAGGGACTCTCTTTCTGAGCATTTGAGATTCTCTGAGGATTTGAGGATCTCTCCCTGAGGCAGCACATTGGTTAGCACTGCTGCCTCACAGCACCGGGGACTTAGGCTCGATTTCGGCCTTTGGTGACTGTGTGGAGTTTGCACGTTCTCCCCGTGTTTGTGTGAGTTTCTTCTGGATGTTCCCCTAGTTGAAAGATGTGCAGGTTAGGGGTGGATTGGCCATGATCAATGGGGATAGGGTGGGTAGTAGGCCTAGGTAGAGTACTCTTTCAGAGACTTGATGCACACTCAATGGGCCGAATGGCCTCCTTCCGCACTGGAGGGATTCTACAGACTCACTGAGGTTTTGAGGGACTCTCCCGCTGAGATTGTGTGGGATTCTCATTGAGGGACTCTCCCTGAGGGACTCTCTCTGATGGATTTTCCCTGATGTACTCTCTCTGAGGGGTTGAGGGTCTCTCTCTGAGTGAGTCTCTGAGGGATTGAGGGTCTCTCCATGAGGGACTCTCCCTGAGGGAATGAGATCTCTCCGGGGGACTCTCCCTGAGATATTAAGAGTCTTCCTGAAGGATTGAGGGTCTCTCCCTGAGGGATTAAGGGTCTCTCTCTGAGGGATGAGGGTCTGTCTGGTTGAGGATCTCTCCCTGAGGGACGAGGGACCCACAATGAGGCATTGAGGGTCTCTCTGAGGGACTATCCTTGATGGGCCCTCTATGAGGGATTGAGCATCTCTCTGAGGGACTCTCCCTGAGGGATTGAGGGACTCCTTAAGGGATTCTCCCTGAAGGATTGAGGATCTATCCCTGAGGGGCCCTGAAGGATTGAGGGACCCTCTCTCAGGCACTATCTGAGGGACCCTCTCTGAGGGGCTCTCCCTGAGGGTCAGAAGGTCTCCGTCGGAGGGACCCTCCCTGCGAGATTGAGGGACACCCGCTGAGGGACTGTCTCTGAGGGACCCTACCTGAGGGTCTCCCACTGAGGGATCCTCTGAGGGACTCTTCCTGAGGATCTCCTCCTCAGGGATTGAGGGCTCTCCCTCAAGGATGAGGGTCTGTCTGAGGGACTGAAGGATTGAGGGTCCGTCTGAGGGACTTACCTTGAGGATCTCATCCTGAGGGACTCCAGCTGAGGGACCCTCCCTGAGGGTTTTTCCCTCAGGATCTCCTCCTGAGGGTTGAGGGTCTCTCTGAGGGACTCACCTTGAGGATCGCCTCCTGAGGGCTTGAGGGTCTCTCTGAGGGACTGAGGATCTCCTCCTGAGCGGTGAGGGTCTCTCTGAGGGGTAAGGGTCTCTGAGGGACTGTGGGTCTTTCTGAGGGACAAGGGTCCCTCTGAGAGATTGAGGGTCTCTCTGAGGGGTGAGGGTCCCTTTTTAAAATAAATTTAGAATATCCAATTCATTTTTTCCAATTACGGGGCAATTTAGCGTGGCCAATCCACCTAACCAGCACATCTTTGGGTTGTGGGGGTGAAACCCACGCAGACACGGGGAGAATGTGCAAACCCCTCACAGACAGTGACCCAGAGCCGGGATTCGAACCCGGGTCCTCAGCGCCGTAGACAGCAATGCTAACCACTGTGCCATCGTGCCGCCCGGGTGAGGGTCCCTTTGAGGGGTGAGAGTCCCTCTGAGGGACTGAGGATCTCCTCCTGAGGGGTGAGGGTCCCTCTGAGGGGTGAGGGTCCCTCTGAGGAGTGAGGGTCTCCCTGAGGGGTGAGGGTCCCTCTGAGTGTCTCTGAGGGGTGAGGGTCTCTCTGAGGGGTGAGGGTCCCTCTGAGTGTCTCTCTGAGGGGCGAGGGTCCCTCTGAGGGACTGAGGATCCCTCAGAGGGGTGAGGGTTCCTCTGAGGTGTGAGGGTCCCTCTCAGGGACTGAGGGTCTCTCTGAGGGATTGAGGATCTCCTCCTGAGGGACTCTCTGAGGGACTGGGTCCCTCTGAGGGGTGAGGGTCAGTTTGAGGGACTGAGGGTCTCTCTGAGGGGTGAGGGTCAGTTTGAGGGACTGAGGGTCTCTCTGAGGGGTGAGGGTCTCTCTGAGGGACTGAGGGTCAGTCTGAAGGACTGAGGGTCAGTCTGCGGGACAGTCTGAGGGGTGAGGGTCAGTCTGAGGGACAGTCTGAGGGGTGAGGGTCCCTCTCAGGGACTGAGGGTCTCTCTGAGGGATTGAGGATCTCCTCCTGAGGGGTGAGGGTCTCTCTGAGGGGTAAGGGTCAGTTTGAGGGACTGAGGGTCTTTCTGGGGGGTGAGGGTCAGTTTGAGGGACTGAGGGTCTCTCTGATGGGTGAGGGTCTCTCTGAGGGACTGTGGGTCTCTCTGAGGGACTGAGGGTCAGTCTGAGGGACCCTCTGAGGGGTGAGGGTCAGTCTGAGGGACTGAGAGTTGCTCTGAGGGGTGAGGGTCTCTCTGAGGGACTGAGGGTCAGTCTGAGGGGTGAGGGTTAGACTGAGGGTCCCTCCTGCTATTTGAATCTCAGGATCTCCAACGTTCGCCCTGAGCGCGAGCGGGCGCGCGGGGCCCGGTGCTCACAGGGCGCGCGCTGGGTGGGGTGGGGGCTCTGGCGCGCGTTCTCGCGGGCTGGCGGGCGGGCGCGCGCTCCCCTCCCCCCTCTCCCGGGCCTGGCGGCTTTTCCAGTCAGAGCGGCGGTGGTGCCGGGCGGGCGGCGCCTTTCCCCCATCCCCCGGGCTCGGTCTGTCAATTCTACCCGCCCGCTTCACACCATCTTCCATCTGAGAATTGAGCTGGCTAGGAGAAATGGATGATAAACGGGAAAGTGATTAGGGCACAGGTCTGACAAAGTAATCTCTTCACATTTATATATAAAATAATGTAAAGGCGGACTATAAGCATGGAAATAACGGGAGTTATTTGGAAATTTTTTTTTTATTGTTGAATGAATATAATTGTGTGTTTTATATACATGTGTGTATAATATAATATCCCCCAGGGAATGTTGAGGGGACAGGAATCTGTCCCAAAATGACAGCAATGTCTGGAATATAGTCATGGTGAGTAATTGTGCAAATTGCTCCTGTATTTGGAATAACGTCTGAACTGGGACCTGTCTTGTCAAACTGGGAATTTATTCTGTTATTTCTTCCTGCGCCAGCACACTAACATTTGCATTTGTGTTCAGTGATTTATCTGTCCTTTGGGTGAGTTGTCAGGCTGGGGGTTATCACCGTGACATTGTTTTATTTTCTCAAAACTAGGGAAGGGCCAGCAGTTTGCCCTGCCAAGACAAAGAAAAAAGGAAAGAAAATTCCTGACCTGCTGTTTTCAGGGTTCTGCTGTGTGTGTGATATGGTCCCTGCATCAGGTGGTGCTTTTACCCTGAATTTGCAGCGTGGAAAGATGGTGTCGTCGTGTTCGCCCACATAACAACAGTCTCTACACTGCAGGGTGATCAAAGAATTGGCGGCATGGTAGCACAATGGTTAGCACTGTTGCTTCACCGCGGCAGGGTCCCAGGTTCCATTCCCGTCTGTGCGGAGTCTGCACGTCCTCCCCGTGTCTGCGTGGGTTTCCTCCGGTTTCCTCCCGCAAGTCCTGAAAGCCGTGCTGTTAGCTGAATTGGACATTCTGAAATCTCCCTCCGTGTACCCAAACAGGCGCCAGAACGTGGCGACTAAGGGGCTTTTCACAGTAACCTCATTGCAGTGTTAATGTAAGCCTACTTGTGACGATAAAGATTATTATTATAGAATCCCTACAGTGCAGAAGGAGGCCATTCAGCTCATCGAGTCTGCACTCTACCTAGGCCCACTTATCCCGCTCCCCCACCCTATTCCCTGTAACCCTGCGTATTAATCATGACCAGTTCCCTAACCCTAATGGCATTAAACAGGAAATTAGAGATGCCTGTGATAAAGGAACAGCTGTAATTATGGATGATTTTAATCTGCATATAGATTGATTATGTATATCAAATTATTCACAATACCATAGAGGAAGAATTCCTGGAGTGTATACAGGATAGTTTTCTGGAAAAATATGTTGAGGAGCCAACTAGAGAGCAGTCCATCCTAGACTGTGTGTCTGAGAACAGAATCATTGGCCATCGAGTTGTGTTTGGGGACAAGCAACCATAATATGATAGAATTTTTCAAGATGGAGAGTGAAGTAGTTGATTTTGAGATGAGGGTCCTGAATTTAATAAAGGAAACTACGATGATTTGAGGAGTGTGTTGGGGAACGTTACTTAAAGGGATGACAGTGGATAGTCAATGACAAACATTCAGGGAGTGCATGGGGGAAACTGCAATAATTATTTATTCCAGTCTGGCACAAAAATAAAAGGGGAAAGGTGGCCAATACATGGCTTACAAGGGATATTAGAGATAGTATTCGATCCAAGGAAGAAACAGACACATTGGCCAAGAAAAACAACAGGTCTTGAGGATTGGGAGCAGTTTAGAATTCAATGCAGAAGAACCAAGGGATTGAAAATAGAATCCGAGATTAAGCTTACATAGAACATAAAAACTGACTGTAAAAGTTTCCAAAGGTATGTGAAGAGAAAAAGATTAGTGAAGACAAATGAAGGTCCCTTACAGTCAGGAACAAGGGAATTTATAATTGGGGACAAAGTAATGGCGGAGCAAGTAAACACATACTTTGGTTCTGTCTTCACAAATGAGGACACAAATCAGATACCAGAAATAGATAGATAGAGAAATACAGCACAGAACAGGCCCTTCGGCCCACGATGTTGTGTCAAACTTTTGTCCTAGGTTAATCATAGAATTTTGTACAATTTTTCATGGCCAATCCACCCAACCTGCACATCTTTGGACTGTGGGAGGAAACCGGAGTACTCGGAGGAAACCCACGCACACACGTGGAGGATGTGCAGACTCCACACAGACAGTGACCCAAGTCGAAATCGAACTTGGGACCCTAGAGCTGTGAAGCAATTGTGCTATCCACAATGCTACCGTGCTGCCCTTAAGAAGTTAACCTACACTCCATTATTCCACCCTAATTCATGTACCTATCCAATAGCCGCTTGAAGGTCCCTAACTTTTCCGACTCAACTACTTCCACAGGCAGTGCATTCCATGCCCCCACTACTCTCTGGGTAAAGACCCTACCTCTGACATCCCCTCTATATCTTCCACCATTTATCTTAAATTTATGTCCCCTTGTAATGGTGTGTTCCACCCGGGGAAAAAGTCTCTGACTGTCTACTCTATCTATTCCCCTAATTATCTTATAAACCTCTATCAAGTCGCCCCTCATCCTTCTCCGTTCTAATGCGAAAAGGCCTAGCACCCTCAACCTTTCCTCGTATGACCTACTCTCCATTCCAGGCAACATCCTGGTAAATCTCCTTTGCACCTTTTCCAAAGCTTCCACATCCTTCCTAAAATGAGGCGACCAGAACTGCACACAGTACTCCAAATGTGGCCTGACCAAGGTTTTGTACAGCTGCATCATCACCTCACAGCTCTTGAATTCAATCCCTCTGCTAATGAACGCTAGCACACCATAGGCCTTCTTCACAGCTCTATCCACTTGAGTGGCAACTTTCAAAGATCTATGAACATAGACCCCAAGATCTCTCTGCTCCTTCACATTGCCAATAACCCTACCGTCAACCCTGTATTCCGCATTCATATTTGTCCTTCCAAAATGGATAACCTCACACTTTTCAGGGTTAAACTCCATCTGCCACTTCTCAGCCCAGCTCTGCATCCTATCTATGTCTCTTTGAAGCCGACAACAGTCCTCCTCACTGTCCACAACTCCACCAATCTTCGTATCATCTGCAAATTTACTGACCCACCCTTCAACTCCCTCATCCAAGTCGTTAATGAAAATCACAAACAGCAGAGGACCCAGAACTGATCCCTGCGGTACGCCACTGATAACTGGGCTCCAGGCTGAATATTTGCCATCCACCACCACTCTCTGTCTTCTATCGGTTAGCCAGTTTGTTATCCAACTGGCCAAATTTCCCACTATCCCATGCCTCCTTACTTTCTGCACAAGTCTACAATGGGGAACCTTATCAAATGCCTTACTAAAATCCATGTACACTACATCCACTGCTTTACCTTCATCCACATGCTTGGTCACCTCCTCAAAGAAGTCAATAAGACTTGTAAGGCAAGATCTACCCCTCACAAATCCGTGCTGACTATCCCTAATCAAGCAGTGCCTTTCCAGATGCTCAAAAATCCTATCCCTCAGTACCCATGTTGGTGAAAGCATGGTTTAGTGAGAGGGAAGAATGAAGGAGATCAATATTAGTAGAGAAATGGTGTTGGAGAAATTGATGGGATTAAAGGCTGATAAATCCCCAGGGTCTGAGAATCTACATTCCAGAGTACTTAAGGAAGTGGCTCTGGAAATAGTTGATCTTTGGTGGCTTCTATAGATATTGGGACAGTTCCTGCAGATTAGAGGGCAGCTAATGTAACTCCACTATTTTAAAAGGGCAGTAGCGAGAAAACTGGCAATTATAGACCAGGAAGCCTGATGTCGGTAGTGGGGAAAATTCTAGAATCTATTTATCAAAGATTTTATAGCAGAGTATTTAGAAAATAGGATTGGACAGAGTCAGCGTGGATTTATGAAGGGGAAATCATGCTTGACAAATCTCCTGCAGTTCTTCAAGGATGTAACTGGTAGAGTTGACGAGGGGGAACCAGTGGATGTGGTATATATGGACTTTCAGAAGGTTTTCGACAAAGTCCCGCATAAGAGATTAGCTAGTTAAATTAGCGCATGGAAATGGGGATAGTGTATTGAGATGGATGGAAAACTGGTTAGTAGACAAGAATCAAAGAGTAGGAATTAACTGGCAGGCAGTGACTAGTGGGGTACCGCAGTGATCGGTGCTAGGATACAGCTATTCACAATCTATATTATTGATTTACACGAGGTAACAAAATAATTTGCAGATTTCACTAAATTGGGTGGGAGGCTGTGAGAAGCATGCAGAGATCCTTCATGTGATTTGGACAAGTTAAGTTAGTGGGCAAATGCAGTGTAATTTGGAGAAATGTGAGGTTATCCAGTTTGGTAGCAAAAACGAGAAGGCAACTATTATCTGAATGGCCATAAATTAGGAGGGAGGAGGGGGGGGGGGGGGGGAATGTGCAATGAGACCTGGCTGCCCTCGCACCACTCACTGAAGGTAGGCATGCAGGTTCAGCAGCCGATGAAGAAGGCAAATGGTAAGTTGCCTTTCATGGCGAGAGGATTCAAGTGCAGGAACAGGGGCGTCTTGCTGCAATTATAGTGGGTGAGGCCACACCTGGAATATTGTGTGTAGTTTTGGTCTCCCAGGTCCTCTAGTGCCATAGACAGCAGTGCTAACCACTGCGCCACTGTGCTCCCCTTGTTTTGGTCTCCTTATCTGAAGAAGAATGCTCTTCCTTTAGAGGGAGTGCAGCAAAGATTTACCAGACTGATTCCTGGGATGGCGGTACTGACGTATGAGGAGAGATCAGATAAGATTGTATTCACTTGAGTTCAAAAGAATGAGGGGGCTCTCACAGAAACCTGTACAATTAGAACAGCACTAGACAGGGTAGATGCAGGAAGGATATTCCTGGTGTGTCCAGAACCAGGGGTCACAGTCTGAGGAAACAGGGGAGGACAGAGATGAGGTAAAGTTACTTCACCCAGAGAGTGGTCGGCCTGTGAATTCGTTACCACGTGATCTGGAGGAAGGAACTGAAGGCACGGTTGCTACGTTTGCAGATGATACAAAGATCTGTAGAGGGGCAGGTAGTATTGAGGCAGCAAGGGGGCTGCAGACAGGCTAGGAGAGTGGACAAAGAAGTGGCTGATGGAATATAATGTGGAAAAGTGTGAGGTTATGCACTTTGGAAGGAGAAATGGAGGCTTAGACTATTTCCTAAATGGGAAGATGCTTGGGAAATCAGAAGCACAAAGGGATTTGGGACTCCTTGTTCACGATTATCTTAAGGTTAACGTGCAGAGTTTCTCGGGCTACAAGTTGAACCTGGGCAAGAGCGAGCTGTTTGTTGTACACCCGGGTGATCAGGAGGAGGGGATTGGTAGGCTCCCGCTAAAAAGGGCAGCGAGGAGTTTTAGGTACCTGGGGGTTCAGGTGTCTAGGAGTTGGAGGACTTTGCATAAGTTTAATTTTACTAGGTTGGTGGAGCAGATGGAGGAGGAGTTCAAAAGGTGGGACATGCTGCCGCTGTCGTTGGCGGGTAAAGTGCAGTCTGTTAAAATGACGGTGCTCCCGAGGTTTTTGTTTTTGTTCCAGTGCCTCCCCATCCTTATTCCGAGGGCCTTTTTTAGGAGGGTGAACAGCAGCATCACGGGATTTGTTTGGGCGCATGGGACTCCGAGGGTGAGGAGGGTCTTTTTGGAGCGGGGCAGGGATGGAGGGGGGCTGGCGCTGCCCAACCTTTCTGGGTACTATTGGGTGGCTAATCTCTCGCTGGTACGCAAGTGGGTAATGGATGGGGAGAGGGCAGCATGGAAAAGCATGGAGATGGCGTCCTGCGGAGGCACAAGCCTGAAGGCACTGGTAACGGCGCCGTTGCCGCTCCCTCCAATGAGGTACACCACGAGCCCGGTGGTGGTGGCTACCCTCAAGATTTGGGGGCAGTGGAGGGTTCGGTAGAGGTCCCGCTGCGGGGGAACCACCGGTTTGTCCCAGGGAACATTGATGGCGGGTTCCTGGTGTGGCACAGGGCGGGCATAAGGAAGTTGGGAGACCTGTTCATTGACGGGAGGTTTACGAGCCTGGGTGAGCTGGAGGAGAAGTTTGAGCTCCCCCCGGGGAATATGTTCAGGTACCTTCAGGTCAAGGCGTTTGCTAGGCGGCAGGTGGAGGGGTTCCCTTTGCTGCCCCCGCGGGGGGTAAGGGATAGGGTGCTTTCGGGGGGGTGGGTCGGGGATGGGAAGATGTCTGACATCTACCAGGTGATGCAGGAGGTGTCGGAGGTGTCGGTAGAGGAGCTGAAGGCTAAGTGGGAAGTGGAGCTGGGGGAGCAGATTGAGGAGGGGACATGGGCGAACGCCTTGGAGAGGGTGAACTCCTCTTCATGTGCGAGGCTTAGCCTCATCCAGTTCAAGGTATTGCACAGGGCTCATATGTCCGGGACGAGGATGAGCAGGTTTTTTGGGGGTGAGGACAGGTGCATTAGGCGTTTGAGGAGCCCAGCGAACCATGCCCATATGTTTTGGGCATGCCCGGCACTGGGGGAATTCTGGCAGGGGGTGGCGAGGACGGTGTCGAGGGTGGTAGGATCCAGGGTCAAGCCAGGCTGGGGACTCGCGATATTTGGGGTTGGGGTGAGCCGGGAGTGCAGGAGGTGAAAGTGGCCGGTGTTTTGGTCTTTGCGTCCCCAGTAGCCCGGCGGAGGATCTTGTTGCAATGGAAAGATGCGAGACCCCCAAGCGTGGAGACCTGGATCAATGACATGGCGGGATTCATTAAGCTGGAGAAGGTCAAATTCGCACTGAGGGGGTCTGTACAAGGGTTCTTTAGGCGGTGGCAGCCTTTCCTCGACTTTCTGGCTCAACGATAGGGAACTAGGTCAGCAGCAGCGGCAACCCGGAGGGGGGGGGGGAGGGGGAGGGTTCAGGGGGGTATTGTTTATGTTAATTAATTTATTTTGTTGTTCATCGGGTTTGAGGGGGGTGGGGGGGCTCGATATATGCGTTGTTACGGGTCCGGGGGGTGTTTATTATTGTTATTATTATTGTTTTGTTGTACATTTTTCAAAAATTTCAATAAAAATTATTTTTTTAAAAAAAGGTTAACGTGCAGGTTCAGTCGGCAGTTAGGAAGGCAAAGGCAATGTTAGCATTCATGCCGAGAGGGCTAGAATACAAGACCAGGGATGTACTTCTGAGGTTATATAAGGCTCTGGTCAGACCCCATTTGGAGTATTGTGAGCAGTTTTGGGCCCCGTATCTAAGGAACGATGTGCTGGCCTTGGAAAGGGTTCAGAGGAGGTTCACAAGAATGATCCTTGGAATGAAGAGCTTGTCGTATGAGGAATGGTTGAGGACTCTGGGTCTGTACTCGTTGGAGTTCAGAAGGATGAGGGGGATCTTATTGAAACTTGCAGGATACTGTGTGGCCTGGATAGAGTGGACGTGGAGGGAATGTTTCCACTTGTAGGAAAAACTAGAAGCAGAGGACACAATCTCAGACTAAAGGACGATCCTTTAGAATAGAGATGAGGAGGAATTTCTTCAGTCAGAGAGTGGTGAATCTGTGGAACTCTTTGTCGCAGAAGGCTGTGGAGGACAAATCATTGAGTGTGTTTAAAACAGAGATAGATGGTTTTTGATCAATAAGGGGATCAGGGGTTATGGGGAGAAGGCAGGAGAATGAGAAAAATATCAGCCATGGTTGAATGGCGGAGCGGACTCGATAGGCCGAGTGGCTTAATTTTGCTCCAAAGTCTTATGGTCTTATGAAGTAGTTGAGGCCAAAACATTGTTTGTTTTCACAAAGCAGTTCGATATAGCACTTAGGATGAAGGGATCAAAGGATATGTTGGGAAAGCGGGATTAGGCTATTGAGTTGGATGATCAGCCATGATCATAATGAATGGCGGAGCAGGCTCAAAGGGCCGAATAGCCTCCTCTTCCTATATTCTATGTTTTTATGTAACCCGTCACACCATTGGACACCAAGGGGCAATTTATCACGGCCAATCCACCTAACCTGCACATCTTTGGACTGTGGGAGGAAACCTGAGCACCTGGAGGAAACCCACGCAGACCACACAGTCACCCAAGATTAGAATCAAACTCGGGTCCCTGGCACTTTGATGTAACAACGCTAATCACAGTGCTCACTGAGTTAGAGATACTTTTACGTCGGATTTACAGCGCAGACATATGCATAGAAGCACAGACATATTCATAGAATTTATCACAGAATTTTTCAATGAATCATAGAAATTACAGTGCTGAAGGAGGCCATTCGGCCCATCGAGTCTGCACCGGCCCTTGGAAAGACAACCCTACTCAAGCTCACACCTCCTCCCTATCCCCACTTAACCTTTTTGGACACTAAGGGCAATTTAGCCTCCGGAGCACCCAGGGGAAACCCACGGAGACACGGAGAAAGTGCAGTATCCGCACAGACAGTGACTCAAGCCGGGAATCGAACCTGGGATTCTGGAGCTGTGAAGCAAGAGTGCTAACCATTGTGCTACCTTTCCTCCCACCTATTTGGCCTATCTTGCCTGTGCTGGTGTTTATGCTCCACACGAGCCTCCATCCATTCACCTTTAACCCCATCAAATTGCTTTCCATTGTTTTATCACTCGTATACTTCATCAGTTTCCCCTTAAATGTGTCTGTGCAATTCACCTCTCATATTTCCTGTGGTGTTGAGTTTTGCGTTCTCATCACTCTGCATAAAGAAATTTCTGCCGCAAGTCCTTATTGGATTTTGTTAAAATGTAATTGTTCATTGGATATGGGTGTCGCTGGTGAGGGCAACATTTGTCCTTGTGAAGGTGGTAGTGAGCTGCCGTCTTGAACCGCTGCACGTACACCCATAGTGCTGTGAGTTAGCGAGTTAGAGGATCATGACCCAGTGACATGTGAAGGAATGGCGATTATAGTTCTGTGTCAGGATGGGGTGTATGGCTTGAAGGGGAACTTGCAGGCAGTATCCCCATGCATCAGCTACTATTGACTTTCTAGATGGTAGATGTCATGGGTTTTAGAAAGGAACCTTGGCGAGTTGCTGCAGTGAATCTTGTAGATGGTACCATTGCTGCCACCATACATCGGTTGTGGAAGGAGTGAATGTGTTAGATTGGGTGCCAGTCAAGTTGGCTGCTTTGTTCTGGATGGTGTTGAGTTTCTTGTGCAGTTGGAATTATAGTCATCTAGGATAGAGGAGAGTGTTCCATTACATTCTGACTTATGCCTTGTAGGTCCGCGAGCCTGTTGTGCCATTCAGTGGGATTATGGATTTGATGGATTCAAAGACCTAACTCCATATAACTACTTTTGCTGCAAATCCCTTAACATCTTTGGAAAACAAAACTCTGTCCATCTCAGTTTTTTTAATAAATATTTTTTTATTCTCCTCCCTTTTCACATTTTCTCCAAAATCTACACCCACCAAGAAACAATCATCAGTAATGAATGTAATGTCAATCCCCATATCAATAACAACGTTCCCATCTTCCCACCAAACCCCAGACATTGGCCCGCATGTTAACATAAATAAATGACGAAAAGGAATCAGGAATCACCCATAGTCACCATTAACACATACAATCCCCCTCCCCCCAACCTGCCCAGCCCCCAACCACCCTAATGTTCGATGTAATCCAATTCTCGAAAGTGCATAATGAATAATGCCCATGAATTGTAGAACCCCTCCATCCTTCCCCTCAGTTCAAATTTGACCTTTTCAAGCGTTAAGAATTCCAGCAGGTCCCCCTGCCAAGCCATGGCACAGGGTGGAGAGGTTGATCTCCACCCTGACAGGATCCGTCTTCGGGCGATCAACGAGGTGAAGGCTACATCTGCCTCTGCGCCTGTTTCCAACCCCGGCTGGTTCTGACACCCCGAATATTGCCTCCCGAGGGCCAGGTCCGTTTCACGTGCACCACTTTAGAGATTACCCTAAACACCTCCTTCCAGTAATCCTCCAGCTTTGGGCAGGACCAAAACATATGAACGTGGTTTGCGGGGCCTCCCCTGCAACGTTCACACACACCTTCTACCCCCTCTAAGAGTCGCTCACTCTCGCCCTTGTAAGGTGCGCTTTGTACACCACCTTCAGCTGTATCGGCCCCAACCTGAAATGAAATGAAATGAAAATCACTTATTGTCACAAGTAGGCTTCAAATTAAGTTACTGCGAAAAGCCCCTAGTCGCCACATTCCGGCGCCTGTTCGGGGAGGCTGGTATGCACACGAGGTGGCGGCGTTCACCCTCCGGAGCACCTCACACCAGATCCCCCCCTCCATACCCTCTCCTAACTCTCCCTCCCACTTTGCCTTGATCCCTTCTAGTGGCGCCTTCTCCTCCTCCTCCAAAATAGCCCTGAAAACCGCCGATACTAGCCCCTTCTCCTCTGTCGTCAGCACCTCCTCCAGCAATGTGGAAGCCGGCTCTACTGGGAAGTTCTGTATCTCCTTTCTGGCAAAGTCTCGAACCTGCATGTATCTAAATATTTCTCCCTGCTCCAGCTCATACTTCACTCCCAGCTCCTTCAATCCCGCAAAACGACCCCCAAGAAACAAATCTTTTAGTGCCCTAATTCCTTTCTCCTCCCATCTCCGAAAATTTCCATCCCACTTCCCTGGCTCAAATCTATTGTTCCCCCGAATCGGCATTACCCTTGACCCTGTCCCCAACTGTCCATCTGAGTTAAAAAAAATTTTTGAGTGTCCAATCTTATTTTCCCCAAATAAGGGGCAATTTAGCGTGGCCAATCCGTCTACCCTGCATATCTTTGGGTTGTGGGGGTGAAACCCACGCAGACAGGCAGAGAATGTGCAAACTCCACACGGACAGTAACCCGGGACCAGGATCGAATCCGGTCCTCTGCGTCATGAGTTAACAGTGCTAATCACTGTGCCACCGTGCCGCCCTTTTCCATCTTAGTTTTAAGACTAACGATTGATATAATGAAGGTTTCTTGCAACAGTTCCAAACTTTTACCGTCCTATATGTGCAGAAAATGTTTCCTAATGTCTCTCCTGAAATGTCTGGTTTTAGCTAATCTGTGGACTGTGCCCTTGGTTGTAGATGTTCCAACCAGCAGAAATAGTTTATCTCTATTCCCCCCCCCCCCCCCCCCCCCCCCCTCCCATCCCCCCAAATGTCGTGAAAACATCCATCAAATCACCCCTTAACCATCTAAATTCCAGGCAATGCAACAGTGTTTGTTTAATATTGCAAGCAGGACCCAGACCTTCCTGTCGTCGCCATTTCAGCTCACCGTCCTGCTCTCATGCCTACATGTCCGTCTCTGGCCTGCTGCAATGATTCAGAGAAGCCCGGCACCTCATTTTCCGATGAGGCATGTTGCAGCCTTCCGGACTTAACATTGAGTTCCAATAACTTCTGACTGGACTCTCTCCTCCACATTTACTCAATTTTTATTTCAATCAATTAATTTTCATTTCTTCCATCAATGCGTTTTTCCCTAACCAATGTCCCCCCCCCCCTTCTCCCACCCCACTAGGGCCATCTGTTCCCTGTCTTAAGTTGTCCGTTGACATACTGCTTACCTGTGTTCTGCCGTTAACACATTCTGATCTCCTAATGTGCCACTATCAGCATCCTTCTCGTCATTACCACCATTATTTCCATTGCCTTTATCTTTTGTCCATCCTCACCTATCGCTGGCCCTCAATGCAGCCCCACTGCTCCACGCCACTGCCCAATCCCACACCTTCCCCGCCCCCCCACCACAAATGTATAAATCTTTTTCTATTTTCAGTTATCTCCATCTTCGAAGGCTAGCCACCGGTGCCACCCTTTTCCATCTTAGTTTTAAGGCTAACGATTGATCAAATGCCAGTTTCTTCTTGCGACAGTTCTAAACTTTTACCGTCCTATATGTGCAGAACATCACTCCTGCAGTGATGTTCTGGAGCTGAGATGGTTAACCTCCAATCACCACAATCATGACAAAGACTCATGTTTTAATTCTAATTAATTTATTCTATTTCGTTTATGGGATGTGGCCGTCGCTGGTTATATCAGCATATATAGCCCACCCCAGTTGCCCTTCAGAAGGTGGTGATGAGCTGCACTTCTTGAACCACTGCAGTCCATGTGGTGTCGGGACAGTATTATTAGGGAGGGAGTTCCAGGATGTTGCCCCATCGACAGTGAAGGAATGGCGATATATTTCCAAGTGTGGGTGGTGAGTGACTTGGAGGGGAGCCTCCAGGTGGTGGGGACACCAGGTATCTGCCGCTCTTGTCCTTCTAGAGGATAGTGGTTGTGGGTTTGGAAAATGCTGTCTAAGGAACCCTGGTGAGTTACTGCAGTGCATCTTGTGGATGGCACACACGGCTGCCACTGTTCGCTGGTGATGGAGGGTTTGAATGTTTGTGGAAGGAGGAGCAATCAACTGGGCTGCTTTGTCCTGGATGGTGTCGAGCTTCTTGAGTGTTGTTGGAGCTGCAATCATCCAGGCAAATGGACAGTATTCCATTATACTCATGACTTGTGCCTTGTTGGTGATGGACAGGCTTTGAGGGGGCAGGAAGTGAGTTACTAGCCTTTGAGATTCCTAGCCTTTGACCTGCCCTTGTTGTCACAGTATTAATAGGGCTAGTCCATTCCCAGGATGTTATTTGTGGGGGATTCAGTGATGGTATGCCATTGAATGCCAAGGGGTGGTGGTTCTATTCTCTTGTAGGAGATGGTCATTGGCCTGGCACTTGGATGGCACAAATGTAACTTGCCACTTGTCAGCCCAAGATGTCCAGGATCTTGCAGCATTTGGACATGGACTGCTTCATTATCTGAGGAATCATGATGGTGCCGCCTCATCCAGAAACATCCACACTTCTCACCTTCTGACGGTTTGAACGTCATTCATGAAGCAGCTGAGATGGTTAGGCCTAGGACACTACCCTGAGGACTCCTGCAGTGATGTTCTGGAGCTGAGATGGTTGACCTCTAATCACCACAGCCATCTTCCTTGTGTCATGTATGACTCCTAACCAGCGTAGAGTTTCCCCCTCGATTCCTATTGACTCCAGTTTAGCTTGGGCTCCTTGATGCCATATTCGGTCAAATGATTCCTTGATGTCAAGGGCAGTCACTCTCACCTCACCTCTGGCATTCAGCTCTTTTGTCCAGTTTGAATCAAGGCTGTAATGAGGTCAAGACCTGAGTGACCCTGGCGGAATATGGCATGCTCTCCTGCACCCTTCCATTGACCAGGGTTGATCCCCTAGCTTGGTGGTGATGGTAGAGTGGGGGATATAGCCTGGCCATGAGGTTGAAACAATTTTGCTGCTGCTGATAGCCCACAGTGCCTCATGGATGCCCAGTCTTGAGTAGCTATATCTGTTCTAAATCTGCCCCATTTAGCAAGGTGGTAGTGCCACACAACACAATGGAGGGTATCCTCAATTGAAGATGGGACTTGTCTCTGCAAGGACTGTGTGGTGGTCACTTTCTACTGATACTGTCATGGACAGATGCATCTGCAGCAGGCAGATTAGTGAGGATGAAGCCAAGGTAGTTTTTTCCTTGTTGGTTCCCTCACCACCTGCTGCAGTCCCAGTCTAGCCGCTCTGTCCTTTAGGACCTGGCTCGCTCTGTTGGTGGTACACCAAGCCACTCTAAGTATGGACATTGAAGTCCCCACCCAGAGCATATTCTGTGCCCTTTCCATCCTCAGGGCTTCTCTCAAGTGGTATTCAACATGGAAGGAGTACTGATTAATAAGCTGATGGTGGCCGTAGTGGTAATCAGTAAGAGGTTTCCTTGCCCATGTTTAATGTGAAGCCATAATGTGGGTCCAGAGTCAATGTTGAGGATTCCCAGGGCAACTCCCTCATGACTGTATCCCACTGTCGCCCGGCCAACCTCTGCCAGTGAGACAGGACTACCCAGGAATGGTGATAGTAGTGTCTGGGACATTATCTGTAAGGTATGATTCTGTGAGCATGACTGCTTGGCTAGTCTGTGAGACAGCTCTCCCAACTTTGGCACAAGTCTCCAGATGTTGGTAAGGAGGACTTTGCAGGGTCGACGGGGCTGGGTTTGCCGTTGTCGTTTCTGTTGCCCGGTTTGATGCCGGGTGGT
Source organism: Scyliorhinus canicula (assembly GCF_902713615.1). Lineage (NCBI taxonomy): Eukaryota > Metazoa > Chordata > Chondrichthyes > Carcharhiniformes > Scyliorhinidae > Scyliorhinus > Scyliorhinus canicula. The sequence goes on from NC_052153.1 coordinate 193,479,408, forward strand.
CTGTACGGTTTCATTTTTTTTTGTGTTTGAATACAACTGAGTGTCTCGCCGGCCATTTCAGAGGGCAGAGTCAGCCACATTGCTGTGGGTCTGGAGTCACATGTAGGCCGGACCGGGTAAGGATGGTAGATTTCCTTCCCTGAAGGACATTGGCGAACTAGATGGATCGTTTCATGGTCGTTATTAGACTTTTAATTCCAGATATTTTATTGACTTTAAATGACATCACCTGACATGTGGGATTCGAACCCGGGTCCCCAGATCGTTATCCTGGGTCTGGATTACTGGTCCAGCCACAATACCACAATGCCACTGCCTCCCCAGGATAGATTAGCTCCGTTCTCTCTCCCCAGATGCTGTCTGACCTGCTGAGATTGTCCAGCATTTTCTGTTGTTGTTTGTTCAATGTCTCCTTGTTATTTAGCCCTTGGAGTCTAGTTTGGTAAATCCTCCCTTTCCAAGGTCTGGCTCACAGTACACCAGATTGTCCACTCAGGGCTTTGTGGAGCTGGAGCATGGATTCTACCCCATTGCATGCGAGTTTTCTCGATATAAAGGCCAGTATTCCACTTGTCTTTCTGATTATTTTCTGTACCTCTCCATGACATTTTGTTCCTACATTTATATGTACCAGGACTAGCAAGCTTCTTTAGCCCTCTGGCTTGGCTGGTTTTTCACCATTTGGAAAGTCCCCAGTTTTATCCATTTTACGTCCAAAGTGGTTGACCTCGCATTTGCTAACATGGAAATTCATTTACCACAGTTTTGCCAATTCATTTAAACTATCAGTATTTCTTTCTCATGTTAAGCTTCCATCTACACTGCTTACAGTGTTGCTTATCTTTGTGACGTTTACACATTTGAGTGTGTGGTTTCCTATTGCATAATCCAAGCTGATAATAAAAAGTCAATAGCTGTGGTCCCAAAACTGTCCTTGTGGAACACCACTCGGCACATCCTGCCACTAGAATAACTGCTTTATCCCTACCTCTCTGTCTCTTCCACTTCGTGCCAATAATTTGTCTTCAATTTTATGGGTTCCAATTTTGGCTCTCAGCCGGGACATTAGCAAGTACTTTCTAGAAGTCCATATAAACAGCATCAATAGATATTTCCCCTGTTCATTACATATTTAGCCTCCTTTAATTTGAATGGAGACAAAAAATTATTTATTGGCTTGCTTGTTCCAAGAGAGTAAATGCCCAGGATTCCAGCATCTAAACGTCAGGTACTGTACCAGATATCAGAGTTTCCAAAGGTCCAGGCTACTTAGCACCTGATGGCATTACGCCTTGGTCCAAACATGGACATGTTTCTGTAAGATCCTCCCCTCATTCTTCTAAATTCCAATGAGTATAGTCCCAGTCTATTCAGTCTCTCTAAGTTGTCTTACTTTGCTGACTTTTTACAGGAAAGATTATTTTGTTTGTTTAAAATCGTGCAATCTTGCAGCTTTAATCTTGAAGTGAGTAGCTTGGATTTCAAACTTTTGCTACTGTAAACACGCATCTGCGTGCATACCGGATCGTGACGACATGCACGCGTATCATATTATGCAGCAGTCAAACATATTGACTGAAGAATAATACGCTCTTATGTGCTAGGAGAATACTGAATGGATCAGTGTTCATTCCATAATTGGTATTTCTCATTTGACTTTTGTCTAGACTTGAACTCTACCTGCCGAGAAAGTTGTTATTCTGGATTCTAGTTACTGTTGAGTTACATCACAGTATGCTGATGTAGAAGATCCGACTAGAAAGTGGAAAGGTACGTACAAAAACTAGAAAACGAAACACAATTAGTGCAGGTATTACAAAGATGAGGAGCAAGCTCAGTGAAATGGATGAAGAAATTGACACATAGGTTTATACAATGTCAGTGGAAAAGTTTTTGAAAAACAAATTTAAAAGTGCAAATTAAATATCATGTCATATGATTTCATAAGTTCGTAAGATATAGGAGCAGAATTAGACCATTCGGCTGATCAAGTCTGCTCTGCCATTCTGGTATGTTCCTCCTCTGTTATCTACAAGCCTAAACGACTTCAATGTGATCATGGCTGATCCCATCCTGGCCTCAACTCCATTGTCCTGCCCGTTCTCCATAACCCTTCAACCCATTGCTAATTAAAAATCTGTCTAACTCCTCCTTAAATTTACTCACTGTCCCAGCATCCACCGCACTCTGTGGTAGCGAATTCCAGAGATTCACAACTCTTTGGGAGAAGTAGTTTCTCCTCAAATTCCTTTTAAATTTTCTACTTCTTATTCTAAGATTATGACCACTTGTTTTAGAATGCCCCACAAGCTTCACATCTACTTTATCCATACCTTTTAGCATCTTGTATACCTCCATTAGATCTCCCCTCATTCTTCTAAACTCTAAACTTTTCAATCTCTCCTCATACGACAAACCTCTCACCTCTGGAGTCAATCTAATGAACCTCCTCTGAACTGCCTCAATGCCACTACATCTTCTTCAAATAAGGGGACCAAAACTGTGCACAATACTCCAGCTGTGGTCTTACCAATGCCAAGGGCTGGATTCTCTGCCAGCGGGATGCTCAGTTTTGCCGGCAGCCTGGGGTTTCCCGACGGTGTGGGACTGCCCCACAATGGGAAACCCCATTGGCCAGCCGGCGTAACAGAGCATCCCGCCGGCATGCTGAAACAGAAATATAGTACGGCGGGGCGGAGAATCCAGCCCCTTCTATAGTTGCAACAACACTTCCTCTCCTTTATACTCTATCCTTTTGCTATAAATGCCAATATTCCATTTGCTTTCCTTATTATCTGCTGCACCTGCATGCTCATTTTCTGTGATTCATGCACAAGGACACTCAGATCCCTCTGCATCGGAGCACCCTGAAGTCTCTCCCCATTTAGAATTTGCCTTTCTATTTTCTTAACCAAAATGGATGACCTCACACTTATCTACGTTAAACTCCATCTGCCACATCCATCTCTTCACCTATCAGTATCCATTTGTAAGGTTCTTATTTCCTCACTGCAACTTACAGTCCCATCTATTTTTGTGTCATCTGCGAATTTAGCTATAGAATCTTCTATTCCTGTATCTAAGTTGTTAATATAGATTGTAAATAGTTCGGGCCCAAGGATCGAACTCTGTGGCACCCCACTAGTTACATCTTGCCATCCAGAAAAAGACCCATTTATCCCAACTCTGTCTCCTGTCCATCAGCCAGTCTTCTATCCAAGCTAATAAGTTATCCCTAATCCCATGTGATCTCACCTTATCAATTAACCTTCTGTGCGGTATCTTATCAAACACCTTGTGGAAGTCAGATACACTACATCTACAGGAGCCGCAATATCTACTTTGCTTGTTGCATCTTCGAAGAACTCAAGCAAATTAGTCAAACATGATTTGCCCTTCATAAAACCATGCGGGCTCTGACAGATAGCGCTTTGACTTTCCAAATTAAGTCCTTGATAATTGATTCTAACAATTTTCCAACAACAGATTTTAAACTAACTGGTCTGTAATATTCCATATTCTGCCTCCCTCCCTTTTTGAATAAGGGCGTTACGTTAGCATTTTCCAATCAACTGGAACCGTTCCCATGTCCACGGAATTTTGGAATATCATAATCACTGGATCCACTATCTCTGCTGCCACTTCCTTTAATACCCTAGAATGTAGGCCATCAGTCCCTGGGGACTTGTCTGCGCTCAATCCCAAGAGTTTGTTGAGTACCATTTCCCTATTGATGCTGATTGCTCCAAGTTCCACCCTTTCTATTACCTCTGAATTACCTGTTCCTGTAGGAATGGTACTAATGTCCTTCACCGTGAAAACTGAGGCAAAATATTGATTTAGCGTCTCTGCCATTTCTGTGTTCCCCACTATTAACTCACCAGTTTCTCGACTCTCTTCCATTTTATGTACCTGTAGAAGCTTTTGCTGTCCTTTTTGATATTCTGTGTGAGTTTTTTTACCTGAGCTTAAAAATTTTTTTTTGTATCCTTTTCTTTATGTTTGAAAGTTTTCCAATCTTCTAGCCTGCAACTGGCCTTTGCAATTTGATCTAACTTAACTTTTGTCTTTATAATGTCCTTGAACTCCTTGTGTGTAGCCATGGATGTTTTTTTACCCCACTTCCCATCTTTCTTCCTCACTGGGATATATTTTAGTTGGAGGATTGAGTATCTCCTTAAACAACTGCCACTGCTCATCAGCTGAGCTACCTTTTAGCCTTCCTGCCCAGTCTATACGGCCCAAATCTGTCCTCGAGCCTATGTAATTTCCTTTGTTTAATTCCAGAACACTCGTGTGGGACTCCACTTTCTCATCCCAAACTGAATCTTGAATTCACCATAGTATGGTCGCTACTCCCTAGTGGATCCTTAATTATGAAGTCATTAATTAATCCCTCCTCCCTGATTGCTTCTCCAACATGCTGTTCCAGGAAACAATCTCTAATGCATTCAATGAACTGCCTCCAAGCTACCTTTGCCAATTCCCCCCAGTCTATGTGCATATTAAAATCATCCATTATTATTGCTGTACCTTTCTTGCAATCCCCCTGTATTTTCTGGTTTATACTGTGCCCACTGTAGAATTACTGTTTGGGGACCTATAGATTATGCCTACCAAGGACTTATTCACTTTGTTATTTCTTATTTCTCCCCAGACTGATTTGACATAGATTTCATAGAATTTACAGTGCAGAAGGAGGCCATTCGGCCCATCGAGTCTGCACCGGCTCTTGGAAAGAGCCCTACCCAAGCCCATACCTCCACCCTATCCCCATAACCCAGTAACCCCACCTAACACTAAGGGCAATTTGGACCCTGCGGGCAATTTAGCCTGGCAAATTCACCTAACCTGCACATCTTTGGACTGTGGGAGGAAATCGGAGCACCCGGAGGAAACCCACGCACACACTGGGAGAACGTGCAGACTTCTCACAGACAGTGACCCAAGCCGGGATTCGAACCTGGGACCCTGGAGCTGTGAAGCATTTGTGCTAACTACTATGCTACCATGCTGCCCTTGTAATGAAATGAAAATCGCTTATTGTCACGAGTAGGCTTCAATGAAGTTACTGTGAAAAGCCCCTAGTCGCCACATTCCGGCACCTGTCTGGGGAGGCTGGTACGTGAATCGAACCGTGCTGCTGCCCTGCTTGGTCTGCTTTAAAAGCCAGCGATTTAGCCCAGTGAGCTAAATCAGCCCCTCTTGACATCTTGATCTCCAGTTGCTTATGTGATTTCTCATTACAGCACTGATCCCTAGCGTCACCAGCAGGGCAATGCCACTTCCTTTTCCTTTCACCCTATCTTTCCGAAATACTGCGTATCCTTGGATATTCTATTCTCAGACCTGATCTCCCTGTAACCACATTTCAGTAATCCCTACCAAGTCATCACCTTTTGTTTCTATTTGCGCAGTTAACTCATTAAGTTTGTTAAGAATGTTTCTTGCATATTTTCATGTTAGATTTCCCTATTCTTCTATAATTCCTTGTTGCCTAAAGACTTTCACCTGTTCTATCCCCCATTTTTATTTTCTGGCGACCGTTCACCACATCGCGAACCTGCACTCATACCTCCTCCTTTAAATTGGGTTCTTTAGTTTCCCCTACAACTGAACGCTACCCACCCCCTTATTTAGTTTAAAGCTCTATCTGCCACCCTCGTTACCCAATTCGCTAGGACTCTGGTCTCAGCAAGATTCAGATGAAGACCGTCCCTTCGGAACAGGTTCCCTCTTCCCCAGTACTGGTGTCAATGTCCCATGAATTCAAACCCATTCTCCCATACCATTCTTTGAGCCACGCATTTACCCCCTTTATACTTCCTGATACTGTGCCAATTAGCTTGTGGGTCAGGTAGTAATCCAGATATTATTACCCTTCTGGTTCTGCTTTTTAATTTAGCTCCTAGCTGTTCATACCCGCTTGGCAGAACCTCTGTTCTTGTTCTACCTATGTCGTTGGTACCAACGTGGGTCACGACAACTGGATCTTTGCCCTCCCACTCCCAAGTTCCTCTGCAGCACAGATGAGATATCGTGAACCCGAGGTAGGCAACGGTAGCACAGTGGTTAGCATAGTTGCTTCACAGCTCCAGGGTGTCAGGTTCGATTCCCGGCTTGGGTCACTGTCTGTGCGGAGTCTGCGTGGGTTTCCTCCGGGTGCTCTGGTTTCCTGCCTCAGTCCAAAGATGTGCAAGTTAGGTGGATTGGCCATGCTAAATTCCCTTAGTGGCCAAAAAGGTGGGGTGGGGTACTGGGTTATGGGGATCGGGTGGAAGTGTGGGCTTGGGCAGGGTGCTCTTTCCAAGGGCCGCTGCAAACTCGATGGGCCAAATGGCTTCTTTCTGCACTGTAAATTCTATGATAACCTTCGGGATTCTCGATCCTGGTCACAGAGAACAGTGTCAATGCCCCTAACTACACTATCTGCTCTGGCTCATTGCCTGCTGATGCATGATCCTGAACCATCACTGTGGTGGTTTGCCATTGCCTTTCACTCTCCGGCAGCGTCAGGAGCTCGGTCCCAAGTCTACTTCAGCCAGAATGTGAATCAAACCCATGCTTATGGCATTATTCTGAACCATAGGCCAGCCATCTAGCCAACTTAGCTATTTAAAGATGCACTACATTGGTCTTCACTAAAGAGAAAAATACCGAAGTGAAGGTGAATTCTAAAATGGTTTAAAGTGACATGAATGAAATTATGATATCCAGATGGATCATTTTTGCTCAGTTAGTGAAGCAAAAGTACATAGAACATAGAACAGTACAGCACAGAACAGGCCCTTCGGCCCTCGATGTTGTGCCGAGCCATGATCACCCTACTCAAACCCACGTATCCACCCTATACCCGTAACCCAACAACCCCCCTCTTAACCTTACTTTTTAGGACACTACGGGCAATTTAGCATGGCCAATCCACCTACAGTTGGGATACATTCTTGGATTTTGAGAAAGGTGAGGGAAGAAATAGGAGAGGCCTTAGTAGTTATATTTCAGGGCTGTACTCGTGTGGATCCGTAAAGAAGTTACAATCAGATTCACTAGGATGCTGCAATTTTGGAAAAGATGAATATGAAGAAAAGTTTGAACCATGGGTCTTTTCGTGAGGACGACACGCTGTTACAGACAAGAAGGGGGTTATTTTAAACACCATAAATTTTTCTTCTTGCCACCTTTCAGTTAACAGAAGGGTGTTTTTGATTGCTTCCCTCGTTAGAAGCGGTACGGTGGCTGGAATTCTGCGGCCGTTCACTGACGGCGGGATTCTCTGATCCCACCAGCAGCGCACTCCCTCACATGGGTTTCTTGGTGACGTGGGGTGCCTTTAATGGGAATTCCCATTGACGGCGACAAGAGCAGAGAACCCCAAAACATGCGGATAGCGCCAACCCGGCGAAACACGTGGCTGGGAGGCAGGAGAATCTATTAAAACCTCATAGCACACCCGCGATAGGATGAAGGGTAATGTTACATTACACACAAAACCCAACAAAGCGGGTCACTGCATCATGTACACAGCAAAACTGTAAAGAGAGGGAGGTAAAAGAAGGTTTTATAGTACAGAGAAAATATTGTTTCATGACTCCCAGAGTCCAGAATCAAAGTCCAATGAGACTTTCACGGAGGTTGGCAGACTGAACACCAGTGTTGTTGAATTCACTTTTCCGGTGATGTTGACTTCATACAATGTGTTAGGCACAGAGAGATGAATCAATAAAAGAACAAACAACAATACAGCACAGGAACAGGCCCTTCGACCCTCCAAGCCTGTGCCGATCATGTGTTCTATCCAGACCAACTGCCTGTATCCTTTTATACCCCTGTTCATGTGCCTATCCAGATAAAGTGTTAAAGGTCGCTAACGTATTTGAACTTGTGCTCCCCTGTAATCGTCATTTCCGCCCTGGGAAAAAACCTCCAACTGTCCGTGTAGACAATGGTGCTAGAATTTCCAGCAGAGGCAGTGTAAATGAGGCCAGGTGTCCAACCTGGGCCAGACCTCCTTCAATGTGGCCTGCGAAGTCATGTAGTTCAGCAAGGCAATTTCACAAGACAGAGGCCAATGTCACATGACTCCCGCCTCCAGATCTTTGACAAAGGATACGTGTCCATCGCCTGGGTTCCAAAGACTGTTAAATGCCATTAGGAATTGAAAAAAAAGGTTGTGGGGCCTTTGTCTTAGCTGATCTCCTGTTGGTCAGCTTGAGTTATTTGGGCTGTGCGGTCCACAGATAGTTGTTAGTGGCTCCTCAGAGATAGCGAGTTTTTTTTCAAATCGCTTCCCTTGTTCGGGGGTCACAGATGGACATAAAGGTCTTTGTTCAGTTTTAAAACTTTAGAAACAGCAAGAGGCACATCTTACAAATATCATACAGATATTTTACGAAAATACAGTGTGAGGTCTTCATTCCTCACAACATTGTGAGATGATATGGAAGCATTTGAACTTAGGATAGGTTGAGATAGGTAAAAGCAGAACAAGGGATTGCAGATATGCGGTGAGGTTTAGAACAATAGCAACTTTATATCAGGAGTTATAGTTCACTTCCAAGGTTAGTGGTTGAAGAAGAAACTCCGTTGGCATTCAAGATTAAATTGGGTTGGTGAATGATGAAGAAATGAAAAAAATGAAATGAAAATTGCTTATTGTCACGAGTAGGCTTCAATGAAGTTACTGTGAAAAGCCCCTAGTCGCCACATTCCGGCGCCTGTCCGGGGAGGCTGGTACGGGAATCGAACCGTGCTGCTGGCCTGCTTGGTCTGCTTTTAAAAGCCAGTGATTTAGCCCAGTGAGCTAAACCAGAAACCAGAAGGGTTGGAGGGTTATTGGAACAGGATTGCAAATGTGTTTAGAGTTTTTTTTTCTTTTGTAAAAAATTTAGATTACCCAATTATTTTTCTATTAAGGGGCAATTTTAGCGTGGCCAATCCACCTACTCTGCACGTTTTTGGGTTGTGGGGGCGAAACCCACGCAGACACAGGGAGAATGTGCAAACTCCACACGGACAGTGACCCAGAGCTGGGATCGAACCTGGGACCTCAGCGCCGTGAGGCGGTTGTGCTAACCACTAGGCCACCGTGCTGCCCTTTTTTTTCTTGTGTGGAGAGTAAAAGGGACACAATGCTTATGTTGTGACAACAATGGATGGGAATTTACTGTAACTAGGAAATGAATAATGCTACCGTTTGTTAAGATATAGTGAATTCAGGGGCAGCATGGTAGCACAGTGGTTATAATAGTAATCTTTATTAGAAATCAGAATGTCCAAATTCCCTAACAGCACGTCTTTCGAGATTTGTGGAAGGAAACCAGAGCACCCAGAAGAAACCAACGCAGATACAGGGAGAACGTGCAGACTCCGAACTGACAGTGACCTAAGCCGGGAATCGAACCTGGGGACCCTGGCGCTGTGAAGCAACAGTGCTAGCCATTGTGTTTCCGTGCAAGCTCTGTTGCTTCACAGCACCAAGGTTCGATTCCCGGCTTGGGGTCACTGTCTGTGTGGAGTCTGCACATTCTCCCCGTGTCTGCGTGGGTTTCCTCCGGGTGCTCCAGTTTCCTCCCACAAGTCCCGAATGATGTGCTTGTTCGGCGAATTCTCCCTCCGTGTACCCGAACAGGCGCCGGAATGTGGCGACTAGGAGATTTTCACAGTAACTTCATTGCAGTGTTAATGTAAGTGTATTTGTGACACTAATAAAGATTATTATTATCAGTGTCAAATCAGATACACAAGGGCGAAAGTTTGCTTTAACGGAGAGAAAAAGCCAGAAAGAAGACGTTTAAAAAGAATCTCAACAGTTCAAAGCCGAAGGTATGAGATTCCATGGTTTAAAGAGGTTTATTTTCAATGGTAGCGAAGTTTGGCAGCAATTACTACTTACCCTGCTGATTAAAAATGATGCTTCGACTGAAATGGACAAGCTCCAACTTCAGTGGTGAGTTTAGTCTGTTTCTCCAATGTCAGTACAAGAACTACTCACCATTCAAAATATGGGGTGGCAGGAGTGGTGTTTGCCATCAACGGGATGCTGCCAACAAGCCAAAATTATATTCTGCCTATCACAAATGAGAGTCATGGTATGTGAATTGAAGTGCTGGTGTGATGCTTGGTATGTAGGATGTTCATCCCAAAGACTGGTGGACCGTATCAAACAGCATTTCCCTTCCACCCTTCTCTTGTTCACAATTGGTAAGATAACAACTGTACCCAGCCAATCAGTGCTTGCAAAACTCAAACGTGTCCAACATTAGATATGATTCTTCAATAGGACAACACTTGCTAACTAATCCTGAATGTGCTACAAATTATGCTGACAAACAATTTAGCATTCAGCCATGGTCTTGCGTGGGCTACAAATTGCATATATTAATGCACAGAGCCCTTGCAGAAAGAATGGAAAAAAGATTGAATAGTGATATTACTGCAAATGAAATTGCAACTAAGTGTGGAATTACCAGCAATAGCAATATCCTGTACAAAATTTTAGGACATGTTAAAACAGGTAAAAGGTAAATTTAGAATTACTATAAGAAGCTCTTATCTCTAGAATCACAGGTTGATAACACCCTCGATTGAACTGGCTTCCACCACGCTGTGAGGCAGGACATTTCAGTTCTTAACCACTTGCAGTGTGTAAAGCCTATTTCTCATGTCGCCATTGCTGATTTTTACAATGACCGTAACCCTGTGCTTCTGGTTCACGATCCTTTCACCAATGGCAATAGTTCTCCTTATTGACTCCTTATTGATTCGTACAGATCTTCATGATTTTTAATTACTGCTATCAAATTTCTTTAAACCTTCTCTTTTCCAACATTCCTAGTGTTATGGGAGCGCCGTTTTCAGAACCCCAAAATGTATCATGGAGTTCGACCAACCTCTCCCTTTTTTTTTAACAGACAATTTTATTGAGGTATTTTTGGCATTGTAAACAGTAACAATATGCATTAGTGTGCAGATACCAATTACGAAAAACATAGTGCAAATAACAGTACCACTCTCGCAAATAGACCCGCCTATTCTTCCCCCCCTCCAACCTCTCCCTTTAACGTATTGTTGCTTTTGAAGCACACGGCTTGGTCTCCAGGTGTGGTATTACAATTATGGACACGTGGGTTTTTAAACACAAAACAATATTTATTCCATGAATTCAACTTAACCTTTTTAAATAAACATTGGATCCCTTAACACCCCTTACTTCAAAGATAACCCCCAAAATAATACAACACTAAATAATTCTTCAAAATGTTCCTTCAAACCTCCAAAAGACTTATCACCTTTAAACAGAAACACATCAGGTTAAAGACATTACTATTATGAGTTTAAATCACCCAAATGAATCAGAGATAGTCTTTCCTGGCAGAGATCACAGCAGATCCAGCTTACTGCAAACACAGACACACCCAAGCTTTTTCTTCATGCAGCTCTCAGCAAACCAGCCAGGCACTTTTCAGTTGCTCTTTCAAACTGAAACTAAAAAGCAGAAGTGAGCTTAACTCAGCTACCCCCACCCTCTGACATCACTTCAGTAATATGAGCTGCTCCATTTCGGGTACATTGCCCAAACATCCATTTCTTAAAGGTACTCTCACATGGCGCCAGCTCTTCCAATTCATCTACATTATTAAATATCCTCGGGCGGGATTCACTGTTGCCCGACGCCGAAATTGGGAAACGTGGGTGGAGAATAGTCTCCGACGCCAAAATCACGGTAGACACCGGTTTGACGCCAAATCGGGATGCTCCGTCACCCCAAAAATAGTCCAAAATCGTTTAACCACCGTTGGGATATCATTAGCGGGCCTGACCCTCTATTCTCCGGGGTCTCCGCGGTTTAGCGCTGCCGACGGGCCGAGTTGCCGATGGCACGGTTCACTTGTGGCTTCAGCGGCCAGCAACCGGCGTGGTGGCTGCGGACTGTGTCCAGCACCGGTTGCAGATCGGTGAGGGTTCGGTGCTGACTTTTCCGTCGTAAAACGCCACAGTTCCGCCGTCGGCACTTAGCCTCCAAAATGGTGAATCCAGCATCTCGTCTCTGGAACCATTCTTGTGAATCTTCTCTACCCCTCGCTATTACCTTCACATCTTTTCTGAAGTGCAGTGCCCAGAACTGGATACAATAGTTCAGTTGAGGCCAAACCAGTATTGTATAAATTTTAACATAACTTCTTTGCTTTTGCACTCTGCTCATATTAATAAAGCCATGGGCAACTTCTTGCACCGGATGACCACAAAACTTTGGCCAGACGAAGGAATGCCTTCCACTGAATTGTTGATTCCCCAGCAGCAGCTGACCTATGTCTCGTGTGCCCTTTTGAATAGCCCATTGAGCCTGGAGCCCTGCGTTAAGCAGCTGCTTGGTATGAACCTTGAGAGAAACAACACATTTATTTGTAGACCTTTTTGCAAAGGCGCATTCCGGAAGGACAGACTTGTTCCCATTGAACACAGATGTTTGTATTGGCTGCTGTTTTTGTGTCTGTTAGTCGGCTGAATTCCCCATCCGCTAATCCAGGCCAACAATGCGGTATACACACAAGAATGATATGCAGTCAGAATTAGTTACCAGCATAATTTCTGACCATTCGGTCACCTGTAGTCAACATTTCACACATCGGAAAGGCTAATGGAATGTTGACCCTTATTTCAAGCAGGTTGGAGGATGGCTTGCTGCAACTGGACAAGGTACTGGTGAGACCACATCTGGAGTACAGTGGAAGCAGCTCCCTAATAGGACCAATTTGTGTAGCTCTGGAGAAAGCCATTTGTCCCATCTGTACAGATTGCTTGATAGAGCAATTCAAAACTAATCCCACTGCCGTGAATCTTCCTGAGACCATTAGACATAGGAACAGGAGTGGGCCACTCAGCTCATTGAGCTTGCTCTGCCATTCAATAAGATCATAACTGATCAAACATTCTCACGTCCACTTACCTGCCCTTTCCCCATATTCCTCTATTGATCAAGAATCTATCTCAGCCTTAAATATACCGCCTCTAATGAAATCGTAACTCAGTGGCATTTGCTATCCCAAGTGCTGTGGATTGCTGGGACAGTGAGTAAATTTGAGGAGTTAGACATTTTAAATTAGTAATGGGTTGAATGGTTACGGAGAACGGGCAGGATGGTGGAGTAGAGATCATGATGGGATTGGCCATGGTCATATTGAACAGTGGAGCAGGCTCAAGAAGCTAAATTGCCTATGTCTGCTCCTAGTTCTTATGTTCTTATCACAGAATTATGGAAACCCTACAGTGCAGAAGGAGGCCATTCGGCCCATCGAGTCTGCAACAACCCTTCGAAAGTCCTACCGACCCAACCGTTGGACACCTAAGGGCCAATTTTGTATAGCCAGTCCGCCTAACCTGCACATCTTTGGACTGTGAGAAGAAACCAGAACAACTGGAGGAAACCCATGCAGACAAGGGGAGAACAAGTTGCACCCGAACTCTGAGGCCTGAATGAACATGGATCCTGGTGCAGTGAGGCAGCAGCGCTAACCACTGTGCCACCATGCCGCCCTTATGTTCAAAAAGTAACTATTCTGCCTAATTCCACCTCCAGCTCTTGGTCTGTAGCCCTGTAGATAACAGCACCTCAAGGGATGTCTTCATTAATTAGGCGATCAGGGGCTAGGCAGAGCTACGGGAACAGGGCAGGAGATGAGGGGATGAGGAACATATCAGCCATGATGAATGGCGGAGCAGATTCTTTGGGTGGAATGGTCTAATTCTGCTCCTATGCCTTATGTTTTTTAAAATATATTTAAAGAAGCTCTTATTGCCAGTTTTTATATTGCTCGCTAGTTTGCCCTCTGTATTTTCTCTGCTGAATTCTAAATTATCCCAGTCTTCGGGGCTTTTACTAACTTTTGCTTCCTTTATATGCTTTTTCTTTCAACTCAACACTCTTAATTTCTTTGGTTAGACATGGTTGGTTTATCCCTTTCTTAGAATTTTTGCTCCTTACTGGGATATATTTTGCTGAGAGTCACAAATTACCTCTATAAATGTCTGCCACTGCTTGTTACTTTCTTTCCTACTAATCCCCCGCCCAGTCCACTTTAGCTAACTCTATCTTAATTTCATTGTAATTTCCTTTATTCAAGTTAAAGACAGTTGTTTCTAACCCAAGTTTCTCACTTTCAAACTGAACATTAAATTCCATCATGTTGTGATCACTACTTTCTAGGGGATCTTTTCCTCTGAGGTCATTTATTAAACCTGCCTCATTACCAGATCTTAAAATCTAATAATATCAATTACTTTAGGATCCTTCCTTGACCTAATTTTATACAGAATGTAGTCCGTACAAACTATTAGCCACAAAATGAAGATAAATAAGCGATAAAAGTAGTATAAATACTCACTGTCTGTACTCACCCAATCAGCAGCTTTCACTTGCCCCACATCTCATTCAGGTGCTCAGCCTACGGATTGAGTGAAGGACTGCTGCGTTGTTCCTTTTAAAGTTTTCCTGCTGCTCATCAGATTTGCTCTCTCTCTCTGACCTCCGTTGCTCTGTACTGTAAGAGTTACTTAAACTCCCTCTTTCCTCTTATATTGCAAATTTATTAAGACCTTACTTTTATTTTAAAGAGCAGAAATATTCACCAATCGGAGAAAATAAAGTACTGATTACCTCCTCCCTCTTTCACCTAACTCCCCGTTTCATCAAACTCTAAAGCAACAAGGAAACACTGAAGGAGCCCTCCCTTCATGGATGCGACCTCTAAACTGGATTAAAGCAGTTGCCTAATTGACTAGCTTCAACTGAGAGCCTGTTAATTCCTGTTTAAAGCTGCAACTAAACTTCATCCAGTTAAAGAACAACTTTTAGTTAATTGCTAAATTAAAGAACAACTGGACTTTAGATTGAAATTAGCCCTTAAATTAAATTATTCCTTAAAACTTACCCCTTGCGACTCCCTGTTTCAGCAAACTCCAGCTGCATTCTAATGCACACAGCAGCAGCTCCTCTGCATTTCAACTCTCTCGGAAAGCACAGCAATCTCTCTGATAAATACGCAGAGATACCATTGTGGAGCATGGTCACTTTTGCTGATAGCATCAAAAGACCATTTTGAAGTTTTGTTTCCCTGTTTAATCAATGTCTTTGAAAAGCAAGATTTCTGACTTTAGCACACTTTTTGAAGTTTGGTGTTCTTTTTATGGAAAGAATTGATGTTGAAGGTGTAGAAGTGTTCCACCTATGGGTGCCTGAAGCTTGGGTTCATAATTCCGTGATGATTATGAGATTGTCACTAATAAATCTAAAAGCAAATTCGGGAGAAACGTCTTTACCCAGGGAATGGTGAGAACGCGGAGCTCGCTACACAAATAGCTTGAATTCATTTAAGGGGAAGCTGGATAAGTGCATGAGGGAGAAGATAATGCTGATGGGTTGATGAAGTAGAATGTGAGGAGGCTTGTGTGGAGCATAAACACCAGCAGAGACCAGGTGCCAAATGGCCTGTTTCTGTACTTCAACATAATTCTATTTTTGTGAAGGCCACAAAGAATCCAGCATGCGTTGAAGGATAGAAAGAAATAACATTTATTTACAATGACATATCTATACAGCAGAAGCAGCAACTTCCTTGCTGCTCACTCTCCTCTAGCAGGTTCCAAACTGGCCAGCTTTATATATGCAGGGAATCTGTTAATGATCCCCCCCATTGGGGAAGCACATACTCCAAAGTATTGTGGGATTGCCATTAGTCCCCAGCCAGTGGTAAGCAGGCAGGTTATAACATCACCCCCCACCCCCCCTCCAAAAGTCCAAGGAATCCACCGAAGACCCTGGCGAAGGAGGGCATCGGACTCGTTTTGCCGCAGGCCGGACACCATTTGTACGAGGTGTTGGATCGGCGGGTGTAACAAGACGGAGAACGGTGCTTTCGTGATGAACGGCGTAACGGTTGTACATCCACAGCCTGTGGGCCCGAGGATTCCCTCTCTGAGGCATCCTGTGTCTCCATCTCGGAGTCGGAGTCCGCTGCCTCCGTCATCTCGCGTCTTATCTCCACGCGGTTCTGCAACGACCTGCGCAAGCTTTCAGTGCGGCACCAGAGGAAAATTGTGAGGAATACCGGCGCCGGAATGTGGCGACTAGGGGTTTTTCACAGTAACTTCATTGAAGCCTACTCGTGACAATAAGCGATTTTCATTTCACTTTCCACTCTGCCAGGTCTCTGTGGCTGTAGAAATGAGCTCCGGGGGCGGGGAATCTTTGGAAGGGATGGTCTTCTGGACCGAATGTGGTCTACATGCTTGTGCTGCAGATGGCCCTGGGCTTGCACCTGGTAAGAGATAGGGCCATTTGGCGCAAGATTACGCCAGGTACCCACTGGGCACCACCAGCAAAATTCCGAATGAACACTGGGTCACTGGGCACAAACTGCTGAATCGGCTGATGCCGAGAAAAACCATTCCCTGCCGTTCTTGTATGCGGCGTACATTTGCGCCAATGGGGAAAACCATGTTAAGGCGGGTGCGAAGTCTCCGGCCCATTAGGAGTTCCGCGGAGCTACCCCAGTCACTGCATGTGGGGTGTTCCTATATGAAAACAAAAAACGAGCCAGTCTCGAGTCCATCAACCTGGAAGACGGCTTCTTTAGGCCTTGTTTGAATGTCTGCAGTGCGTGCTCCGCCAACCCGTTTGAAGCTGGGTGGTATGGGGCGGTGCGGATATGGCGCATGCCATTCATCTTCATGAACTTCGCAAACTCCTCGCTTGTGAACTGAGTGCCGTTGTCCGCAGGGAGGCCTTGCGTACTGAAAGACAAACGCATCTTCTCAATTGTTACGCAGGACGTTGTGCCTACCATCTTATGCACCTCTAACCATTTAGACTGGGCATCGATTAGTAGAAGGAACATGGATCTTTGAAAAGGGCCGGCAAAATCCGCATGCAAGCGCGCCCAAGGCCGCCCTGGCCATTCCCAGTGATGTAGGGGTGCAGCCTTCCAGGGCCACCTTCTCAATCGGTGTCGAGGCCTGGCCACCAGACATAACGCCGGGCCAACTTTTTTTTGGTCACACCCGGATGCCCATTGTGCAAGTCTCAGTATCAGCTCCTGTCCTTTTTCTGGGACAATCACATGTGTCCCCACAAGAGCATAGTCTTCCATGCTAAATTCTGACAGCTTGGAGGAAAATGCCCGCAACTTGCCTGGGAGCTGTCTATGCTGCCCACCATACAGGACTATGTGCCGAACCTTTGACAGGACTGGCTCCATCTGGGTCCACTCACGGATCTGTGATGCCGTGACAGGCAAGGTGTCCATAAAATTTAGGGTTGAAACCACCTCACCAGTTGTGGAGGTCGACATGGGGCTGGTCGATAAAGGCAATTGGCTCAGTGCGTCGGCATTCGCTATCTGGGTTCCTGGTTTGTGCTCCAGAGAATACTCGTCTGCAGTGAGCAACAAAGCCCAGCGCTGGATTCGTGCGGAAGCAATGGGCGGTATTAGCTTATCCTCTCGGAAAAGTCCCAGCAGAGGCTTATGATCAGTCACGACAGTGAAGTGGCGGCCATACACGTACTGGTAGAAACATTTCACCGCAAAGGCCACTGCCAGGCCTCCTCCTCGATTTCCGCTGCAGTCAATGTGCGGGAGGCGAACGCTATCAGCCGCTCGGCCCCGTTCTCCATTTTGTGGGATAGGACAGCACCAATACCATACGGGGATGCATCACATGTGTGAGCAATTACTTTCCAGGATCATAGTGGGTTAGTAACCAAGACGACGACAATTGTTGTTTTACCTACCGGAAAGCGGTTTCTTGCGGCTGACCCCAAACCCAGGTGCAATCCTAAGTTCGATCTCGGCCCTGGGTCACTGTCCGTGTGGAGTTTGCACATTCTCCCCGTGTCTGCGTGGGTTTCACCCCCACAACCCAAACAGATGTTCAGGACAGGTGAATTGTCCATGCTAAATTGCCCCTTAATTGGGAAAAAAAGAATTGGGTGTTCTAAATTTATTTTAAGAGTGATATTGCATACATTTGTACTTTGTGAATGTAAAAACTGCAGTTCTGTAGAGTGATTTCTAAGTTCTATGCAATAAATTTGTCTGACCCTTTTCATATATTGACACTTTCCCTTCAGTGGTTAAAAATATAATGTCTGCACCATGGTTCAGTTACTTAATATCCTGCCCATTAAGATATAGTATAAAGCTGTATGGACCAGGAAAATCCCAGGTGCTGTAACTAGCCTCTGAACTAATTTACTAATAATGACCCCATCGTTTCATCAGAGTTGATGGTACTGGATTATTGTGGAGTTGGCATGTAGTCAGAACATTGCACTTTGCTCAAGACATTGCAATCAATCACCCCCTGTTTTGAGTAACATGCTGTATCGTCACCACCTTCTTTAAAAATGTATTTCTAGGATGATAAAGCAATATTGTTCATTCCTGAAATTCTAAGAGGACTGTAGCCATGTGGGGGGCATATACGGGGGAGATAATGGCATAGTAGCAAAGTTTTTTTTTAAATAATTTTTATTGAAAATTTTTTACAGAAAATATACAACAACAATGAAAAGCAACAATAAAACACCATAATAACTGTAACAACGCATGTATCTCACCCCCCCCCCAACCCAGTAAACAACAAGAGAACTTAAAAATAAATAAAAATAAAATTAAATAAACAAACATAGTCAACGTTTCCCCCCCCCCCCTTTCCCCCCCTCCCCCCTGGGTTGCTGCTGCTGCAGACCCAGTACCCTATCGCTGAGCCAGAAAGTCGAGGAAAGGTTGCCACCGCCTAAAGACCCCTTGTACCGATCCTTTCGGGGCAAATTTGACCTTCCCCAGCTTGATAAATCCCGCCATGTCATTGATCCAGGTCTCCGCTTGGGGGCCTCGCATCCTTCCACTGTAGCAAGATCCTCCGCCGGGCTACTAGGGACGCAAAGGCCAGCACACCGGCCTCTTTCGCCTCCTGCACTCGGCTCCGCCCCAACCCCAAAAATCCCGAGTCCCCAGCCTGGCTTGACCCTGGATCCTACCACCCTCGACACCGTCCTTGCCACCCCCTTGCAGAACTCCTCCAGTGCCGGGCATGCCCAGAACATATGGGCATGGTTCGCTGGACTCCCCGAACACCTGACACACCTGTCTTCGCCCCCAAAGAACCTACTCATCCTAGACCCGGACATGTGGGCTCGGTGCAGCACCTTGAATTGGATGAGGCTAAGCCACGCACATGAGGAGGAAGAGTTAACCCCCTCTAGGGCATCAGCCCATGTCCCATCTTCGATCTGTTCCCCAGTTCCCCCTCCCACTTAACCTTTAGCTCCTCTACTGACGCCTCCTCCACCTCCTGCATTACCTTATAGATATCAGATATCTTCCCATCCCTGACCCAGACCCCCGAAAGCACCGTTACCAGGGTCCCCAGGCTTGTGCCTCCACAGGACGCCATCTCTAACCGTTTCCATGCTGCCCCCTCCCCCTCCATCACCCACATGCGCACCATCGACACATTGGCTGCCCAATAATACCCCGAGAGGTTGGGTAATGCCAGCCCCCCACCATCTCTGCCCCGCTCCAAGAAGACCCTCTTCACCCTCTGGGTCCCATGCGCCTGTGAATTGCGCTTTCACGTATCTGATCGTCAGTCCAGAAGTAAAACACTCGAACACGTCAGTAACGAATATTTGTTTATTTACGGCCGGGACAAATCTCTAAGCAGTCGGGTAACCACCTTCGAGAAGTGCCAAAATCCCAGAATAAGGACTGTATTTTTATACATTTTACAGCTTAGGGGTGGTCCCCTTAAATTCCTAGATACACCTATGATTTGACAAGGATCCAGAACATGTACATATATGGAATTATTCTTCGAGGTCGGGAGGTTATTTTTGACATAATCATTAGCACAAGTCACTATTAATATTATTACAAAGGTTTTGTATCCCATGGCCATCTGGCTTAACTCATTCCAAAGCCCATTCCTTTTACATTTCAATGTTTATTTGTCTCAACTGGTCAAACGAGCTTAATTGCGCTATCTCTGCAATAAAGTAACGCTTCCCATTCATTCCATTCTTTGACTTTTTGACCTCTCTGCTTTCACAGATGCGGGTCAGAACATTAAATAGTACTAAAGCCACACTCCCCTTTTTCCATCCCATAACCTTCTGACATCTCTGCTTTCACAGATGCCGGTCAGAACACGCTCCCTTTATTTCATCCCTTGACCTGTTGACATCTTTTTCACAGAGCTTTTCAGAACTGTTATATTAACCCTATCAGCGAAGTTCCAAATGAAATCCACTTCTACACGCCCAAACAAAGCTCATGATGCTGCTAGTCACCCTCCTAAAAAAGGCCCTAGGGATAAAGATGGGCAAACACTGAAAAAGGAACAAGAACCTCGGGAGAACGGTCATTTTGACGGACTGGGCTCTACCCGCCAGCGATAGCGGCACCATGTCCCACCTTTTGAATTCCTCCTCCATCTGCTCCACTAGCCTGGTAAAATTAAGCGGATGGAGAGTCTCCCAACACCTGGCCACCTGCACCCCCAGGTATCTGAAACTCTTCACTGCCCTCTTAAACGGGAGCCTCCCAATTCCCTCCTCCTGATCACCCGGGTGGACGACAAATACCTCACTTTTGCCCAGATTTAACTTATAGCCCGAGAAGCCCCCAAACTCAGCCAACAGCTCCATCACCCCCGGCATTTCCCCCCTCTGGGTCCGCCACATACAACAGCAGGTCGTCCGCATACAGCGATACCCTATGTTCTTCCCCACCCCGCACCAGGCCCCTCCACCGTCCCCGACATCCCTCAGCGCCAAAGCCAAAAGTTCTAATCGCCAGTGCAAAAAGCAAGGGGGACAGGGGGCACCCCGCCTGGTCCCACGGTAGAGCCTGAAGTACTCTGACCTCCTTCCATTGGTAACTACAGTCGCCATCGGGGCCTCGTAGAGCAACTCTCCCATTTGATGAACCCCTCCCCGAATCCGAACTGCTGCAGCACCTGGTACTCCCACTCAACTCTTATCAAACACCTTCTCTGCATCCAGCGCCACCACTAGCATCCTCCGCCTCCCCCTCCACCTGCAGCACCTGGTACCCACCCCACTCAACTCTATCAAACGCTTTCTCTGCATCCAGCGCCACCACTATCTCAGCCTCCCCCTCCACCTGCAGCACCTGGTACCCCCACTCAACTCTATCAAACACCTTCTCTGCATCTAGCGCCACCACTATCTCCGCCTCCCCCTCCACCGCCGGCATCATAATAACATTTAACAATCTCCGCACATTCGTGTTAAGCTGTCTCCCCTTGACAAATCCTGTCTGATCCTCGTGTATCACTCCTGGCACACAGTCCTCCTATCCTGGTGGCCAGGATCTTTGCCAGCAACTTAGCATCAACATTGAGGAGCGAGATTGGCCTGTATGATCCAAACTGCAAGGGGTCCTTATCCCGCTTCAGGATCAGAGAGATCAGCGTCCGTGACATCGTCGGGGGCAAAGCCCCCCCCCCCCCTCCCATGCCTCATTGAAGGCTCGCACCAACCGGGGACCCACCAGATCCGCATACTTTTATAAAATTCCACCGGGAACCCATCCGGCCCCGGCGCCTTACCTGACTGCATTCCCCCTTCTGCACCACATTCCCACCCTTACCCGTCACTCCACCAATTTCCCTAGCCGCACCTCGCCTGCGGAGCTGATGCGCCAACATCCTGCTCGCCTTCTCCCCATACTCATATACCGCGCCTTGCGCCCTCCTCCACTGTGTCTCCACCTTTCTGGTGGTCAACAAGTCGAACTTGGCCTGCAAACTACGCCGTTCCCCCAGCAACCCCTCCTCCGGGGCCTCTGCGTACCTCCTATCCACGTCCAGGAGCTCCCCCACCAGTCTCTCCCTCTCCCTCTGGGCCCGGATGGAAATCAGCTCCCCCTGGATCACTGCTTTCAGAGCCTCCCAGACCATCCCCACCCGGACCTCCCCCATGTTGTTGGTCTCAAGATACCCCTCAATACTTCCCTGGACCATCCTGCACACCTCCTCATCAGCCAGCATCCCCACATCCAGGCGCCACAGCGGGCGCTGGTCCCGCTCCTCCCCATCTCCAGATCGACCCATTGTGGAGCATGGTCTGAAATTGCTATGGCCGAATACTCGGCATCCTGCACCTTCGGGATCAATCCCCTGCTCAGGACGAAAAAATCTATTCGGGAGTAAACCCTATGCACATGGGAGAAAATGGAATACTCCCGCGCCCTCGGCCTCCCAAACCTCCAGGGATCCACCCCTCCCATTTGGTCAATAAACCCCCTCAGCACCTTGGCCGCCGCAAAAACAGCAACGACCGTAGTGCACCGGACCCCGCAGCCCCCAGACCCTAGTTCGAGTCCAGCTTCTCCGCCTGTACAAAGGCCCACGCCTCCTCCGGGGACTCAAAGTAGTAATGCCGGTCCTTGTATGTCACCCACCAACGCGCAGGCCAAGTTCGACTTGTTGACCACCAGAAAGGCGGAGACACAGTGGAGGACAGGTGTGCAAAATGTGCGCGGGGGGGGGAACCATGTCCACATGTTCTGGGCATGTCCAAAGCTGAGGGGATTTTGGCAGGCGTTTGCCGACGTCATGTCCAAGGTATTAAATACAAGGGCGGCATTGAGTCCAGAGGTGACGATTTTCAGGGTGTCGCAGGATCCGGGAATCCAGGAGAAGAAAGAGGCAGATGTTCTGGCCTTTGTTTCCCTGGTAGCCCGGAGGTGGATATTACTAGCATGGAGGGACTCAAAGCCCCCAAAATTGGAGACCTGGCTATCGGACATGGCTGGTTTTCTCTGCCTGGAAAAAATTTAGTTCACCATGACGTCGGCAAACGCCTGCCAAAATCCCCTCAGCTTTGGACATGCCCAGAACATGTGGACATGGTTCCCCCCCCCCGCGCACATTTTGCATACCTGTCCTCCACCCCAAAAATCTGCTCATCCGGGCCACTGTCATGTGAGCTCGGTACACAACCTTGGTTTTAGTAAATGTTCAACTAGCTTCCACTCGCCCTTCCCTGGTCACAAAGACAGGATACAGTTTACATTACATTTGAAACTATAAATGCAAAACTAGAGTGGTCTGTGGTTTATGGACATTATGTGAACTTAAATTAAGTTATAGCCACTTACTGCTTGCGCACCAATTTAGTAAATTGTGTTAAGTAATTTATATTGAGATGCCAATAAAATAGAGTTGAAAGAATGATTGAGATTGGATTATAATTTTAAATTGTATTGTTACGTGATTCAGTACAGTTACAATTGGGATATCAGATTGCAGTTATAAATCAAAATTACTGGCAAGTCATATATTTCCAAGTGACTTTAAAGCTTCTGCTGGAGAGGAACTTATAATGTTCACTCCCTTCTGCCAGAAAGTGTGAAGTACAGTGGGTGGGGTGGGGGGGTCTCCAGCATGCATTTTTTAAGTGATAGACCAAGCAGTGATGTTGGTGAGCTATTTTACCACGTAATGCATCACAGTCAAATACAGAAAATAATTTGGTACCTCTTAAATGTCAGAGCTGGGATGACGAATAGGGAGGGGTCAGTGGTTTCCTCCAGGTGTGATTTTGATTCATTTTGTTCTTTGAAGGTCGTTAGTCTGTGGCATTCGCTTCCCCAGAGAGCAGTGGAGGCTGGGCCATTGAATGTTTTAAATAATAATAATCGCTTATTGCCACAAGTAGGCTTCAATGAAGTTACTGTGAAAAGCCCCTAGTTGCCACATTCCGGCACCTGTTCGGGGAGGCTGGTACGGGAATTGAACCCACGCCGCTGGCATTGTTCTAGCTTCACAAGCCAGCTGTTTAGCCCACTGTGCTAAATCAGCCCATTTTATATATTCAATCTGTGTTTCGGTCCACAGATGCTGGTAGGCATTGCAAGCCAGCTATTTAGCCCACTGTGCTAAACCAGACCCATATAATGACGAGTTAGATAGATCCTGGTTTGATAAGGGAGTCAAGGTTATAGAGATAAACAGGAATGCACAGTTGAGGCCACCATCAGATGTTAGCAGGGGCAGGTTCAGCACAGTGGGCTAAACAGCTGGCTTGCAATGCAGAACAACAGATAGATGGAATAAATGAAAATAAATGGATATAAATAAAAATGGGCAAAGATGAAGGAGATTTGGAGGTGGAGATATTTGTGTGTTGGGCATAAAGGTATTAAAGTTAAATTTCCGCTTTAAGTTTAAACTTAATTTATATTCCTGCAGTTGTGTGTTATGGAAAGTTTTGTTTTAGTTTCACTTTAAAAGATTCCTGCATTTTAATGAGGATTTAAGGCTCTAAAGTAAGGGAAAGTTATGTTGTTGCCTAGCAACCAAGGGGCCAAAGAAACAGCAAAAGCTGTTACTAGTTCAGTTGAAAGAAGGAGACGCAGTTGGGAGCATTTCACAGAAACTACTAGAACAGGCATGAAGTAGAAATAGAACCAGGTTCCAAACTAAAGAACAGAAAGGTCCCAAAACCAGGGAGAGGGACAGAAAACAGTCCCAAGAAGAAATGTTAGCCAAAGGGAAAAAAAGAGAATCTAGAAAAGATCCTATTAAGTGAAGTTAAGAGTAATTAAGAGTAAGGGGCAGAGGTTCCAAGTTAAAAGGCTGCAGGATGCAGACTTTGAATAACGTGAGCTTGCAAAAAGCCAGAAGATCCAAGGAGGCCCAAAGATTGGTGATTTCTTACTGTGGGCCTGTGAAGCAATGGGTGTTCTGTTGGAAAGACTGGGTATCTGAATCAATGCGTGGAAGGTGAAGCTTGAATGCACATCACACTCCAGGACAGAGGAACCCTGGAGGTGGATCCTTAATAAACCTCTGAGAGAAAGCATAATTTGGGAGAAGATACCAAGGTGCATTCTTCAAGGGTGGAGATTCTAGTTGGCTCACAAGATGACATGCGTCTGGGGGAAATTGATGAGAAATGTGTGGAAATGGTTTTGGTTAGCATCTGTCACCTAGTTTCTGAGGGTCTGGGATATCTGACCACAGGTCACCTATTGGTTTCCATGGACTGTGTGCTGACTAATAATATTAGAATACAAGATAGATTTTGTAACTTGGTTACACATCTGTAAAGGCCTGGTTGAGGTGAAGGAATAGTTATTTGGGGCAGCACGATAGCACAGTGGTTAGCACAGTTGCTTCACAGCTCAGGGGTCTCAGGTTTGATTCCCGGCTTGGGTCACTGTCTGTATGGAGTATGCATGTTCTCCCTGTGTCTGCGCGGGTTTCCTCCGGGTACTTTGGTTTCCTCCCACAGTCCAAAGATGTGTGGGTTAGGTGGATTGGCCATGATAAATTGCCCTTAGTGTCCAAAATGGTTAAGTGGGGGTTACTGGGGTTACGGGGATAGGGTAGATACGTGGGCTTGAGTAGGGTGCTTTTTGTAAGGGCTGGTGCAGACTTGATGGGCCGAATGGCCTCCTTCTGCACTGTAAATTCTATGATCTATGATTATAAATAATCTCGTTTGATTAATGCTTTATTATATTGTTAAAAGTTCATCAGCAAACTTTGTTCAGAAGCTGCCATCCACGTTTTTAAACAAAAAAAATAAAAAGTTAGGATCTATCAAGCCACGTCCAACCCTGGCATCTGACTTGTCCAGTAATAATTGACCATAACATTTTTGAAGGTTTGAAAAATTAATTCTTGGGATCTGAGTGTTGCTGGCAAGAGTAACAATTATTGCCCATCCCCATACTATCTGAGAAAGCGAGGTTAAACCACTTTCTTGAACAACTTCAGACCACATGGTGCAGGTATACCAACAGTGCTTTTTTCTGAAGAAATAATTGGAATTTGTAATGCCCAAAGTAAGAGTTTCAACTCATTACAAAAATCTAAATAACATGTTTGTAAGAACATTTATAAAAAATGATCGATTTATGTTTTTGCTAATTGAATTATATCTTAATTAAAGTTTTCATGGCAGTACGGTGGCGCAGTGGTTAGCACTGCGGCCTCGCGGTGCCGAGGTCCCAGGTTCGATCCCGGTTCTGGGTCACTGTCCATGTGGAGTTTGCACAGTCTCCCTGTGTTTGCGTGGGTTTGCCCTCACAACCCAAAAGATGTGCAAGCCAAATTGCCCCTTTATTGGAAAATAAATGAATTGAGTACTCTCAATTTAAAAAAAAATTAAAGTTTTCACTCGAAGATCTTGACCTGTTCCAGAAGCTTTGCCTAGGTGTTGATGGGCGCGATCCTCCATCCACGCTGCGCCAGAAAAGCAGCAGCCATGCGCGGCACAGCGTGGCTCTTGAAACCGAGAGACCCTGCTTCCGAGATCTACTTGGCTCACAATGCCGCGCGAGATTTAATGCAATCACGCGAGATATTGCAAGGGGTATCCCCCCACAATGGGGGAGTAAGCATTTGCAGCACAGAAACAGACCATTCAGCCCAACCTGTGTTGCTAGGGCTGGAGAATTGCAGCTATGAGGAGAGATTGGATAGGCTAGGATTGAACAGATGAAGTTAAGTGATGACCTAATTGAGGGGTTCAATATTATGAAGGGCCTAGATAGGGTAGACAAGAAAAGCTTGTTTCCCCAGCTGAGGTGACAATTACCAGGGGACACAGATTTATGGTGATTGGTGAAAGAATTAGAGGGGCCATGAGGAAAATCTTTTCCACCCACAGGGTGGTGGTTGTCTGGGATTCACTCCTAAGTTGGGTGATTGAGGCTGAAACGCTCGACCTAGACCTGTATCTGAAGTGCTGTAAACTGCATGGCTACAGATCAGCTGCTGGAAAGTGGGAGTAAGGGTTATGTTCGGGCCGGAAAGTGGAGCTGAGTCCACAAAAGATCAGCCATGATCTAATTGAATGGCGGAGCAGGCTCAAGGGGCCAGATGGCCTACTCCTGCTCCTAGTTCTTATGTTCTAAAACAAGCGGCTAGTTTCCTTTTTTTTGACTGGCACAGACAAGGTGGGCTCAATAGCCTCTTTCTGCTGTGAAGACTGGAAGGCTTTAGGAATATTGGGCAGTACTGGACAATTTAAAGATTAAATGTTTGACTGCAGTGGTCATGTTTCTTTAAAAAAAAAAAAAATCTGTTTTACAGGACCTGGGTGCGTTTAGCAGCCAGAAGGTGAAACTGACAAAGAAATGTGTTTTTCAGCCTAGACGAATGGACTGCAGTTTGACTGGGAAAGTCTCTGGGGAGTTAATGTGCTTTGTAGCCTGCAGGGATCATTTGTTTTTCAGCTTGGGGAGATGAGGTCATTGCTGGTGGAGCCAAGGAATGCAGGGAGACATTTAGAAAAGCTTTAGAAGGGCAGTTGGTGGAGAAACTTTAGAGAGAGGAATTGAATTCTGATCTGCCTGACGCTGAGTCCACAATTCTCCAACAATAAGGTAGATTGAGAGCTGCATGTTTACTTTCTTGTTGTTTAATGGGAAATTGAGTCACAGTGTTTAAAGGGTAATTGTGTGTTTTTCTTTCAGGTATGAAGTGGAAAAGTTTAATATTGTATCCATAATAAAGTTTTGTTTAAAAAAAAATACCAAAGCCCTACATCTTTTTGCAATCACTCCTGGAGTGAATAATTCTTTCCACACAGTCTTACAAATAGACTAATATATTGGGGAGATGAGGTCATTGCTGGTGGAGCCAAGGAATGAAGAGAGACATTTAGAAAACCTTTCGAGGGGCAGTTGGTGGAGAAACATTAGAGAGAGGAATTGAATTCTAATCTGCCTGACGCTGAGTCCATGATTCTTCAATGGGGTTTTGGTTCAGTATCCACTGATGGGGTCTGGTCTGGGATCATACTATTGCATCGTCACTTTTCTATGGTTCCTCCTCCCCGCCCCATGTGCTCCCCATGCATGCGTCTATGGCAATCGCTTCAGTAACGTATTGTGCTGAGTTCCATAATCCCATTGTCACTTCGATAAAAGAGCTTTCTCTTCAAATCTCTTATTAGATTTATTTGTGATTATCTTATGCGCACAGACCTTGTTTCTGGCCACACTCCTCAAGTGGAAATATCTCCATGTCTATCCGATCACATCCTTCCTTAGTCTTAAAGATTTCCTGTAGGTCATCCCTCAGCGTTCTTTTTTCTAAAGAAAAGAGGCCAAGTCTGTTAAATCTTTCCTGAAAGGTGTAACCTTTTGGTTCCAGTATCATTCTTAGGAACTTTAGTATGGGGTGGAGGATTTTACTGCAGTTAGCCCCAGTCTGCAGAAGCGAGGAAATTAATCAGGCATTGCTCCTCGCTCTGCTGCAGTTAAAACATTTTTGGGTATTAATTTTTGGGAACTTTTCAATTCAACATCCACTAAGATGCACAACTCTAAAAGTGACAGAATCCCGCAGGGCCAGTGCTGTATTCCTTCTTAGTTATTTACACTTTGTACATCTGTTTGCAGTTCTGGCCATACTACCATGTGTGGGTGGAGGTTTCAGGAGTTGGAATTTTGTTTTTTCCCCAGGAGTTTAAAATCACTGTTTCCTCCAATACTGATTCTGGGAATCCATCGTTCTAAAATAACTTACTCGTAGAAGGGGAGGTTTCAAATGAAAAACGGAAGAAGGGAGAGGCATGTCTGAAAGAAAGGTTTGGACAGCATTTATAACATTGCTGAGCGGTGACGTTGGTAATTAAAAGGCAAAAATGATCATCAAAATGAAGGATGTGGTTAGGAGAACAGATTGTACAGAGGACATAGTAGAATTCCCTACCAGAAGTGGAATCTGTAATAGCTTTAAAAAACAGTTGTTAAATATATGACGCAAAGGATTCATAGGAACAGGAAAAGACCATTCAGCCTTTGAGACTTTCTGCTTCTCGGCTCCATTTCTATCATTTACTCCATGGCCGGGATTCTCCGGCCGTTGCGATTCACTTTTCCCGCTGCAGAGCATCGCCGCCCATGGGTTTTTGGTGGGTTTGCTTCAATGTGAAATAGCATTGACAAGCTGTGGCAGTACAGAATCCCGCCAGACAGCGAACAGCACTCTGCACGGGGACCTGAGAATCCAGCCCCAGGTCTCTGGATACCCCTAACTGAAATGGGCAGAGGTGGCAAAGTGTTTAGCGCTGCTGCCTCACAGCGCCAGGGCTCCGGGTTCCACTCTGGCATTGGGTCACTGTCTGTGCGGAGTCTGCACGTTCTCCCCGTGTCTGCGTGGGTTTCCTCCGGGTGCTCCGGTTTCCTCCCACAGCCCAAAGACGTGCTGGTTAGGTGGATTGGCCGTGCTAAATTGCTCTTCAGTGTCCAAAGATATGCAGATTAGGTTCTAGGGTTACACGCATTGGTTGAGTACGCCGGCACGCGACCTCAGTGGGTGCTGTTTTGAACGGTCAATGCAGACCCTATAGTCCGAATGGCCTCTTTCTGCACTGCAGGGATTCAGTGATTCTATGACTAAGCTCTCATACCCATGGGATTGGGACAGCTGCTTTTGGAGTGTAAAACGTAGCAGTGACCAGATGAGCTGAACAGCCTGTCGTTTTCTTGTAATTTAATGAATACAGGGGGTCAGGTGGCTTCTTCTGTAATATTAAGCTCGACAATGTTAAACCTGTATATTGAAGTATAATGTGCATAATTAACAATTTTAAAAGTATCTTGTACTTAATTTGAAAACAAAATCAGACTTCTTGGCCTTTCTGTTCCACAAGCCGGTCCTTGCTTGACAGGTCAAGTACTTTTGAAGCAGCCCTCCAGAGAGTTTCTAATAGTCCAGAGTAAGTTGCTTTGACTTCTGTATTGTTTTTTACCATTTTTTTCATGCAATATGGGTTTTTCTAGCAAGGCCAGTATTTGTTGCCCATCCCTAATTGCTCTTGAACTGAGTGACTTCCTCTGTCATTTCAGAGGGCAGCTAAGAGTCAACCACATTGCTGTGGGTCTGGAGTCACATGTAGGTCAGACCAGGTAAAGACGGCAAATTTTCCTAAAGGGCATTAGTGAGCCAGATTTTTTTTTATAATAATGATCTGTGATAGACAAGCTTTCAATTTCAGATTTCATTAATTGAATTTAAATTCCACCAGCTGCGGGGGTGGGATTTGAGCTCATGTCCCCGGAGCATCAGGCTAGGCTTCTGGATTAATAGTCCAGCGACTTGGCCTCTACTTGATTATTATCTTCTCTCCTCAGACAGAATCAGAAACTTTAATTTTTTTAAATTAATTTACACGATGTCGGCGAAGCACATCCCTAGTTGCTCTTGACAAGTTGGTGGTGACTGGGCCATTTCAGAGTCAATCACATTTCTCTGGGGTCACATGTAGGCCAGATCAGGTAAGGACCAGTTGGGCTTTTAACGACACTCCAACAATGGTTTCATGATCATCATTTTACTTTCAATTTTTTTTTAATACTGAGTTTAAATTCCACCATCTGCTGTGATGGGATTTGAACCCTGATCCCTAGAGAATTACGCTGGCTCTCTGGGTTACTAGTCCAGCGACAATACTACTGCACCACCACCTCACACAATTCGAGCTTATACTCTAGTTCTAAATGATTTACCTAGTACATGGGATGGAATCATAAATTTTGCATACTGATCACATTTCCACAATGAAGGTTCTAACCGCCCACGGGATTATTGAAAGTTTAATCCCATGTTCTACTGCCGTGGCCAGTAATCTGGTTGTGCTATGTGCTGGCTAGAGCTTTGCAAAATATTCGAATAACAATAATCTTGCTTAGTGTCACAAGTAGGTTTACATTAACACTGCAATGAAGTTACTGTGAAAATCCTCTAGACCCCACATTCCGGCGCTTGTTCGGGTACACCGAGGGAGAATTTAGAATGTCCGATTCACTCTAATAAGCATGCCTTTCTGGACTTGTAGGAGGGAACCGGAGTGCCCAGAGGAAACCCACGCCGACACGGGGACAACGTGCAGACTCCGCACAGACAGTAACCCAAGCCGGGAATCGATCCTGGGGCCCCTGGTGCTGTGAAGCAACAGTGCAAACCATGGTGCTACAGTGCTACCCTATGACCCTTGTAATTCGAAAGGATACATTGGTAGCAAAAACACACGGAAAACAGTGTCATAAATCAAAGTTGGATTATGTTAACGTATCCTTGGGTCCTGGCCATCAGGTTTGTAAAGCACAGCCAACTAAGTTTTAAGTATGTTTGTATTTTCTTTTTATTGAGTTTTATTGTTTGGGTTTGTAGGATTTCTCCATGGAGAACTGGTATGGGTTTGAGCACAGAGTGATTACAGCACAGGAGACCATTCAGCTGAATGACCTGGTCCTGTGCCGTAAATTATTCTATGACTAACGAAAGGTTAGCATAAAAGGCAGGCTGGTGAAATTGACCCAGGTAATTATGAATTACAAAATGGCGTAAAATTGGATTGGCATCAAAGGATAACAGATTTTCTAGAACCTACAGGGCGTTCAGGACATTGGTTCAGCCTGTATTGGGTTTATTGTGGGCAGAGTTGCTGGTGACTGTTAGATCTGCCATGCGGATTTAGCGGCACTTTGCGATCACTAAAACTCAGTAGAAATTTGAGTTAAAACTTATCAGGTGCAAATAAGAATCTGTTTTATTTATCTCTATTGATTACAATTGGGAATCATTTAAAGTCATATTCTCTAATAAGTCCAGCTCGCAAAGGACTCAGTAGAAGCAATCTTATAGACAATTCAACTTTCAAACAATCACAGAAATGATTTTCTTGTTTAGGCAAATGGCTCGCAATAACTTCAAAAGTCAAAGTCAGAAAATGAAATATGAAAGACAGGAAACTAGCGAATAGCAAGTCAAAGTATAGATACTTCCGTAACCAGCCATGAGCACATGAGCAGCTACGTCGCATACACGGCAGCTCCCGCCGGGATCGGGGTTTCGGGCCGTTAAACGGGGCAGCAGCGGCACTTGAAGGGCGGATAACGGCGCGGGAACGGACACTGGAGAGGTCCCCCCGGTGCTGTATGGTGGGAACCATGAGCGGGGCCGTCAAACGAGCAATTGCGGGGAAGAAGGCAGAGCGGGTCCGGGTGGACAAAATGGCGGCCGGCGCAGATCGAGAAGCGTGGGGCCAGAGAGCAGCAGGACTTTTTGAGGAGCTGCGTCGCAGAACTAAAAACGGAGTGCTGGCCCCTATGAAAGCCTCCATGGAAAAGATGGTGGAGGTTCAGAAAGTACAGGAGAAGACGATTAAAGAGGTGGAGAGGAAGGTGTCTGAGAATGAGGACGAGATCCTGGGCCTGGCGGTCAGTGTGGCGGCGCACGAGGCCCTACACAAGAGATGGCAGGAGAGGTTGCATGACCTCGAATATAGGTCTTGGAGTCACGACCTGCGGATCCTGGGCCTCCCTGAAGGTGCGGAGGGGGCGGACCCGAGCACGTATGTGACTGCAATGCTGGGGACACTGATGGGTGCGGGGGCTTTCCCGCGGCCCTTGGAACTGGACGGGGCGCATAGGGTCCTCGTCAGGAAACCGAGGGCGAACGAACCACCGAGGGCGATGGTGATAAGGTTCCATCGCTTTACAGATGGAGCGTGTCCTGCGTTGGGCAAAGAAGGAGCAGAGCAGTAAGTGGGAGAACGGCGAGGTTCACATATACCAGGACTGTGACGATGACTGTTCTTCCCAGATTCCTGTTCGTCTTTCAGTGCCTCCCCATTTTCATCCCCAAATCCATGTTCAAGTGGGTGAATAGGATTATCACTGGGTTTGTGTTTAGCACAACCGCCTCACGGCGCCGAGGTCCCAGGTTCGATCCCGGCTCTGGGTCACTGTCCGTGTGGAGTTTGCACATTCTCCCCGTGTCTGCGTGGGTTTCGCCCCCACAACCCAAAAATGTGCAGAGTAGGTGGATTGGACACGCTAAAATGCCCCTTAATTGGAAAAAATAATTGGGTAATCTAAATTAAAAAAAAAAAAAATCACTGGGTTTGTGTGGGCAAATAAAACCCCGCAAGTGAAAAGACTATTCTTGGAGCGTAGCCACGGTGGGGAGGGTTGGCACTGCCGAACTTCTGTAGCTACTATTGGGCGGCTAATGTGGCCATGATTAGGAAATGGGTAATGGAGGAGGGGTCGGCGTGGGGGCGGCTAGAGGCAGTGTCATGCAAAGGCATCAGTCTAGGGGCACTAGTTACGGCACTGCTGTCATTCTCGCTGGCACGATACACGACAAGCCCAGTGGTGGCGGTGGTACTGATGGTATGGGGCCATTGGAGAAGATACAGGAAGAATACAGCGTGCAGGCGCTGGAGGAGAAGTTTGACCTGCCCCTGGGAAATGCTGTCAGATACCTCCAGGTTCGGGACTTTCTCAAAAAACAGGTGGAGACATTTCCGCTGCTACCCCCTCGAATGATACAGGACAGGGTGGTGTCTGGCAACTGGGTAGGAGAGGGGAAGGTGTCGGACATATATCAGGAGCTGCAGGAGGCGGAGGAAGCCTCAGTGGAGGAGCTGAAGGGCAAGTGGGAGGAGGAGCTAGGCGAGGTGGTGGAGGAGGGCCTGTGGGCTGATGCCCTCGGCAGGGTGAATTCGTCCGCATCCTGTGCCAGGCTCAGATTAATTCAGTTTAAGGAGGCGCACCGGGCTCACATGTTGACGGCGAAAATGAGCACGTTTATTGGGGTAGAGGACAGGTGTGCGAGATGTGCAGGGAGTCCAATGAACCATGTCCGTATGTTTTGGGCATGCCCGGTGCTTAAAGAATTCTGGCAGGGCTTTGCGAGGGCGATGTCCAGGATTTTGGGGTGTCGGAGGATCCGGGAGTGCCGGAAGCAAAGGAGGCCGAGGTGTTGGCTTTTGCCTCCCTGGTAGCTTGGAGAGGGATCTTGTTGATGTGGAGGAACTCTAATCCCCTGAGCGTGGAGACCTGGGTTAGTGATATGGTTGGGATCCTCAGCCTGGAGCGAATAAAGTTTGCCTTCAGAGGGTCCTTGATGGGGTTCTCCCGGCGGTGGCAACCTTTCCTTGACTTTCTAGGGGAGCAGTAAAGTGTCAGCGGCAGCAGCATCGAGGGGGGGGGGGGGGGGGGGGGCTCAGGTGGGAGGAACTGTTGATATAATATGAATTTTCGTTTTGTATAATGATAACAGCCACCTTGTTTTGTTAAATATTTTTCGGTTATTTTTTTTGTTATGGAAAAATTCTGGTTGAATAAAGCTTTAATAAGAACAATTATTTAAAAAAAAGTATAGATGATTCATGAAAGAGAAAGATGGCCGAAAATCCATCAGGGTTATACCAAATCATATCAGACTTTAGCCATCTATCTACACCCAATGTAATTCTAATTGGTTTGGATTAACATCAAATGAGTTTGATTTAAGGGTTAGTTGTCGCTCATTAATAGGCAACATTAACCTAAAATGTATTCTTGTATGAGCTATGGTATGGAATGCGATTCGGCTTTCTTATTGCATAAACGTGCTTGTTAGGACAATGGTCTCTATGCTGTTCCATAGAGCTTGCCTTGTCCTTGGGTTACTTTATCTTGGAATTGTATTTGTTAGCTGCATAGGAATTCTGCCGTTCTGTGTTCTGTTTGCAGCTATGTTCTGAAATGCTGAATGTGTGTTTTGAAGTGACCTGAGGTTTTTGAGTGAGTTTTAAAATGGTATTTAAAAGACTCGGGGCTTAATGCTAAATAGCTATCTTTTACCTAAAGAAAATAGCTGGCTTCTGCAATGAGACAGAATACAGGAATGCGATAGAGAATCTGGTGAACTGGTGTGACAACAATAATCTCTCCCTCAATGTCAACAAAACGAAGGAGATTGTCATCTACTTCAGGAAGCGTAGTGGAGAACATGCCCCTGTCTACATCAATGGGAACAAAGTAGACAGGGTCGAGAGCTTCAAGTTTTTAGGTGTACAGATCACCAACAGCCTGTCCT